>NC_132910.1:40418793-40758793 GCF_047675955.1 Chlorocebus sabaeus
TTTACTATACTTAGAATTCTGTTTTTAGAATGCAGAATTATATATTAATTAGAATTAAATATCATTGGAGGCCGAGGCGGGCGGATCACAAGGTCAGGAGATTGAGACCATCCTGGCTAACACAGTGAAACCCCGTCTCTACTAAAAAATACAAAAAACTAGCCGGGCGAGGTGGTGGGCGCCTGTAGTCCCAGCTACTCGGGAGGCTGAGGCAGGAGAATGGCGTGAACCCGGGGGGCGGAGCTTGCAGTGAGCCGATATCGCGCCACTGCACTCCAGCCTGGGGCACAGAGCAAGACTCCGTCTCAAAAAAAAAAAAAAAGAATTAAATATCATTATATTTATTTATTATATTGTTATATTTCCCTTCAGTTTTGATAACAACAGAGCACCATGCAAAAGACTTCTATCAATCTCAAATTAAATTCAGAAAACCAATATAATCTACTGAATACACATAGTCTGCCATGACTGTAAGTGTCGTGAGGCCTTCCCAGCCATGTTGAACTGAGTCAATTAAACGTCTTTCCTTTATAAATTACCCAGTCTTGGGTACGTCTTTGTTAGCAGCGTGAGAACAAACCAACACAGTAAATTGGTACCGGGTAGTGGGGCCCTGCTGTAAAGATACCTGAAAATGTGAATGGGACTTTGGAATCGCTAACAGGCAGAGGCTGGAACACTTTGGAGGGCTCAGAGGACAGGAAGAGGTAGAAAAATTTGGAACTTCCTAGAGACTTATTGGATGGCTTTGACCAAAATGTTGACAGTGATATGGACAATAAAGTCCAGGCTGAGGTGGTCTCAGACAGAAATGAGGAATTTTTGGGGAAGTGGAAAAAGGTGACTCTTGTTTTGCTTTAGCAAAGAGACTGGCAGCACTTTGCCCCTGCCCTAGAGATATGTGGAGCTTTGAACTTGAGAGAGATGGTTTGGAATTGGAACTTATGTTTAAAAGGGAAGCAGAGCATAAAAGTTTGGGAAATTTGCAGTCTGATGATGCAATAGAAAAGAAAAACCCATTTTCTGAGGAGAAATTCAAGCAGGCTGCAGAAATTTGCATAAGTAGCAAGGAGACTAATGTTAATCTCCAAGGAAAAAGAAATTTAAACGTTTATAAGGTAAACTAGTTACAGTAAGTTAAGGTTAATTTATTATGCGAGAAAGAATTGTTTAAAATATATTTAGTGTAGCCTAAGTGTACCATCTTTTTAAAGTCTACAGTAGTGTACAGTAATGTCCCATGCCTTCCCATTTACTCACCCCTCACTCATTGACTCACTCAGAGCAACTTCCAGTACTGTAAGCTCCATTCAGGATAGGTGCCTGATATAGGTGTACCTTTTTAAAATCTGTGATATCTTATTTTCCTGCACTTTTGTTGGTTTAGATATGTTCAGATAAACAAATGCCATCGTACTACAATTTCCTGCAGTATTCAGTACAGTAACATGCTGTACATGTCTGCAGACTAGGAGCAATAGGCTATACCACATAGCCTAGGTGTGTGGTAGGTTATACTTCTCAGTTAATATAAGTATACTCTGTGATGATCACACATGTACAAAATTGTTTAATGACACATTTCTGAATATGACTGTACACTTCAATAAAGCTGTTATTTTTTTAAAAAGATGAAGAAACACCGAAGAACTTAAGGAATTTATCCAAGGTCACTATACTAGTTTTCTATTGCTGATATAATAAATTACCACAAACTTAGTGGCTTAAAAAAACACAAATGTATTATCTTAGAGTTCTAGAGGCCAGAAGTCCAAAGTAGGTCTCAGTAGGCCAAAAAAGTAGGTTTTAGCAGGGCTCAGGTCCTTCCTAGGGGAGAACTTGTTACCCTCACTTTCTAACTTCTAGAGATCGCCTGCATTCCTTAGCTTGTGGCTTCCTCTCACAACATGCCTACTTATCTGACTCTCCAGTCACCTATAATGGCCCTTGTGATTATATTGGGCTTATAATACAGTTTGCCCAAATTTCAGGTTGAATTATAACCCCAAATGTTGGAGGTGGGACCTGGTGGGAGGTGTTTGGACCATGAGAACAGATCCCTCTTGAATAGCTTGAGCTATCCCCATGGTGATGAGTGAGTTCTCACTCTGAGTTCACATGAAATCTAGTTATTTAAAAGTGTGTGGATTAGAGGTGCAGTGGCTCACGCCTCTAATCCCAGAACTTTGAAAGGCTGAGGCCAGCATATTGCCTGAGGTCAGGAGTTGGAGTCTAGCCTGGCTAACATAGTGAAACCCCAACTCTACTAAAAACATGAAAATTAGCTGGGCATGGTGGCGCATGCCTGTAGTCCCATCTACTCGGGAGGCTGAGGCAAGAGAATCGCTTCAACCTGGGAGGCAGAGGTTGCAGTGAGCTGAGGAGATTGCACCATGGCACTCCAGCTTGCATGACAGAGTGAGACTCCGTCTCACAAAAAAAAAAAAAAGGTGTGTGACAGCTCCCTCCCACTTGCCTCTGCTTTCTCCATGTGATGAGCTTCCTGATGCCTCCCTAGAAGCTGAGCTGATGCCAGCACCATATTTCCTATAGAACTTGCAGAATGATGAGCCAATTGGACCTCTTTCCTTCATAAATTACCCTGTCTCAGATATTTCTTTATAGCAATGCAAGAACAGCCTAACACAGAAAATTGGTACCAAGGATGGGCATTGCTATAAAGACACCTGAAAATGTGGAAATGACTTTGGAACTGGGTAACAGGCAGAGGCTGGAAGAGTTTGGAGGGCACCGAAGAAGACAGGAAGACAAAGGAATGTATGGAACTTCTTAGAGATTTGTTAAGTGGTTGTGACCAAAATGCTGACAGAAATATAATGTTGAAGGCTAGGGAAATGAGATCTCAGATGGAAATGAGGAACTTATTGAGAACTGGAGTAAAGGTCACCCATGTTATGCCTTAGCAAGGAACTTGGCTGCATTCTGCTCATGCTTTAGGGAATTTGCTGAAGTTTGAAATTTAGAGTGAAGATTTAGGGTATCTGGTGGAAGAAATTTCTAAGCAGCAATGTGTTCAAAATGTGGCTTGGTTATTTCTAACAACCTAGGCTCAGATGTGAGAGTAAAGAAATGATTAAAAATTGGATTTATATTTAAAAGGGAAGCAGAGCATAAAAGTTTGGAAAATTTGCAGCCTGGCCATGTGTCAGAAGAAAAAAAAAAAAGCTTTTTCAGGAGAGGAATTCAAGCAGGCTTTGGAGCAACCACTTGCTAGAGAAATTCGCATAGAATAAAAGGAGACAAGTGCTAATAGCCAATACAATGGGCAAAAGGCCTCAAGGGCATTTCAGAGATCTGCTTGGCAGCCCCTCCCATCACAGGCCCAGAGGCCTAGGAGAGAAGAATGGTTTCCTGGATCATGTCTAGGGCCCTGCTACCCTGCACAGCCTCAGGACACTGCTGCCTGCATCTCAACCACTCCAGCTCCAGCTCCAGCCAAGGCTCAAAGGAGCCCAGGTACAGCTTGAGCTGATACTTTGGAGCCTCAGGACACTGCTCCCTGAATCTCAGCCACTGCAGCTCCAGCTCCAGCCATAGCTCAAAGGAGCCCAGGTACAGCTTGAGTGATACTTTGGAGAATGCAAGCTGTAAGTCTTGGTGGCTTCTATGTGGTGTTAAGCCTGCAGGTGCACAGAATACAAGATTTAAGGAGGCCTGGCAGCCTCTGCCTAGATGTCAGAGGATGTATGAGAAAGCCTTGTTGTCCAGGTAGAAGCCTGCTGCAGGGATGGAGCCCCAAGAGAGAACCTCTACTAGGACAGTGCAGAGGGGAAAGATGGAGTTGAAGCCCCCACTGGGGCACTGTCTAGTGCAGCTGTGGGAAGAGGGCTACCACTCTCCAGATCCCAGAATGGTAAATCCAGTGGCAGCTTGCAACCTCAAGGTAGAAAAGCAACAGATGCTCAACATCCTGTGACTTCAGTCATGGGGGCTGTACCCTGCAAAGCCACAAGGTCAGGGCTGCCCAAGGCCTTGGGATCCCACCTCTTGCATGAGTGTGCCCTGGATGTGGGACATGAAATGAAAGGAGATTATTTTGGAACTTTACAATTTAATGACGGCCCTGCTGGGTTTCACACTTGCTTTTGGTTGATTTTTCCCTTTTAGAATGGTAAGGTTTACCTAATGCATATACCCCATTGTATCTTGAAATTAAATAACTTGTTTTTGATTTTACAAGCTCATAAGTGAAAGGGACATGCCTTGTCTCAGATGAGATTTTGGACTTTTGAGTTAATGTTGAAATGAGTTAAGACTTTGGGGGATTATTGGGAAGGCATGATTGTATTTTGCAATGTGAAAAGGACATGAGATTTGGGAGGGGCCAAGGGCAGAAAGATATAGTTTGAATATTTGTCCCCACCCAAATCTCATATTGAAATGTAATCTCCAGTGTTGGTGGTGGGACTTGGTGGGAAGTGTTTGATCATGGGGGACAGATCCCTCATGAATGGCTTGGGCCATCCCTTGGTGATGAGTGAACTCTTACTCTAAGTTCACATGAGATCTGGTCATTTAAAAGGATGTGGCATCTCCTTGCCTCTGCCACTCTCTCGTTTGCTCCTGCCTTTGCAATGTGACGTGCCTGCTCCCCCTTTTCCTTCTGCTATGATTATAAGCTTCCTGAGGCTTCCCTAGAAGCCAAGGTGATGCCAGTACCATGTTTCCTACAAAGTTTGCAGAACTATGAGCCAATTAAACCTATTTCCTTCATAAAATACTCAGCCTCAGGTATTTATAGCAATGCAAGAATGGCTTAACGCAGCCCACATGGATCATCCAGAGTAATCTTCCCATCTCAAGATCTTTTACTTAATCACATCTGCAAAGTCCCTTTTATCCATGTTAAGTAACATATTTACAGGTTCTGGAAATTAGGATATCGGCATCTTGTGGAGGTAAGGGGGTGAGGGGGTGTTGTTATTTTGTCTACCACAGTCATTTCACTAGGCAGGTTTAAAACCAAATCCAAACCCACGCACTCTGAGCACCTGCTTGCTTAACTACTACATCCCTACCCTTCCATTATACACAGTAGAAGTTGCCTGGTTCTTGGCAAGAAGGCACTTACGTCGCTTTGAGAATGACTTTTCAAAATACACTGGACACTGAGAAAGAAAGGATTTTGGGTTGTAGAACGTCATCTCCCTCTCCTGAGTTCTAGAGGCAACTGCCTTAAATTCAAAGTAGCCCTGAAGGGCAATTTCCATGTGGAAATATCTATACCAAGGCAAGAATAATGTCCCACCTCTTTGCAAGAAACAATGAAAATGCTATAGGAAATCCTTCAGGAAAATCATCTCAGTTATTGTCACTATGTCTTTCTCTTTTTTGCTTTATTTAAAAATAACACAATTTTCAACATCCTGAAGCCTATTTGATTTTTTAGTGAGAAAGACAGTTTTTAATATTTTTTTCCTAGTTGTGAGTGAGATATAACTGAAGATAGGAGAAAAACTGATGATTAAGTTCAAACACAAAACAGCAGAAAAACAGAGGGATACAAGTTAGCCTGCCCAAATAACTGAAGCAATCCCTTGGTTCTACTTCATTGGTATCATCTTCTTCAAAGAAAGAGAAAAGACACAAAAGTGTAAAACAATAAACTGAATTTTTCCCCAACAACAACAAAACTCATTTGAAGTATTAAGATGACTAGGTAAGCATTCTCAGCAAGAGGAGAGAAGAGAAAAGAATGAAGAAGCTAGCCGCTAGTAAGAAACATGCAGAGGTATCCTCAATTCCCTTTTCTAAACTACAACCCAAATGTAGGGCTTCCTTTTAAGTGTGACAGGCATTGTCTTTTGCAAAGTTGCCTCCTGAAAAGATTTACAGGAAGCAGCTTTGTTTTACCATTGCTGAAAACATGTAACAATTTACATTTGCAAAGCGGAAATTGTGCAAACCATAACACGAGCAACAGTTACTAATTAGAAAAACATCAACTCCAGTGAGAGGAAAATTCATAAAGAGACTTTAACAAAATTATATTTATGGAAATTGATGACTTGCCTCCTTAAGCAGCACAGAAAGTGCATCTGTGTTAATTCTTAACACTTTTTAAAGAGGTGCCCTCTTACAGTTTTTAGACCAAAATTTCCTTTTTAAGTCAGGATGTAGAATTCAGAATGGACTTTCTAATAAAAATAGTGATAGAAATGGTGATTAAATCTGAACGTTAGCCTAGAAAATCAATAAAAGCCATAAAAGTTTTGAAATACTCTTCACTCAAAATGGAAGAACAAGCAACACAGAAAATACAGTTGCAATGAAAGCTTTAAAACAAAATACATATTTAAAAATAGAATAATAAGTTACGTTTACCTATAATGAACTCATTCACTGAACAAATAATATCTATATTTGCCAAGAAAAGAGACAAATCCTCAGCTTTGTGGAATTTGCCTTTTTTATTTGAGACAGAGTCTCGCTCTGTCACCCAGGCTGGAGTGCAGTAGCATGACCTCAGCTCACTGCAACCTCCGCCTATCAGGTTGAAGCCATTCTCCTGCCTCAGTCTCCCAAGCAGCTGGGACTACAGGCACGTACCACCATGCCCGGCTAATCTTTTGTATTTTTAGTACAGACAGGTTTTCACCATGTTGGCCAGGCTGGTCTCGAACTCCTGACCTCATGATCTGCCCACCTCGGTCTCCTAGAGTGTTGGGATTACAGGCGTGAGCCACCGTGCCCAGCCAGAAGTTGCCTTTCAGTGGTGTGTGGAGGAAGCAGTAGGGAACATAAAATAAATAAATGTATGACATAATAGATGTCGACTGTATCTCATAGACAGAGTCTCGAGGGTCTAACGCAACAGAAAGGGTCTAACTCAACAGAAAGTTTTGGGATTCAGTTCATTTTAAAGGGCTGCAAAAACAGCTTTTTATTTTAATAAAAAACTGGTTTAACTTCACTTTTATGGATTTTTAAAATCTTATATATAGCAGGTATTTTATCAAGTCATGGAAAGTGAATGCAGAAAAATAGATTAAGTTCAATTATAAAAATTATAAAAATGATTAAGTTAAATTACGAAACAATAGAAAATCAGAGAAATGGAGGGAAAGAGGCGAGAGAGAGAAAGGCAAAGAGGAGAGTCAGGGAAAGAAGGTAACTGGGTAGGAGTCAGAAGAGAGAGTGAATGGCAATAGTAAAAAGCCAGACCTCATAAATATGTACAATTATTATTTGTCAATTTAAAAAATAAGTTAAAAAATAAAAAGGAATGAAACCTCAGCAAAAATGTCACAGAGGATATTTGAGTCTCCTTTTAATACATTTCAAACACAATGTTATTACGTTAGTAGAGACCCATGAACTACATGGATTTTAATACATATTACTTAAACATTTCACAAAAAAACAGAGAAGGATGAATGAGATTTAGGAAATTTGGAACAACCATTTGCATGAAGGGGATTTACTGAAGGAGAGTAAACCAATTCAAGTTCTGTGAAAGTGCAAGGATAAGAGAAAAAACGCAGCATTTATACAATTTTGCAAAGAGGAAAGAAAGGAGGTGGGGAAAACAGAGAGTTTCTCCGAACTGGGAGTTTGGCTGCAATCTGAGTAAGGGGTGGTCAGCTGCAGGGAGGCTCCAGAGTGGTGGGAGCAAGGGGTTGCACAGTTTGTCAACCAGGAGTCACTGCTATGGTGGGCAGGGAGAGAGAGAGAGAAGAACACATGTGTGTGTCAACTCAAAGAGTCATCTAATAAACTGTAGACTTTAATTTCATCACATGACTAGAAGTTAGTGAAATATTTGTGGAATGTGCACCGCTCAGAATACGCATCAATCAATCTGGCCACTGAAATGTGAGTGTATAATAGTCCCAAATTGACAGCAACCTAAATGTTCATTAAGAAAGAATTAAGTAAATTCTAAAACATAAGGGAATACTATGACAACTACTACAACAGTGGTATAAAGATTAATGTTAGTTGACATGGAAGATGTTCATGACGTATTATTTAAATAAGATTAGTAACACAATAGCATGAATATTTCCTATATGTAAAAATGCATTTTAATTTCTGTATAGAGATTTCTAAAAGGATGTTCAGAAAAATACCAATGGATCACTAGGTGATTTTTACTTTTTTTTTCTTTTTGCCTTTTTGGGTATAATTTTAATTATTTACAAGAAGCAAGTATCGTTTTTATGAAACTAATGTTACTTAACAAAAATTTAAAATTGATGAGGGTATATGTTTCTGTGAAGCTTAACAATGTAATAATGGTGTCATTAACTCACCCAGACCAAACAAACAACTTTTAATAAGATATTCCCTTGCTTTACAACAACAGGTTGGCTACCCAAAGACAGATTACTAAGAGCTTCATTTGAAATCTTTTTTTTTTCTTTTGAGACTAAGTTTTGCTCTGTTGCCCAGGCTGGAGTGCAGTGGCATGATCTCAGCTCACTGCAACCTCCATCTAATGGGTTCAAGTGATTCTTGTGCCTCAGCCTCCCTGGTAGCTAGGATTATAGGCACCCACCACCATGCCTGGCTAATTTTTGTATTTTTATTAGAGACGGGGTTTCACCATGTAGGCCAGGGTGGTCTCGAACTCCTGACCTCAGGCGATCCGCCTGCCTCGGCCTCCCAAAGTTTTGGGATTACAGGCAGGAGTCACTGCACCCAGCCCATATGAAGTCCTTTTAGTAAGGATGAGATAATACCTCTATAGAATGGTTGCAAATTTCCCTGGAGTAATATGACAAGGGTCTCTTTTCAAAGATTTTTAAAAACTCCCACAATTATATTTCATAGCTCCTTGTTTATACATTTTAAGGACCAGTCTATTAGTTGTTGCTAAAACTTACAAATAACATGGTAAGATACTTATATTATTTGAAACATACTATATAGTCAATTTAAGAGCGTTTCAAGCTTGCAGGCACCCACTTTACTTAAGTACAAGTGGTAAACAGGTCAGCTGATGGGTGTGCCACAGAAGAAATGAATGCTCAGTGTAAACAGTTTGGGATACAGTACACCCCTCAGGCAGGTCCCACTGAACAATCACACTAAAGAAAAAGAAAACTTGTAAACAACTCCCCATGCGCCAAAAAACTTAACAGGTTTGACTTCATTCAACACAAGCAAAAACTTCTGAAGAGTCAACATAAAGTAGCTGCAATCTGCCTAGTTAGGTTAGGCAATAGGATGCAGTCACAGAGTGGATCTGCATTTCTTTCATATGGATGAGAATAATGAGAATAGTTAACTGAATGTATATGTAAACAGCTGGCTCAATTCGATCCAACAAATATTTACCAAACACCTACTGCCTTCTTTGCCTGTGGGAAGGGCTTCAGAGAATACCATGGGTAAGGGCAAGATAGCCTCTCCCCTAAAGGAGCTTATATTATGGTATAAATAACATAATAATAGAATGTTTCTATAAGAAAGATACAAACTAATGCAAGGTAGCTCATTGTGTATTTTTGGAGGTAGTTTGTTGTTTCAGGATTTTAAAAAATTATTAGGAAAGATCTCCTAGAGGAGGTAGTATTTGATACAGGATTCAAGGAACTGGGTAGCATAATTATTAAACTAGATTTTTCTGGAATTTTTTTTTTTACACAGCACCATCTAGTCATAATGAATCACCACACTAACACATAATGAATCATAAACATGTAATGAATCACCAAACTAATATACACTCTGCTCTTTTTTTTTTTTTTTTTTTTTTTTTTTGATGTCTCACTCTGTCACCCAGGCTGGAGTGAAGTGGTGCTACCTTGACTCACTGCGACCTCCACATCCCTGGTTGAAGTGATTCTCCTGCCTCGGCCTCCTGAGTAGCTGAGACCACAGGCACGCACCACCGCATCCGACTAATTTTTGTATTTTTAGTAAAGACGGGGTTTCACCACATTGGCCAGGCTGGTCTCGAACTCCTGACCTCAAGTGATTCGCCCGCCTCAGCCTCCCAAAGTGCTGGGATTACAGGCGTGAGCCCCTGTGCCTGGCCCACTCTGCTCTTCTTGATAAGAAAAAATATATAATAGAAAATTCAAAAAGATATATCTGTGTGCTGGTATTAGTTTTCTTATGGCCTCTTCTGACATAGTGGGGGGAAAATCACACAGTACAACTCTACATCTTTTACATCTTCTTTCCTTTTATAATTGAACACGCAAGACTAAGGCAAGACCTTGCCTAATATGATAAATGGTACAATCTGAGCAGTTGTAGCATTCCCGTTATAGACAATGAGCATTAGGCTATTCCTCACCAAATGGAAGAAACAGTGCCTTTCACTGAGGGAGAGACATAGAAAAGAAAGGCATCTGCTGATTACTCATGAACTATATAAGGTGATCCAAAGTAGACTCTGGGTTTGTTGCTGTGCAGACAGCACTCCCAACTCTAGGATGGTTCTCTATCAAAAAGAATACAGCAGATTTCTCTCAATTAAACCAAATGTTCTTCTTCATATTACAAAGGTCAGACATTGGGACAGAATGGAAAGCAAGTATCAATCCACTTAAAATGTCATGAAGGAAGAAAAAAATGTTCAAATCACAAATTTTGTGATTTAAATACTAAATACCTAAAACACTGAAAAGAAACCTGAAAATAGGTAAAACTATCTTGTATGAATGTTTTTTAAGTTATAAAAAAACAAGATGAAATTTGCCATCTTAATAATTTTTTTTTTTTTTTTTTTTGAGACGGAGTCTTGCTCTGTCGCCCAGGCTGGAGTGCAGTGGCCGGATCTCAGCTCACTGCAAGCTCCGCCTCCCAGGTTTATGCCATTCTCCTGCCTCAGCCTCCCGAGTAGCTGGGACTACAGGCACCCGCCACCTTGCCTGGCTAGTTTTTCGTATTTTTAAAGTAGAGACGGGGTTTCACCGTGTTAGCCAGGATGGTCTCGATCTACTGACCTCGTGATCCGCCCGTCTCAGCCTCCCAAAGTGCTGGGATTACAGGCTTGAGCCACTGCGCCCAGCCCATCTTAATAATTTTTAAATGTAGAGTTCAGTAGTCTTATTTATATCCACATCGTTGTACGACAGATCTCCAGAACATTTTTATCTTGCAAACTTAAACACCATACCCATTAAACAACTCTCCTTTTTCCACTCCCCCTAACCCCTGGTAGCCACCATTCTACCGTTTCTGTGAATCTGACTACTTCAGATACTTCATATAAGTGGAGTCATACAGTATTTGTCTTTTTGTGACTAGCTTAGTTCACTGAGCATAATGTCGTCAAGGTTCATCCATGTTGTAGTATGTGACAGGATTTCCTTTTTAAGGCTGAATAATACTCTCTTGTGTGTATATACTACATCTGTTTACCATTCATCCACCAATGGACACTTGGATTATTACCATCTCTTGGCTATTGTAATGCAGCTATGAACACAGGTGTGCAAATATCTCTTTGAGACCCTGCTTTCAACTCTTTTGGATATATTTACCCAGAAGTGGATCATGTGGTAGTTCTATTTTAATTTTTGGAGGAATGAGGTGAAGACATATTGTGTACTTTTTGACCACTAATGTGATTTTTGAAATTGTACTCCTATTTATTAAATTCTAATTAGTTAGAAAAACAGTATAATATAGATTAATTCTGGGTGATTGCTTTACCCAAAATAAATAAGCATTAGAACCTTGTGAGCTACATCCCTCCCTCCTTTTCCCAGAGTATGAGAAATAAAACTGATCCTTCATACTCACTCATTCCTTCTTTGAACAAATATGCACTGAGAGCCTACTATATGGCAGGGACTATGTGCTAGGCATTGGCACCAGAAAAACAAAACTAGACTGAAGTTTCACCTGTCCTCTCTTACCTTTGACCTTTTTCCTGCTATAGTCAAATAAGTAAAGCATTAGTGGAACCATGGTTAATCCTTTTTGCCTGGAGGTTGGACTATCCTAAATAGTCCAACTACTTAGGATGCCCAACAGAAAGCTATTTTATTTTTTTCATTTCATTTATTACCTACTTTCTTCTTAATTAAGTCTAGGATGTAGGTTCAACTAAAGTTGAATCCCTGACAGTCAGTTACAATGTTCATTATTTTTAGTCCTGAGAATAGTCCATAGAATAGTTCTATTCTATGTTAAGAGGAATTACATTAATGGCCTCTTCCAATGAACTACCAAAAAAAGTTCACAGAATTAAATCGGAAATGTTATATTGAATTAAATGTTATATTGAATTAAATCACTAGCTCAGCTCATGCAAAATGAAATACTCCAGTCACTAAACTAAATGTAGACATTTAACCTGCTAGAAAATTGTTATCCTTTCTCTTCAGTATTCTTGAACTCGGTACCTGGTCTCAATATTCTCTAACCCAGGTTCTGCTATGTTTTGTAATTATAGTGTAGATGTAAAGAATTCAGGCTCTGAGTCTTCTATCTAGGTTCAAATCTTGGCTCTTTAGTAGCTGCATGCATTGTGAAAGTTACTTAACTCACGTGGTCTATTTCTTCATTTATAAATTTGAAATAATAGCACCTAACTTCTAGGGTTATTATTAGGATGAAATGAGATAGTACTTGTAATTTCTTTAGAACAGTACCTGACATCTAATAAACACTGTTACCTGTGATTATTATTATAATGATTAATATTTATTTGTATAGTGTTTCTATGTGTTTTCCTCCACAAAAATATAAGCTCACCGAGGGCAGGCAGTACGTCTCTCTGGTTCATCCACTGTATATTTGGTGCACAGTATGGTGAGAATAACTGAACTGCTGATTGAAGTCTGATTAAAGAGTCAGTTAATGAATAATCTCATTTCCCTACACAATCTTATTCTTATTTTTTTAAATGAGAGCTTTCCCACGACCACCAGTATTTTATATGTGATCATCTGCAGTCTAGATAAAATACACCAAATTCCTTTATGAGCACTTTTATTGGTGAGTTCCACGTGGAACATTTTAACTCTTCTAGTGGGTCACCTACAAATATATTCAGGGTCTTCATACTTATCTGAATTTATAATGTGAGCCCATTGTGGGATGCGGCTTAAGGAGTAGGCTTATCTTTGCTCTTCATAGAAATGAGAGAGAATTCCATCTGCCTTACAACATAGCGAAGATGCCCGGCAAGAGCAATGGGAAGAGACTCAGTGGGCCAAGCACTGTACCATCATAATTAGGAAAAACAAATAAACCAAAATTTAATCAGCAGTTCAGTTTTTCCCACTGTGCACAGGAGGTTGGTAATGGGGACAGAAAGGAGGGGAAATTCTTTTGGAGGTGAAATCAGTTGATACTTGTTCATTACCAGGAGTTCCATGCTTATTTTTCCGGGTATCGTGTCTCTTAAACAGTGCCTAGGCTGCCATATGGAGGACACTGGCTGAGTGAGAGAGGCTGTAGTGGTAGTGTGTGTGTGTTTACTTTCCACAATTACAGTCCACAGTCATACTGACTCTTCCTGTTTATCCCTTTCCACAGAAGACCTGTCATAATTTGCAGGGTCTAGCAAGTAGTTAGAAAGGTTTGTTGACTAAATGTGGGAGATTGGTAAGCCTCTGGGTACAATGACCAACAAGGGAAGATAATAAGAACTATTTGCATTATCTCTGATACAAAGCAGCCGCCTCAGGGACTTGAATATCCTAGTTATTAAAACTGCATGCAACTCTTGGCCACATCACCTACTTGCAAACAAAGGTCATCATCTGATTAAGAAATACTTTTTCTCCTGTTTGCTCAGAACACACCTTTCTAAAGTTTCAACTTTGTACCACTGATGTTCTAAACGATTAGGGATAAAAGTAGAGGCCAGACAACCATTGTTTTCCAACACAGCAAGTATAAAAATAGAGAATGAGTAGCAAGGTAAAACTGACTCTGAAAAAAGCTTTCAAACTCTTTCTCGGCTATGACCTAGAATCAGGTGAGGATACGGTAATTACTTACTCTGCAATGAAACATTTTGTTTTCAGTTTAGAGTGCTTGGCAATTGTTCCTAATCTTTTTTTCTGCCTTATATGCCCCAGAGGAGATATACCACTCTTTCTTAATAACAAGGGAATCATAGACAATAATTTCCAAAAGTGTTTTGGACGTTTCTATCCCATTAATCCCCTTTCCTCCCACCCCACTTTCTTCCATATTTCTTACTTAATGTTCCTGCCCTATTCTCCATATCCAGCAAAATAGGCATTTAAACAAAATAAGCAGAAGAGCTTAAATAACTGCCTGAATTTTTTTAAAGGACGGAGTGGCATTAATTTTGTCTCCGCATTCATTCTCAAGCTATTATTTATTTTTCAACAGAAATATCTATTATGCTGTGAGGGATTTTGGGGTCACAGCATAATAGATATTTCTGGAATATACATAGGAATTATATATAAAGGATTTTATATATATAAATAAATAATATTTTTATATATAAAAATATATATTAAAAAATAAAAATAAAAATATTTTATATATTTTTATATATATAATAAAATTTATATATATAAATTTTATATATATAAATTATATATAAAATTATATATAAAATCCTTTATATATAATTCCTATGTATATTCCAGAAATATCTATTATTTTATAGATAATTTTATATATAAATTATATATAAAATTATATATAAAGGAATACAACCAGCTTCTTTTATCAAAGGAGATACATTTTAACTAAGGGGGTATGAAATATTTGTAAGGAAATTAAATAATAATGTCATCAATTTAAAAGATGTTCCAAAGAGGTCATATGATTGAATGCTATAAGTTATTAGTGACACATAATTTCCACCTCAGATTATCAAACCAAATCAATTTCTCAAAAATCTCACAAAAAAACAAAATCTCACAAGTCACCACTAAAGAACTTATTCATGTAACCAAATACCATCTGTTTCCCCAAAACCTATGAAAATAAAAAAATTAAATGAAAAAGACAAGACTCTGGGATAATTTTCATAATTTCTGTGTTAAATATACGAAGCTGGGATCAGAAAAGTGACTTGTCCAGGCAGCATAGATTTTCAGTGGCAAAGATGGGACTGAAGTCCAGTATCTTGATTGCTTGCCAACACAGGATGAAGAGCTCATGTGTAGAAATGATCAGGAGAGGCTTCCTAGGTGTTGAATGCAAACAGCTTGGCTCTAAAAGATGGCTACCAGATAGACTCATGGACAGGTTCAGGTAGAAGGTCAGGATGGGAAAATAAGGGCACCCTGATTGAAAGAAACATGTGAACAATGCATATAAGTGAATCTCCTATCATTTTCCAAAACCACAGATCTATTCTATTTCTGGAACATGCCAAGCTTATCCTCATCTTTGAACTTTTGCACTGAATGCTTCCTCCACCTGGAAACAAAACAAAAGGTAACACTTATGGAGTGTATACTATGTACAGGCACTTTACATGTTTTAATTCACTTAATCCTCCAGTCTCTATCACGTGGGCACCATTATTTTGCTCTTATTACTTATTACAGAGGAGGAAACCGAAACTCAGAAAGGCTAAGAAAACTGTCCTAAGGCATAGAGATAGTGAATGCCAGAGCCTGGACTGGAATCCAGTCAGTCTAGTGCTGAAGCCTAGGCTCTGAAGTGTTTTCTAGCCTGCTCACATTTCTGCTCTCTGTAGGGCTGACTTCTTCTACTTTAGATCTGTGTCGATACCAGTTCTACAAAAAGACAATCTCTGGATTCCCAACCAAAACTGGTCACCCAGCCTCTTGCTATCACATCACCCTATTTCAGTCATAAAACAGTGCTGGTCGTACAGCAGGCACTCAATAAATATTTGCTGAACGAATGAGGATTATGAAAACTCATTACAATTACTAGAATTTTAGCACTAGACAGTCCCCTTGAAAAAATATATTTCATCTTCTTTGTTTACATCTGAGAAAACCTGGATGAAAGACATAAAATGTAAATGAATAACTTCCAAAATCTACCTCAGCCCCCAGATTTTCCTCTAATATAATATAATTACAGTTGCCCATCTTTAGATTCTTATGCATGGCTCCTGGAAAATAGTAAAGGAGATGAGGCTATACAAGCACCAAATCATTAAAGGCTTTGAATGTCATGGAAGAGAAAATATCACTAAATAAAGGTCTTGGAAGCAAGAGAGAGATGATCTGATATATATCCATATATATCCATATATATGAGATATATCTGAAACATAATCATATATATCAGATATATATTATATATCTGATAGATATATATGATATAGTTGATATATTTATATAATACATATCTGATGTATCTATATTTTAGCCTTAATAAATTTCAAAAATTAAGTACTATATAGACCGATCTTCAATTAGAAAGAAATTAAAATTTAACAAAAAGTTAAGTAAACAACTATACATTTGGAATAAAACACACTGCTAAATAACGTAGAGGTTAAAGAAGAAGTCATAATCGAAATTTTAAAAAATTTCAGAACTGAGTGATAATGAAACAAGAGATAGCAAACTCTGTGGGACAGATGGCTTAATAAGTTAGAAAATGAACCAAAAAATACACTCAAAGAGAGGGATAGTAAAAATGAGATGAAATTAATGACTTGGAAATAATAACAGGGTAGAAAAAAAATGATCAAAGCCGTAAGTTCTTTGAAAAAGCACAAAAGTCATCAAGGGGATATTTAGTTAATTGAAGGCTGCCTTGTATTAGGGCTTAGTAATTGTCTTTTGGAAAACAACAAATGAACAAACTGTCTTCTCCCAAGTGATGCTCTTCGTCTTCATTCATGCATGTATGTGGCAGTCTTCACAGACTTTTAGGCATATTTTTATTATTTACTTTTTAGAATTAGTAAAATAATCAACTGTTCTGCAAGACTGGGACTTTTTAAAAATGGCTCTGGGACCCTTTATTTGCTAAATATATGAATTTTAAATATTTTTCAAGTTGGGGTCTCGCTCTGTCACCCAGGCTGGCATGCAGTGGCATGATCATGGCTCATTGCAGCCTTCAACTCCTTGGCTCAAGAGAACCTCCTGCCTTAGCCTCCCAAGTAGCTGGGACTGTAAGAACACACCACCTCACTCAGCTATGTTTTACTCTTTACTTTTTAGAGACAGGGTCTCACTGTGTTGCCCAATCTGGTCTCAAGCCATCCTGGCCTCAAGCAGTCCTCCCACCAGCTTTCTGAGTTGCTGAGATTACAAGCATGAGCCACCGCACCTGCAACACTTTTACTATTTTTAATATCAAATTACTGCAAGGAAAAGGAAACTAGTTGAAACCTTAACATAATGAGAATATAAAGAAAACTTTAATTTACATATATCCAATTTAGAAGATCAGAGTGCTGCCACAGTTCAAAACTTCTCTACATCTCCTTCAATAACAATAATCCTAATTCTTTGCTGCTTGTATCATTTGTGTCATTCATGTCACTTATACCTGAGCATACATAAGCATATATATACATAATTAAATATATTACTATTATTATTTTGAATGAACTGTTATCCATTAGATAAGAAATTTTTTTACCTTAACTCATTCCTTCTCTGATTCTCTTCCTTTCTTATGTAGATCCAAGTTTCTGACTTACACCATTTTCCTTCTCCCTAAGAATTGTTAACATTTCTTGCAAAGTAGGTCTACTGTCAACAAAGTCCCTCAATTTTTGTTTGTCTGAAAAAGTTTCTGTTTCTCCTTCACCTTTTTTTTTTTTTTTTTTTTTTTTTTTTTTTGAGACAGAGTCTTGCCCTGTTGCTCAGGCTGGATTGCAGTGGTACGATCTTGCCTTACTGCAACCTCTACCTCTCAGGTTCAAGCAACTCTCCTGCCTCAGCCTCCTGAGTAGCTGGGACTACAGGTACCTGTCACCACGTCTGGCTAATATTTATATTTTAGTAGGGACAGGGTTTCAGCATGTTGGTCAGCCTGGTCTCAAACTCCTGACTTGAAGTGACGTGCCCACTTTGGCCTCCCAAAGTGCTGGGATTACAGGTGTGAGCCACTGCACCCAGTCCCTCCTTTACTTTTTTTTTTTTTTTTTTTTTTGAGACAGAGTCTCGCTCTGTTGCCCAGGCTGGAGTGCAGTGTTGTGATCTTGGCTCACTGCAACTTCTGCCTCCCAGTTCAAGAGATTCTTGTGCCTTAGCCTCCCACGTAGCTGGGAGTACAGGTGTGCACCACCACACCCAGCTAATTTTTGTATTTTTTGGTAGAGATGGGGTTGCACCATGTCAGCCAGCATGGTCTCGAACTCCTGGCTTCAGGTGATCCCCCTGCCTTGACTTCTCAAAGTAATGGGATACAGGCATGAGCCACTGTGCCTGGCCTCCTTCACTTTTGGGTATAATTTTATAGTGTACAACATTCTACTTTAAGGTTTGTCTGTCAACACTTTAAATATTTTATCCACTCTCTTCTAGCATGCATGGTTTCAGAGAAGTCAGATGTAGGGCTTACCTCTTTGCTCCTCTATAGGTACAGTGTTTTATTCTCTGACTTCTTTCAGAACTTTTGATCTTCTGCAGTTTGAAATGATAAGCCTAGGCATAATTTTTTTGTCATTTATCTTGCTTGGTATTCTCTGAGCTTACTGGATCTGTGGTTTAGTGAATGGAAATTCTCAGTCATTATTGTTTCAAATATTTCTTCTGTTCCTTTGTCTATTTCTTCTACTTCTGAGATTCTCACTATGTATATGTTATACCTTTTACAGTTATACCACAGTTCTTGGATATTCTATTCTGTTCTATTTTATTCTATTTTTCAGTCTTTTTTCTCTTTGCTTTTCAGTTTTGGAGATTTCTACTGAAATATCCTCAAGCTCAGAAATTCTTTCCTCAGTCATGTCCAGCCTACTAATGGCCCTTTAAATGCATTCTTCGTTGCTGTTTCAGTGATTTTGATTTCTAGCATTGCTTTTGGTTCTTTCTTAGAATTTCCATCTCTCGGCTTACATTGCCCATCTGTTCTTCCATTCTGTCTACTTTATCCATTAGGGCCCTTATCCTATTAATATAATTGTTTTAAATCATAGTATGATAATTCCAACGTCCCTGCCTTATCCAAGTCTGATTTTGATGCTTGGTCTGTCACTTTAACCTATGTTTTTGTTTTTTGTTTCTTTTAAACTACTTTGTGATTTTTCTCAGGATGGCTGGACATGATGTACTGGGTAAAGGGAGCTGCTGTAAATTGGTCTTTAATAATGTGATGTCGAAGTACTAGGAGAGGGGAAGAGTTCTACAGCCCCATGATTAGGTCTGTCTTTTAGTAAGCCTCTGCCCCTCAACTGTAAACTTCACAAGCGCTTCTCAGTTTTTCTTCCCCTTACATGGGACAAGATGATTGGATGGGGCTGGAATTGGGTATTTTCCTTCCCCCAGGTCAGTTAGGCCCTGAGAAATCTCTGGCAGGTTAGGCTCTGGTTAAATAGCTTTTCTCGAAGGCAACCCTTAAGAACAAAATGCTCTCATGTATTTCAAATTGGTTCCTTTTCTCCTCCCCATGTCAGAAGTGTGAAGGGATTTTTCTCCAATATTCACTGTGAGAATCGGGTAAGTTTCAGGAGGCAAAACTCCCAAAATTATGGAGTTCTCCAGATGACTCAGTGGCCCTAGAGTTAACTCACAGACTTATCCATGGGAGCTTCCAGCAATTTGTCAATTACAGTTCAGGTTGTTCTGCCCTTCCCTGCTGGTTTCCACTGGGGCAAATTGTGATTCTCTGTATTTGCCTGTCTGTCTGACCAATTTTGGGGCACTTGTTTTCCCTGTGACCTCAATTCTCTTCCAAATCTAAAAAGTGTTGTTGATTTTTCAGTTTGTTCAGCTTTTTACTTGTTAGGAACAAGTAAGTGGTGATTCCACGCTCCTTAAATGCTAGACCAGGAACCAGAAGTCACCTGATTTATTTTTTAATTTTTCATTTTTTTGAGACAGAGTCTCGCTCTGTCACCTAGGCTGGAGTGCAATGGCACGATCTCAGCTCACTGCAACCTCCACCTCCTGGGTTCACGCAATTCTCTGCCTCAGCCTCCCGAGTAGCTGGGATTACAGGCACCCACCACCACGACTGGCTAATATTATATTTTAAACATAATGCAGTGTGGATTTGGATTTGGGTTGGTGAGACCAAAGAGGGGAAACTAGTTAAGAAGTTACCAAATCAGACAAGAAAGAGATGAAGAGAGCTTGGGGTCTGCAGAATGCACTAAAAAGGAGAGAGTTCAGAGTTAGATAAATTTGAATGAAACACAAGCTACTTCTCTGGCACAGACATTCATATATTCACATATTCAGCATCTCTATTATTAACACCACTGCAGGACTTATCACAACTGTAATTCAGTAATTATATAAGCAGCCTTCATCCCCCTACATAGAGTCTCCGCTCCCTAAAGGCATGAACCATATTGTTTGGCTGACATCTGGGATACTGTCTGCTGGCACATAGTATGTACTCAAAAAATACTTGGTAAGTTAATACATTTACCAAATAAGCAAATTAATGATAAAACTTGTAGAAAAATAGAATCATATACAAATCTTAATGCTCAAAAGAAATTCATACATCACCTAGTAGAAAATACAGGGTTAGAAAAATTGAGTGACTTTCTTAAAGTCACAAAGCTGATTAGTAACAGAGGACAGAGCAGAATCCTGTTTCCCCAAGACTGAATCTCCATAGTAACCTCGTCAGAGAAAATAAAAGACAGCTGTGCAAGTAGAAGGTAGACACAAGGTTGAGATAATAATTCTGGAGATTACTACCTAAGTACACACACGCACTCCCACATATAATGTTGGGAATATAAATTTGCCACTGAATTTTGTGAATACCTAATAAACATGCCTCAATATATTTACTTTTGTGTGTATATACCTAAATTTTCTACTTGTCATCACTGAATGATGCTGCAAAAGGTCAACAGCCATTTTCAAGATTACTCTTGAATAAGACATATGGTACTAATTTTCATTTTGAAGTCTTTTTTTTTTTTTTCTTTTTTTTTTTTTTAATTTATTTATTATTATTAAACTTCAAGTTGTAGGGTACATGTGCACAACGTGCAGGTTTGCTACATATGTATACTTGTGCCATGTTGGTGTGCTGCACCCATCAACTCGTCATTTACATCAGGTATAACTCCCAATGCAATCCCTCCCCCCTCCCCCCTCCCCATGATAGGCCCCGGTGTGTGATGTTCCCCTTCCCGAGTCCAAGTGATCTCATTGTTCAGTTCCCGCCTATGAGTGAGAACATGCGGTGTCTGGTTTTCTGTTCTTGTGATAGTTTGCTGAGAATGATGGTTTCCAGCTGCATCCATGTCCCTATAAAGGACACAAACTCATCCTTTTTTATGGCTGCATAGTATTCCATGGTGTATATGTGCCACATTTTCTTAATCCAATCTGTCACTGATGGACATTTGGGTTGATTCCAAGTCTTTGCTATTGTGAATAGTGCTGCAATAAACATACGTGTGCATGTGTCTTTATAGCAGCATAATTTATAATCCTTTGGGTATATACCTAGTAATGGGATGGCTGGGTCATATGGTACATCTAGTTCTAGATCCTTGAGGAATCGCCATACTGTTTTCCACAATGGTTGAACTAGTTTACAATCCCACCAACAGTGTAAAAGTGTTCCTATTTCTCCACATCCTCTCCAGCACCTGTTGTTTCCTGACTTTTGAATGATCGCCATTCTAACTGGTGTGAGATGGTATCTCATTGTGGTTTTGATTTGCATTTCTCTGATGGCCAGTGATGATGAGCATTTTTTCATGTGTCTGTTGGCTGTATGAATGTCTTCTTTTGAGAACTGTCTGTTCATATCCTTTGCCCACTTTTTGATGGGGTTGTTTGTTTTTTTCTTGTAAATTTGTTTGAGTTCTTTGTAGGTTCTGGATATTAGCCCTTTGTCAGATGAGTAGATTGCAAAAATTTTCTCCCATCCTGTAGGTTGCCTGTTCACTCTGATGGTAGTTTCTTTTGCTGTGCAGAAGCTCTTTAGTTTAATGAGATCCCATTTGTCAATTTTGGCTTTTGCTGCCATTGCTTTTGGTGTTTTAGACATGAAGTCTTTGCCCATGCCTATGTCCTGAATGGTACTACCTAGGTTTTCCTCTAGGATTTTTATGGTATTAGGTCTAACATTTAAGTCTCTAATCCATCTTGAATTAATTTTCGTATAAGGAGTAAGGAAAGGATCCAGTTTCAGCTTTCTACTTATGGCTAGCCAGTTTTCCCAGCACCATTTATTAAATAGGGAATCCTTTCCCCATTTCTTGTTTCTCTCAGGTTTGTCAAAGATCAGATGGCTGTAGATGTGTGGTATTATTTCTGAGGACTCTGTTCTGTTCCATTGGTCTATATCTCTGTTTTGGTACCAGTACCATGATGTTTTGGTTACTGTAGCCTTGTAGTATAGTTTGAAGTCAGGTAGCGTGATGCCTCCAGCTTTGTTCTTTTGACTTAGGATTGTCTTGGAGATGCGGGCTCTTTTTTGGTTCCATATGAACTTTAAAGCAGTTTTTTCCAATTCTGTGAAGAAGCTCATTGGTAGCTTGATGGGGATGGCATTGAATCTATAAATTACCTTGGGCAGTATGGCCATTTTCACGATATTTTGAAGTCTTATAGACAGCAACCAAACTGCATTACTAAAATAATTTTGCATTCACTTGGATTTTCTTTTAGAAGCATGGAAAATGAGAAACAAAGAATTGCCAAAATCTGAATTTGCTTTTTCTCTGCAAAGAGTATTCATTTTAAATGCTTTCTTCCATTTTTAAAAGTTGTACTGAACAACTGACTCTGTGCACACATGGGCCACATAAAGACAAATGATACAATGAAGGTCATTAATTAACCCATGATGAGTGAGATAAAGTACGGTACAGTAAATAACATCAGTAGTATTATCTTGACAAAAATGTGTGCTCTAAAGGACAAAACACCAGTCCAGGAGTCTGAAGACATTTTATTCTTAGTTATATAATTTGTGGCCAATCATTGACACCCGCCCAGCAGCCATTTTATAGAGCCTTTAGGTCATCCTTTGTTAAATAAAATGAACTGTGCTGCTCTCTTCCTAAGACAGATATAAGGAATAAGCAACACTGTGAATGCAGAGGTCCTTCGAAACCATGTTTGAAAGAAAACATGCAGTTTCATTTTTAAAAATAGTATTAGCAGAGTAGTGTTGATGAGTTTTGGCTGAGCCTTTCTCTTTAATGAATAACTCGTTGACTTAAAGGATCTTGAATTTACGATAAATTATGTATCTCTCCTGATGACCATTAACTACCAAGCAGATGTTATTGCTTAATCACTGCATTCCCACAGATAATGATGGACTCAAGGGATTATTTTTACAAGAATAAGAAACCTTTGACTCTGGCCTCCTCAGCAATGTTCAACAATGAAGCCTGGCTATTCACTAGAGAGAAGCAATTGTCCTCTATGATCTGCAGGAGATACGTTCCAAGAACCTGAATAGAGGATGAAACTGTGAATAGTATCAAACTCTATAGATTGTATATTTCTTCCTATACAGTAATGTGCCACATGACATTTTGTCAACAACAAACCACACATATGAGGGTGGTTCCATAAGTTTATAATGAAACTGAAAAATTTGTATTGCCGGCTGATGTCACAGTCATCAAAATGTCATAGAGCAATTATTTTGTTATAAATTTAGTGTAGCCTAAGTGTACAGTGTTCATAAAGTCTACAGTAGTGTACAGGAATGTTCCAGGCCTTAATATTTACTTACCACTCACTCACTGACTCACACAGAGCAACTTCCAGTCCTACAAGTTCCATTCAGGGTAAGTGCTCTATACAGGTGTACCATTTTTTATCTTTTATAGTGTATTTTTATTGTACCTTTTCTCTGTTTAGATATGGTTAGATACACAAATGCTCACCATTGTATTACAACTGCCTATAGCATTCAGTACAGTAACATGGTGTACAGCTGTGTAGCCTAGGAGCAACAGTCTATACCATATAGCTTAGGTGTGTAGTAGACTATACCATTTACGTTTGTGTAAGCACACTCTATGATATTCACACAACGACAAAATCAGCTAACAATGATGCATTACTCAGAACGTATCTCTGTTGTTAAGTGATATGTCACTGTAAATACATATCTATAATAAAGTTGAATTTATAAATGAGGTACAGTAAGAGGTTAACAACAATAACTAATAATAAAATAGAACAATCACAACAGTATGCCACCATGACTACTCTTGCATTTGGGGTGATTAAGTTAAAAAGGGCTACTTGAACACAAGCCCTGAAATACCACACCAGTCCATCTGATAACGAAGATGCCTACTAAGTAACGAACAGGCAGGTAGCACATACAGCGTGGATATGATATACAAAGCAATGAAACCATGGAAAGTGAAACTGCAAATAAAGGGGTACCACTGTCTATTCCAGAGAAGAGTTCACACATTCTAAAAACTCTGCATCACCCTGGTGAGGTAAAACACCTGCAAACCACTTACTTAATTCACCATTTCTCTTATCAGCACTAACCTAAAATTCACTGACCGGAGATTACTAGGAAAAAAAAAATCACTGCTCTCTTGTAATATAACAAAGTGCATTATTATTTCATATAGAAATTCAGAATTACAATGCGTATTTTTCAAAACAATTGAATGCTAACCCACATATATTACAATCAAGCAATTAGCTTGAGGAGTAATCATTTGTAGATCTAAGGTTATTCTACTATCTCCTTTTCAGTGAGACCAAGGTCAAAAAGTATCCTTTCTAATTACTTTTTGTTTTGAAAACCAAGACTTGATGCATCATTACTAACACTAATAGCTGAGTAATAAAGTTTGCTCCATCCTTCTTCACACAGAATATCTGGAGGAAGACTATATATGGAGCATATAAAGTTATAAAACACCATGAGTCCCAGAAAAAAATAACTGAACATCTAGAGGATAATGTATAATATTATCTTCAATCAGTAATATTTAATTTTTTATGTGATACAAACTCATATTCTCAGCTGAACCCAAGGAATAATAGACTTCACATTACTCTAAGACTGTATTATATAAAACTACAGTATTTGACCATTTTGAACTAGAAAAATGGCAGTTTTACATGGTTCAATCTAATACCTATAACCACTTCACCAAGAGACAATAACAACATAGAAATCCTTGTGCACCAATTTGGGCTTTTTCTCTCTAAAAAGTAACTGATTATTTTCTTGCCTAGTTGTGAGTTTTAACTAAAACAGATCAGGAAGTGTTACAAGTTCTCTTTTAACTCAGTAATCCTAAATAATACTTTCTACACTTCAGTTTTTTAATCTGTAAAAGTCTGAAAGTAACAACTATGTTTATGGATTTACCATGAGGAATAAATAATTGAAGAATACACTTTTTTATACACACAGAACTTAATAAGTACAAGTCTGTCATCTTCTATACAAAAATTCCTGGCTGTAAGTAAAAGAAAAAAAATATGCTGTAAACTAAAGGATTTGAATGACACAGGAAATATTTATAACCTAATGTTGTGTTTAAAAAGCACAATTAAGGCTGGGTGCGGTGGCTCACACCTTTAATCCTAGCACTTTGGGAGGCCGAGGTGGGCAGATCACAAGGTCAGGAGATCGAGACCATCCTGGCTAAGATGGTGAAACCCCATTTCTACTAAAAATACAAAAGCAAAATTAGCCGGGCATGGTGGCGGGCGCCTGTAGTCCCAGCTACCGGGGTGGCTGAGGCGGGAGAATGGCATGAACCCAGGAGGCAGAGCTTGCAGTGAGCCAAGATCATGCCACTGCACTCCAGCCTGGGGTAACAGAGCAAGACTCCGTCTCAAAAAAAAAAAAAAAAAAAAAAAAAAAAGCACAATTAAAAAGGTATATAAAATATAACTGATTAAAATTTTAAAAATGTATACACAGGGAAATACTGGAAGAAAATAGATTTAAAAATTTAAAGCTATTATTTCTAAGTAATAGGATTAGTGGGTAATTTTTTACTGTATACTTTACAATTTTGTGTTTTTTCAAGCTCCTAGAATTTAAGGAAATAACAATAAATAAGTTTGAAATTGGATTAAGTGGGGCAGGTACATCATTTTATTAGATGAAAGACTCAATATTTAAAAATTTCAACTATATCTAGTTAAATCTAAAAAAAGCTTAATGGGAATTTTGAAACCTAGAAAATAATTACGAGATTCTTCTGGGAAAACATATGTACACAATTACCCAGGAAAATTCTGAAAAAGAATGAAGTGGAAAGATATTGTTCCTAATATTCAAATATAAAAGGTATGATTCTAGCACCAGAGAAGCCGATAAATCATAGTATTACAGCAGAGCCCCTATAAAACCAAAATATACTTAGGAACTTCATATAATGACAAAAGTGACATTGTGAATTACTTGGTAGAGTATGAATTATTTTTTATTGTTGTTCAGTTAGCAAGGTAATTGTTTGAGTGAAAAATTAAATCCTTAAGTCATAACGTATTGCAAAGTATTAATCGCTTTCACTAGGATTTGGGATCTAAATATTAAAATATTACAAATATGCTAAGATGAAATATGTGACTATTTAATAGATTACCAACTCATACCTTTTCTAATAATTTCCACACTTTTAAGATTTAAATACTAAGAAAAATGAAACTGCAAAAGAACTAATAGACAGTAGAAATAAATACTCTTCTATCCTTGAGGCAGAAGGCCTTTCAAGGATAACATCAAACCCAAGCAACACAAATTGATATAAAGAATTAACAAAATCTTTAAACTCCTTATGGCAAAAATTTTAAAGCTTCAAAAATAAATCATAAGCTCAGAGAAATATTTCCAATACACAACAATAGATTAATAGTTGTATTAAGAAAGGAACTCCTACAAATCAGTCATAAAAAAGATGAGCACCAGCTTAGGAAAACTCAAAGAAGAGAGTGAAAGGCAATGTACAAAAGAACTACATGGGAAAATACGCTTTTAACATGTTAAACCTTATAGTAATTAAATAAGCAAAAATGTCAAAAGAAACAATTTCATTTATTATATTGGCAAAGATTAAAAAGAATAACGTGTACTAGAGAAGGTATGGGAAAGGAGACACATTCACATATTGCTGCTCACAGCATGAACTGGTGCAACCTTTCTAGAGCACAAATTTGATGATACACATACCCTTTAACTAGGCAAGTTTAATTCTAAAAGTACATCCAATGAAAATAATTAGTTAAGTGTGAAAAATGTATGTTCAAGAATAGCTCCTGCAATGCTGTTTATAAGGGAAACAGTTACTGAGTGGTGATTAAGAGCTTGGAGCTGAGGAGCCAGGCCTGGATTCAGAATCCTGACTCTAACCTCTTACTGGTCATGTGACCTTACGCAGGTTAAACTTTCTGTGCTTCAAGTTTCCTCACGTGGAGAGATAATAATAGTACCTGCCTCATAGGGTTTTGAGGATAAAATGAAGAAATATATAAAAAGCATCTATAACATTACCAGGAACCTAGTAAGAACTCAAGAAATATTGCCTATTATTATTATTGCCAAAAAAAAATAAATAAGTAACTGGCCGGGCATGGTGGCTCACCCCTGTAATCCCAGCATTTTTGGAGGCCGAGGCAGGTGGATCACGAGGTCAGGAGTTTGAGACCAGCTTGACCAATATGGTGAAACCCCGTCTCTACTAAAAACACAAGCCAGCCATGGTGGCACACACCTGTAATCCCAGCTACTCGGGAGGCTAAGGCAGAAGAATCGCTTGAACCCAGGAGGTGGAGGATGCAGCGAGCCGAGATCGCACCACTGCACTCTAGCCTGGGTGACAGAGCAAGATTCCATCTCAAAAAACAAAAAAGTAATTAATTTTTCTAATTGCATTCTAAATGCAATTTATAGAATGGCTTAAATAAACTGTATTGCTCTAAAGATCAGAATTTTATGCTGTCGCTAAAAATGATGATGTAGAATTACATGTAAAAGTATGAGACATGTCATGATAAACAATAGTAAGTTTTTCAATAAAGGTTATAAAGTGGTATTACTTTATTATCCCATCTTTAATCATGTGAGCATGCAGAGAAAACAAAATGAAAGCACATAAACTGACACGTGGGGATTAAGTCTGGTTTATAAACTGACGTGTGAACAGGGATTAAGTCTGGTTAGTAGAATAATGGATGGTTTTTATTTTTATCTTTATACTGTGGGGGATTTTGTCTGAAAACATTTTTTTTGGCCATGAGCATATGTTACTTTTGTAATAAAAATAAATTTATACATATTTTGAAAAGAAATTTTAAGTAGCAAGCCAATGATCACAGTTACAGGTGGCAGTAGGATTGCCAGCAGAGAACTACAGGCAATGAAATAGGTGCTACATAAGGCTGGTGCAGATTTAGGCAGAGAAAGGCCAAACTTTCCAATCACCCATTCTTTAATAATCCAAAAATATATTTATAGAGAATATCAATAACAAATATAATGGCGCTAACAATTAAGTGAAAAATTTGCATTTTATAAACAGAAAACAGGTTATAAATATATGAATATGTGAGACTAGGGCTCGGGCTTAATTTTTTAAAATTTCAACTACTTATACTTTTCAATCCAAATTACCAGTTTCTAAAAGCAACTTTTGTGTTGCAAACCAAATATAGCTGTTTAATAGTGATTAGCAGGTAAAACAACAGCAACATTATAATATCTCATTATACATCATGTTTGTGTCTACAAATTTAGCTGATCTCATCTAATATTTACTGGCGTATTAAACTCTAACTTATTGTGATGTTTTTCTGCAAGACTTGAAGACCAACAGCAGTTTTAAAACTTTTTTGGTGCTGCCACAAAGAAAAGATGTAACATCTTGGATAGAAGAATAAGTAGAAGGGCTTATCATTCAAAATACGAAACTGATTTATCTTTGAAAGTTTCAGGAATACCCTCAAAATTACTTTTTATATTATTGGTTAGTACTGAAACACTTGTTTCAAGGAATAGAATTAATTTACATATCTATAGACAAAAGGCACAGGACACAGAGATATGAAGCAGAATTTGATCAAAATGATGTACTCATCAGTAGCAATAGCAAGTTTATTAGAGATTAAAGACATGGATATTATCAAATTGTACAAACTAAGTGTGCACAATGAGTTTAATGCAAAGTGCCAAGAATACTAACAGACAAACAAAAAACCCTGAACCAAAAGCCAAGACTTTGGTCTGTTCATCAATATCACTTAACAATCAGATTTTTAAATACACTCTAAACAATGGCAAATAAAAACTGTTATGTGTCTTGTGAAAGAGCTGTGCACACTTTACATTATTTCACATCCCTCCTTGCCTCCTTTTCTCACCCACCCTGCCTGTTATCCCTGCTGTCAAAATACACCAACATCCTCATCATTGCCTTGTTTTCTTTCGGTTTCTTTAGAATCTGCTCTAAGGCACTGTGCACCTTATGATGTAGGAGACAGTTCTAATACATAAGGAAAATATATTTTCTTAAGATTAGGTGAGAGATTTTACACTTTAAGAATATTTAAGGATAACATTGGGTATGCATGAGATTCATTATATTAGAAATACCTAAATATTTCTTATTCGCTAGTACAAAGACACATAACAGTTTGCTCGACAGATGCTTTGCTTGGCAGTCTGGAATTCCCCAGATAAGCTGCAAGGAGAAGCCATGGGATGAAGAAATATTTAATGTGTTCCATGGGAAGAAGAAAAAAATCCATGTTTCCTCCTGACTCCTATTTAACTGTTCTAGATTTCCAGGCATATCCCATGACTCTGATACCCCATCAGGAATTAAGATCCAAGTCTAGGGTTCAAAAGTGATGGCGGAAGCCAGGAACTCTGAGCAGGTGGCTGGTTGACCCAGCTATAAGGCAGAAGCCAAAGAGAAAAATCCAGCATTCCCAAGGCAGGAGAAAGGTTCAAGCCTGGTGGCAGCAGACTGGTCTGGAAGAGGGGGTAGAGTCAAGGCAATCTGAGGAGGTCAGAAGGTGTCTGATACAAATACTAAGTTGAAGAAGTTGGCTTGTGTTGGGAAATTTTATTGGGCAAGAACATTTTCTATTCCATTAAATATTAACAAGCATACTCAATACCGTGAGAAGCTTGTTTTAAGTGAGAACTATGACAACTGAGGTAAGAGGAATGTCACGTCTTCTATCTCATGTTTCTAAAGAGCCCCTGGTCCACTAAGTAATACGATGGGCAGAACCCATAAAACCTGATCTTTCCCTTAAAGCAGTTTTAAATGTATTTAATTAAATGCACATGGATTCCAACACCACTCAGTCAATTGCTTACTATGTACGAGAACTTTCTCTTACAGTTTCACTTAAATTTCAAAGCAAACTCTGTGGGTCCTGTTTTACAGAATATTTAACAGGAAAATAAACAATGCAGGTCAAATCTACCTGCATTAGTAGGATAAGGACTACTAATTGGCAGAATAAGAGCTAGACTAACTTCCTTTTATATGTCATGCTCTCCAAACCACTGAAAATCCAATACTCATTGTAATAACTATCACAACTTATGGAAAGCAATTCCTTCTAATTCCCAAGAACACTAAAGTATTCAGGAGGACGTTTATTTGTCTTAGAAACTGGAATATTGAGGATTTCCTTAGAAAAATCATATACAACATATATAGCTTACAGTCCAAGGTTTAATGAATTTTTAAAAGAAAATATTTATGTAGTGACTCTGTGAGGTGATGCTCAGGTGTCTCCTTCATGCCAGAAATATTCGTTATCCACCCCATCCCACTGAAAGTGCTGCCTGCTCATGGCCAAGTCCCTCTTCTGAGACTACACCATGTCCCTGGCACGGATCACCTCCAGTGATTGATGGAAATGGGGTAAAGAGACTAAACCCTTTGATTCAATTAGGGATTAATCTGAAAGGTCATCCCATCTTCTAAGCTCCCTGGCACTGAATGAATCCTGTGTTACAACTTTATGGCAGTTCAACTTATGCCTAATCCTACCTTCGTCTGTTCCTTATAGGTATAAGGAAAGAATGGTTCCAAAAGGTACTACCCAATGAAACTTCTGCTTGAAAACTTAGTCTCAGAGTTATATCTTGGATAACCCAACCTATTAAATGAAGCGGTGAAATAATAGTGAAAATGAGGAGACAAAGTAATACTGAGAGGAAAATTAAAGTTTTAAGTGTGATTATGATGGATAAAAGAGACTAAAAATAAATAAAGTAAGTATTCAACAAGGAAAAATAAAACCTGAGGCCCCAACAGGAAAATGGCAAAAGATACAAACAGGTATATGAGGAAAAAGACACATGGCCCTTAAATACAAGTAAAAATGTTTAGTTTCATTTATAAGAAAACACATGTGTTATATTGGTATTAGTAATGAGCAATCTGAAAATAAAACTGAGAATACAATTACATCTGGAATAGCATCTAAAAGAAAAAAATACTTAAGAATAGATTTAACAAAATAATTGCAAAACTTCTACCCTGAAAACCATAAAACATTATTGAAACAAATTAAAGACCTAAGTAAATGGAAAAATATTTCATGCTCACATATTGGGAGATTTAATTTTGCTAAAATGGCAATAAAGTACTCTCCAAATTGATCTACAGATTCAACAGAACATCCTATCAAAATACTAGCTAACTGTTTTGTAGAAATTTACAAACTGATCCTAAAATTTGTATAGAAATACAATGAAACCAGACTAGCCAAAACAATCCTGAAAAGAAGAACAAACTTGGAGTACTGAAACTTCATGATTTCAAAACTCATTAAAAAGCTACAGAGTTATCAAAATATTATGGTACTGACATAAGAATAGATATACAGATCAATGGAATAGAACTATGAGTTCAGAAATAAGCCCCAATAATTGTGGTCAGCTTATTTTTGACAAGGGTGCTGAGATAATTCAATGGGGAAAAACAATCTTCAACAAATGATGCTGGGACAACTGGACAGCCACATGCAGAGGAATGAAGTTGGACTCCTTTATACCATTCACAAAAGTTAACTCCAAAATAACTCCATAGACCTAAACATAACAGTCAGAACTATAAAACTCTTAGAAGAAAAGATGAATAAATCTTCATGACCTTGGTTAGCCAAAACTTTCTCAGGTACAACACAAAAAGCATAAGTGACAAAAGAAAAAACAGATACATTGGACTCCATCAAAAATAAAAACCTCTGTGCTTGAAAGGACACGATCAAGAAAATGAAAAGGCAACTTATAGAATAGGAGAAAATATTTACAAATCCTGTACCTGATAAGGAATTTATATGCAAAGTATACAAACAACTCTAATAACTCAATAATAAAGACAAATAAATCAACTTAAAAATAGGCAGATCTGAATAAACATTTCTCCAAAAATATACAAGTGGCCAATAAGCACATGAAAATATTCAATGTCTTTAGTAATCAGGGAAATGCAAGTCAAAACCAAAATGAAATAGTGTTTCATTCCCACAGGAATGGAATCAAAAAGATATTAACAAGGTTTGACAAGGATGTAGAGAAATTGGTTCGCCCATACATTGCTGATGGAAATGTATATGGCCATGTGTCTTTCTCTTCATATATTTTTGTCTCTTGCCATTTTCCTATTAGGTCCTCAGGTTTTATTTTTCTTTGAATATTTATTTTATTTTAGTCTCTTTCTGCATGATAAGCACATCCCATTGCTGATGGGAATATATGAGGGAACAAATGCATGAGGGAATGTAAAATGGTGCAGCCACTTCAGTAAACATTTTGGTAGTTCCTCAAAATTTTAAACAGTTACCATGAGACCCAACAATTCTACTCCTAGTTATATACCCAAGAGAAATGAACACATAATTCCACACATGGACACGTACACAAATGTTCATAGCAGCATCATTTGAAATAGCCAGAAACTAGAAGTAACACAAATACCCATCAACTAATGAACTGATAAACACATCAACTGGTATATCTCTACACTGAAATATTATTCTGCCATAAAAGGAATGATGTACTGACACATGCTACAAAATGGATGAGCCTTGAAGACATTTTGCTAAGTGAAAGAGTCCAGTCAGAAAAGAACACACATTGTATGATTCCATTTATATGAAATGTCCAGAATAGGCAACTCTCTAGACACAGAAAGTAGATGAGTGGTTGCCTAGAGCAAGGTTGTTGTGGGGAGCGATTAGGAAGAAATGGGAAGTGAGTGCGAACAGCACAGCATTTCTTTTGGGGATGATAAAATATTCTAAAAGTGACTGTGGTGATGGTTCCAGAATTCTGTACTTATTCAAAACCAACAAATTATATACTTCACATGGCAAATTGTATGGTATATAAACGGTGTCTCAATAAAACTCTTAAAACTTAAAAAATCCACACTGGGATATCACATCTGACCTATTAGACTGGCAAGACTTCAAAATTTTCACAAAATCCTCTTGGCAAGACTGAAAAACAGAGACTCTTGCACGCTGCTAATAGACATGTAACACTGACTCATCCTCTATGGAGGGGAATTGGGACTATCTAATGATATGGTGGCATTAGTTCTTTGACCCAGAAATCTCACATCTAGGAATTAATCTTGGTGATACATATGCACAAGTTTATTTGATGTGGGATCATATCTAACAATAAAAGACTGGAAACAAATGACGATCAGAAAAGTACCACTGACTAAAATTTACTTTGTCCAAGCAATGAAGTAATACACAAGCACAAAAAAAGAGTAAAAAAATAAACTGTTGGAATGATCTCTAAGATTTGCAGATAAAAAGCAAAGTGAAGAACAGTGTAAGGAAGACACAGAAATAAGAATGAACACATATAGACATCACATAATATACATAATGTAACTACATCTACACATTTATTTTTACAAAAAGAAACATTGAAGGATAAGCCGGAAACTAATAAAAATGTTTTCCAAAGACAGCAAGAGGTTGAACAGTATAGAAAGAATGATGGCCGGGCGCGGTGGCTCAAGCCTGTAATCCCAGCACTTTGGGAGGCTGAGACGGGCGGATCACGAGGTCAGGAGATCGAGACCATCCTGGCGAACACGGTGAAACCCCGTCTCTACTAAAAATACAAAAAACTAGCCGGGCGAGGTGGCGGGCGCCTGTAGTCCCAGCTACTCCGGAGGCTGAGGCAGGAGAATGGCGTAAACCTGGGAGGCGGAGCTTGCAGTGAGCTGAGATCCGGCCACTGCACTCCAGCCTGGGCGACAGAGCGAGACTCCGTCTCAAAAAAAAAAAAAAAAAAAAAAAGAAAGAATGATAAAAGGGAAACTTCTGAGTAAACCACTTTCTCTTTGCATAATTTTCACTTTTTTTTTCTTTTTGAGATTGAGTCTCGCCCTGTCTCCCAGTCTGCAGTACAGTGGCGTGGTATCAGCTTACTGCAACCTCCACTTCCCAGGTTCAAGTGATTCTCATGCCTCAGCCTCTCAAGTAGCTGTGATTACAGGCACCTGCCACCACTCCTGGCTAATTTTTGTATTTTTAGTAGAGATGGGGTTTCACCATGTTGGTCAGGCTGATCTCAAACTCCTGACCTCAAGTGATCCACCCGCCTTGGCCTCCCAAAGTGGTGGGCTTATAGGCTTGAACCATGGTGCCCAACCAATTTTCATGTTTAAGCCATGCAAATCTTATAAAAATTTACACAAAATTACATTGAAAAGGAAAAAAAGCTCTGCATTCTAAAATTGGAAACAAGTGAACTCAATTATATGCCAAATGGAGCAGACAACCACCCTTTACTTTGAATGCATACTCTTAGCCAGATATAGGGACAATACAGACTGCCAGATGTCCTAAACATTACTCAGTGGCTTCCCTGATGTTGTGACACTTTATATCTATACATAAAATACACATTTTATGTATGTTGTGGAGAAAAGCAAATAAATATTCCCATTTTTTAGGAAGCAAGATTTTTCACTGTCAGAGTATGGAGTTACAAATATGAAATCAAAGTAGTTAAGAAAGAATATTATAATGTTAAAATTAAACTCAAAATATCAATATAAATCCATTATTTCTTCCATTCAGTCATTCCATCATTCAAGTATTCATTTCTTTCTTTATTTCCTTGCTCTAGAAGTCATTAAGACCTAGATGCAAATAACTTAGCACCCAGATCTTGGCTTCTAAATATAATTCTTCTATAAAAGAAACCAAAGCCCCTTGGAGAAATGGTTAATTCCATCCTGAGACATCATCTTTAGCTAGAAAGGTAGGAAATACTATTACAGGGTTTTGTCAAAAGGACACAGTGGCCAGTCTAAAGGGACTCCCACAACTGCCAAATTTGGGAGAATACGAGCACAGGAAAATTTAATATTGTTCATTCCCCACTGACAAGGGAAAGCTCTTCTTTATGGAAGAATATCACTAAAAGAAAAAGAAAAGTAGAGTTTAAAAATCACAACCCAAAGAGAAAAGAGAAAAAACTGAATCAGGCTAGGATGATCAACAGACAATCAAACGGATAGTGAATTGGGAGGAATATGCATTTGCATGATGCCCAAGTAGTCACCTAATGAATTACTTGCTAACTGCAAAGGGAATGTCACAGCCCTACAATGGAGAGATTTGAAAGTGGTGACTTTAACTAACAAAGCAAACTAAGCATCAACAAGTGTGAGACAACTTAACATTACATGGCTTCTAATGGGATGCAACATTAAGGATACAATATCGCTGATAAAGTATTCTGCCCAAAAAACTTAATCTGAATATAACTAAGATTTTATATCTGACTTACAGATTATAGTAGATTCAGAGGATAGAAAAACGACTTAACCACACCACAAGAAAATAATCAAATTCACACTGTACAATATTCCACAGGATGATGTCTGGTTTCTTAAAAACTCAATGTGGTTGCATCAGGAAAAACAGCTAATGTATGCTGCGCTTAACACCTAGGTGTTGCAGCAAACCACCATGGCACATGTCTACCTATGTAACAAACCTGCACATCCTGCACATGTATCCAGAAACTTAACATTAAATTAAATTAAAATTTTTTCAAAAGTCAATGTGGTAGAAAAAAAAGTTGTGGTTAAACACAAACAAAACCACCATGTGGGCACCCCTGCACATGGGTGTGCACACATGGAAGGATTGTTCTTTATTAAGACATACTTAAGAGACCTAACGACTAAGAATAATGGATGAACCATTGGATCCTCTTCTGAGACAGATAAATTGTGACAAATTGGGATACTTAAATGGACTCTCCAAATGATATGATGGAATTGTCCATTTTCTTAGGCATAATAAACATATGATGGTTATATAGCAAAAAGTCCTCATTTTTAAGGATGCATGATTAAGTATTTAACAGTGAAATAGCTGAGGTCTGCAACTTAGTTTCAAATGGTTCAACAAAAAATACATATTTACATATATATACAGAGATAAAGTACATTTATTTCATCTAGTTAATGAGAAAATGTATAATCTAAGTTATGCTCCTTCAAATTGTATGACTGAAATTTTTCATATTATGAAAACAGGGGAAAAGCTTGAAAAAACCAGTTAAGTTCTAGTAAATTGATAAATATGAAAATAGGAGTTAATGAAATAGAAAAATGTTAAGGCAAATTTATTCAATAAAGTTAAAAATGGATTATTTGAGAAGAATAATAGATAAAAAGCTTGGCTACTCTGGCCAAGATAAATAGTGAGAAGGCAAAATTAATGTTAGAAAAGAGAAAGAAGATCTAACAACAGACAAGAAAATTTAAAAATTTAAACGAATTATTGTATAACCTTATATACCACATACATTTCAAAAGCTACATGAAGGTTGGCCTGTAATCCCAACACTTCGGGAGGTGGAGGCGGGAGGATCACTTGAGGTCAGGAGGTCGAGACCAGCCTGGCCAACATGGTGAAACACCGTCTCTACTAAAAACCCCAAAATTAGCTGGGTATGGTGGCAGGCGCCTATAATCCCAGCTACTCAAGAGACTGAGGCAGGAGAATCGCATGAACCCAGGAGGCAGAGGTTGCAGTGACTCAAGATTTCACCACTGCATTCCAACCTGGGTGACAGAGCCAGACTCTGTCTCAACAACAACAACAAAAAAAGCTACGTGGCTACATTAAATGACTGATCTGTTAGGTAAATGGAATTTGTCAAGAATACTAAAACTAGCTAAGCATTAGTTTAAAAACCTGAGTTGGCCAGGCACAGTGGCTCATGCCCGTAATCCCAGCACTTAGGAAGGTTGCCGCAGGTGGATTACTTGAGCCCAGGAGTTCGAGACCAGCCTAGGCGACATGGTGAAACCCTGCCTCTACAAAAAATACAAAAACTAATCGGGCATGGTGGCATGTGCCTGTAGTCTCAGCTACTCAGGAGGCTGAAGTGAGAGGACTGCTTGAGCCCAGAGGGTGGAGGTTGCAGTAAGCCAAGATCGTACCACTGCACTCTAGCCTGGGTAACAGAGCGAGACTCTGTCTCAAAAAGAACCAAACAGGTTAAATTGGTATATTTTATTTTACGTATATTTTATAACAATAGAAAAACTGTAAAACCATACTAATTAGAACCTATAATAAACACTCATTACTAATTAATATTCTGACTCACTAACTGGAGCAGATTACCAGAAATTCCAGATCAAGTCCAATTTCTAAGTTAGTAATGAGGTATGGATCTGTGTTTAATGTTTATTAAATAAGCATTCTATTTACAAATTAATTTTTACCTGTTCTAGAATCTAGGTTTCAGAATTATTCAACGGTTTTCTACTTATACGTTTCTCACATGTAAGTCACCAAACAAAGGTTTACTGGGCAGAACAAATATAAGAACAAATATAGACTTTTTACTATCACGGAGCTTCTGAATAAGACAAAAATTAGTGGATCCTGCATCTGAGATATTTATTCACGACACCCTAATATATCCTGTGAAATGTCATTATTTAAAAGTTAACATCTTTAGAATTACAATCAAGATAGTTATTAAGGTAGAACTACCCAAATTAGGCTGTGAATGACTGGAACCCTGTAGTCACTAGGATCTAAACTAGAATCTATATTTAGACAGTCATTCTGAGGACTGTAATATTACTAGTTCTGGGCAGCTGAATAAGCCTGTATATTAATGAAGTGGAGAAGTAGATATGCTATAAAAAAAAGTTGCTGAGTTTCTGAGAGTTTTTGGAGTGTGAATGTTCTCTCTCTCCCTTCTCATAACTAGAAGGGATGTATTTGATCAGAGGTGATTAACAGGAGAGTTAAAAGCAGAGTCCCTGGATTGCAGGATCATGTTTCACGTATCAAAAACTAAAGAGCTTTATGGAAGAAGGAGAATAAAATATGAAGCTTTACAAATGTTCCTGTGGCTAGCAACAAAGAATCTACTAACACAGACTAGTTTATTTCCAGTAAATGAAGCTGAGGTTATATTTTTCTGATACTGGCATAGTCTGTTCAAAATTTTCCATCTATTGGCAATAATTTGAACTTTATTACTATTTAAAAAATTATTCACTATGTCATACTCCTCTTTCTGCTACTCAACATTTCTGATTACAGATTTTTTAAATGCCCCTTTTAGTTAAAATATAACTTATTTCCAGATTTTAAAATAAGGCTATTTGATTTATAGCAAATTATAGTTTTGTAAAAAGGGCATAGCTGCTTTCTTCAAATTGGGATGAAAAACAGGGCTAACATGCCCAAGAACAAGATACAACTTCTCCAACATAAGCTGGCTGAATTTTCAGACTGAAATATGCTTCTACATCCCAGTAATTTCAGACAGTAGTAAACACAAAGGGGGACATGATGATATTAACAGCAAAACTCCACTAACTTACTGAAAGCAATTTGGCCCAAATACAGTGGCGAGATTGTGAACATTCATGCGATTCTGCACATGATGCTTGGCTACTTTTGTCAAGAACTGGCAAAGGTACTTGAGGAGGCAGTAGTGGGTGTCTGGCAGCTCTTTTATTAAGTCTCTTAAGCTACTCTCCTGAACATCCTTTCTGCCATCTGGAAAAAAAAAAAAGAATAAAAATGTTCTCAGGTATATTTCACAGTAACAACAACAAAAGCACACAGGTGTAACACATTCTAACATTTTATTCACAAAAAAACTCTTGAGAGACTGAGATAGGCCTTGCATATTTGACTTTATGTTAAAGAATTACTAACTTAAGCAAGAAATATAAAAAACTACAAGGTTTATTCAGTGCACAAAACGGGTTTGTGTTTCAATTTAATGTTTTCGTCCCCAAATTAAGACAATGGTTAGGTTTTTGATCCACAGTGGAATCTTCCATTTGATTTTTGTCTTCAAGTTTGTCAAAACCAGAATTCTCTTGAATAAAATATGGTATGAGAGACCTTCAAGGGATACCATGGGGGATTTAAACTTAGTGATCAGGATACTGTACACAGAGAAAACTGAAGGAAACTTTTCATTCCTAAACAGCTTTTTAATCTTGACAAAGATTATCTCCTTGACCAATCTCTAGTCAGACTTCTCTGAGCTTTTTTTCAATTAAGCCCTGTTCTGGGCATACCCTCAAGAGTCCACTTTTAGTAAGAATACTGCTAAGTCAGTTCGGCCAAAATCCCCACCCTTCATATCTGATAACCCTCCATATCTGACCAAATTACTCATTTCCTACCATCCTCCAAATGATGTCTGATCACCTTAGCCTGCCTTCAGCAAGAAACTTGTTAGGTCTGTTTAGCCATAATCTCTCCTGACCCTTGAGGTTTTTCCTCTTAGTAATTTTCCACCCACTGACTGCTGCCTATCCCAACCCTGCTATATGGTCATGTAATTACCACTTTCCCTTGTATTCCAGGTTGAGCCGAATCTCTCTGCCCCACTGCAAAACCCCAAATGCAGTAGTCCCTCTAGCTATCGTAATAGTCCTGAATAAAGATTGTCTTACTGTTCTTTAACAAGTTTCAGAATGAATAATGTCTTTTTTTTTTTTTCTTTTTTTCAAAGGAGTCTCGCTCTTGTCACCCAGGCTGGAGGGCCATGGTGCGATCTCAGCTCACTGCAACCTCTGCCTCCTGGGTTCAAGCGATTCTCTTGTCTCAGCCTCCTGAGTAGCTGGGATTGATTACAGGTGTGCACCACCATGCCCGGCTAATGTTTGTATTTTTAGTAGAGACAGCATTTCACCACGTTGGCTGGGCTGGGGCCTCCCAAAGTGCTGGGATTACAGGCGTGACCCACTGCACCTGGCCAGAACAACTTTTTCTTTAACAACATCTAACATGTCATATGGTTCAGAATTTGATATATGTTTCTCATACAAAAGACTAATAACCCAGCATACACCCCAAAATGTCTAATGATATATCAAAATTCACAGGCATACATATGAAAAGTTTCTCTCAAGTCTCAAAGATTTGTTTTGCCAATACTTAAATACAGTAAAATTGCTAAGTTTTGTGACTTTATATAATGCTTTCTCTCAGAAGAAAATAAAAATATTTTATAACAAATACAGTAGTTTAGAGGAATGACTACAATCCATTACTTTAAAAGACATTTAAGAGAATAAAAATGTAATTAGTTATAATTAATATGCAGTTGTATTGCTTACATAATTCAGCTTTAGCCAGTTAAGTGAAGAAGAAACAGAAAAATGAAGGAAATGAGATACAAAATCAGACAATTCATCAGTGTTACAAAGCACCTAGATAACATAATGCTACACACAGGAAGTGAAAACATATAGCGAATCAGACACAGTGACGTTGACAGGCTTCAGAGCACCAGATCAGAATGAAGGCTCGAGTCATTTCTGGGGTGAGGAACCTGGTTCTGCTACCTACTATCTATGTGACCCACGTTCTATTGTTTATAATGACTATTTTCCACTGCACTATGACCTTAAATAGCAGAGATACACAAGATGTTAAAATAATTAAGGTGGAGGGATTAAGAACTAATTGGAGATACCCATTTCTCATGCCTTTATATTATAAAAACAAACAAATAATGAACCAAGAGAAAATATTCTGTCTTCTTTTTTATAGTGACTAATTCAAAGTGAGTCTATGGGATGTTTTCATAGGTATTTGCTCTCTGTTTAAAATTGTGGTCTGATTGTCAGCATTTAAAGATACAAGCAACAGCATTACAACAGCCTTGACAATCAGCCTCTGGCTTTCTGGCTCTGAAATGAAACCTCAAACCATAAGGCAGGCAATGTGTAAAGACACCAGGTCAAATAAAATGAAGATTCAAAATAGTTATGAATTTATGACAATAACATCTTTGAAAAAGCAGCAGCATTTTCATCATTTTCCAACTTTTGAAATACGATAAACAATTTTTCCAGGAAATAAAATTGCCAAATAATGGGAAGGGAGACAGATGTATTTAGAGTTTCACGTTTAGCAAAATAACATAAAATTGTTTATGGCAGCTGGCCGCGGTGGCTCACACCTGTAATCCCAGCACTTTGGGAGGCTGAGGTGGGCAGATCACAAGGTCAGGAGTTCGAGACCAGCCTGAACAACATGATGAAACCCTGTCTCTACTAAAAATACAAAAATTAGTGGGGCATGGTGGCGTGCACCTGTAATCCCAGCTACTCATGAAGCTGAGGCAGGAGAATTGCTTGAACCTGGGAAGTGGAGGTTATAGTGAGCTGAGATTGCACTACTGCACTCCAGCCTGGGCTACAGAGTAAGACTCTGCCTCAAAAAAAAAAAAAAAAAAATCATTATGGCCTGAATGGAAGAATCACTAAATACATTCTCAAAAGTCAAAAGTAACTGAAAAAGAAATCTCTTATATCTACCTCCTTCCATTTCCACAGCATTTTTGTCTCCTGTGATTGAAGATAGATTCATGGATTCCTGGAATCACCCACTGGGCAAGGATGTGAGTGTCCTCTACATCAGTGGCTTTGACAGCAGCACACCCACATTTATAATTTACCTCTTGAATCCCTGTTCAAATATACTAACAGTAAAGACCTTAACTTATTAGCATGATATTTTGCCTCATCTCTTTTCATACAGATTAATTATGTATCTGCATTTTGTAAAGTGTTTCCAGAAATATCTGGTAAATATTACCATTGCTGCCAGCCTGCTGCAACCCTACAAATAAGATTTCCTACATATGAGAATAATAACCACTCAACACCTTCAGAGGAGGCTTGTAGAAGAATGCCTAGGGTAGCAGCATGGAGGCAGTGGTGGCACAAATGCGCCTATCAGGAAGATGCCTTCTGACGCTTGCGAGAAAGAAAGCTCATAGTAATTGCCAGGGTGTGGTGGCTCATGCCTGTAATTCCAGCACTTTAGGAGGCCAAGGCAGGCGGATTCCTTCAGCTCAGGAGTTCGAGACCAGCCTGGGCAACATGTGAAACCCCATCTCTACAAAAATGCAAAAATTAGATAAGTGTGTTGGCACATGCCTGTAGTGCCTCCAACCAGCTACTTGGGAGACTGAAATGGGAGGATCACTTGAGCTTGGGGACGTCAAAGCTGAAGTGAGCCATGATCACGCCACGGCACTCCAGCCTGGGGTGACAGAGGAGACTCTGTCAAAAAAAAAAAAAAGTTCCTAATAATTACTTTGCTATGGCTTTATTTTTTGATTTATTGATATCTAAATACAATAAACACTACCTTACACACTCGTGCTCTTGTATTTACATTGATAATTATGATGAACTCACTTAAGGTCTCACATGATAAATGAGAGTTCACAAAGCTTCTATTTTTGTTTACATGCATCCAAAATGTACATTTATTGCACACTATGTATGATGTTTATCACACACTTTCTATGTGTCTAATATTCTCTAACACCAGGGAGACAGCATTAAACAACACTGTGATGGTTAATATTGAGTATCAACTTGACTGGATTGAAGGATGCAAAGTCTTGTTCCTGGGTGTGTCTGTGAAGGTGTTGCCAAAGGAGATTAACATTTGAGTCAGTGGATTGGGAGGGGCAGACCCACCCTCAGTCTGGGTGGGCACCATCTAATCAGTTGCCAGTGCGGCTAGAATAAAAGCAAACAGAGGAACACGTAAGGACTAGACTGGCTGAGTCTTCTGCCCTCCATCTCTCTCCATTCTGGATGCTTCCTGCCCTTGAACATCAGACTTCAAGTTCTTCAACTTTTGGACCCTTGGTCTTACACTGGACCCACTCTCGGACCCCTGGATTTTCCAGAAGCTCTCAGGCCTTCTGCCACAGACTGAAGGCTGTGCTGTGGGCTTCCCTACTTTTGAGGTTTTGGAAATCAGACTGGTTTACTGGCTCTCAGCTTGCAGATGGGCTATTGTGGGACTTGACCTTGTGATCATGTGAGCCAATACTCCTTAATAAGCCTCCTTCATATATCCATCTATCCTATTAGTTCTGTCCCTTTAGAGAATACTAATGGGGCATATTAGTATATGCCCTGACTAACATAAAAGCAAACTCCATGATTGTATGAAACATATTCTAATCGAGGGGAAGACAATTAAAAGATAAATGTTTAAAATATATATGAAGTGGTAACATACGTGCTATGAAGAAATAGCAAGCAGGATAAAGTGGAGTAAAGCAGAGTGATGTCAGGTTAGAAGATGTTATTTCACTCAACATGGTCAGGGAGGCCCCTCTGATACCATGACGTTTGAGCAGAGCTGAAATAAATAAAGTGTGTAGTAGGCAAGGAAACAGCACATGCAAAGGGCCTGAGGTGGAGGTCCTGGGGCTGGGGGCACGTGGTGGTGGATGGGGAAGAGTAGCAGGAGATGAAATGGGGAGACAACGCAAGAGGAAAAGGACAGATCATTACCATCTGATTAAATTTGACTAAAAGCTATGGTCTTTTCTTGTTCTGTTTTGTTTTCTGTGTGAGGGTTTTGAGCTGTGGGGAGACATGATCTGCCTTGAAGGGGTCACCACTCTGGCTGCTCTGCTGAGTCTAGACTGTAGGGCACAACTGAAAGCAGCAAGATTACTTAAGAGGCTACTGTAACCATCCAGAAGGAAAGAGTGCAGGGCCTGAATCAGGCTGATGCTGGCGGGATGGTTGGACATGGGGATAGATTAAGAATGCAATTTAAATTTGTCTTGTGTTGGAAGATGTTTTATTCATTTAATCATTCTGAAAACATTTACTGAGTGACTACTCTGTGCCAGGCACCGTCCCAAGCATTTAAGATAAATCCGTAAACAAAATAAACAGAAAATCCCTACCCTCATGGAACCTACCATCCTGCAGGTGAGACATTAGGCAATAAATATAGTAACAGGGCTAGGGGAATTGGGAGTACTTGGATCAGGGTGAAGGCTAGCGATTGAGATTATAAATGAGATTGTCAGGAAGGTCTCCTTGAAATGTAGTTGATGTCCACAGCTAAAGTAAAAATAATCTATAAACTGGCAAATACAAGCTCTTTTAGAGTTGGCGGTTGAGTTTTGACCATCTTTTAAACACTCTCCATGCCTTGCATATTAAAAGAGCTCAAGACATTGTTTTAAAGAATGACATACATTTTTAACACACACAATAAGACAAACTAACATAGGAATACAGTACATCTACACTTCAAATATATTTTAAAGAAATGTGGAATAATTTAGTCCATTTACAGAATTTGCTGAGTTGGATGGAATATTACTGTTAGGTAGGAATTAGATTATAGATAGTATCCAAATAGAAGAAAAAGCTCTAGTGGTCACAGGGAAAGGACACTCAGCAATAAAATTCCATAGACGGGCCTCAGAAACAGAAGTGAAATGCACCTTTGCAGATGTATTAACATATGTTAACTGCTTTAAACTTGTAGTCATTTTTAGAATTAAATTGGAGTAAAAACTAGGATCATGTTGTAATTCATAAGTTCAAAAATTCTAAGAAAACTTTGCAGATGGAAATAATGGTTCACAATTAAAATAGTCATCATTTTCTTCGACATCAATCTTTTCTTAGGACAAAAACTCTCTCTCTCCATTAGTGAAAAGTACCACTTCAAATTACTCAAGTTTTCTTGAAAGTTCTCATTTGTTGTTGGCTACATTTGACCCATTTCTCAAGCTAAAATGCAAACATTCAACTAGCACAGTATACATAGCATACAGAGAAATCTACTCAGCACTTGAAAACTGTACCATAAATACTTTTGTTCCAGGTTAAGCAGCAAACATTGAACTATGTGACAAATATTTGCTCTCACTAAAAAATATATATATATATATATATATATATAATTATAATCAGCAATGCTATTCCCATATCACAAGATATATCACAGGATGGCACCTAACTCTAATTTTGACACATGCCTGGACTTTTCAACGACCATGAAGTTATACTATACTCATAATCTTAGCCTCAAGGAAAGAATAAAGTAGCTGACAAAATGTTAATCTCTATCATGATATATCTCAGAGCCATGAGAAAGTCAACCACTAAAACCACCAAAATATTTAGCCTCATGGTGCCAGATTTATCAAAGTAGTTTCCCCCCTCCCTCTGCCTCATTAAAACTCACAAAAGGTTTTATGAAAACTTGCTAATCTATTAGATATTAATAGTATAATGACCTGTTGCCAACTTTGCAGATTAAGAGAGGTCATAAACTCGAGAACATGAGCATCCTCTAGAAACTGAGAAACCAGCAAAGAAACAGAGACTTCAGTCTTACAACTGCATGGAACTGAATTCTGCCAACAACATGAATGAGTCTGGGAGTAGATTCTCCCCAGAACAGTCATACAGGAGCCTAGACTGTCACCTGGATTTTGGCCTTGTGAGATTTAGAGTAGAGAAACCAGTTAGGCCCACACACTTCTCACCCACAGTACAGTGAGATAATAAATTTGCAATGCATTAAGCCACTAAGCTCGTGGTAATCTGTTATGGTAGCAACAGGAATCCAGTAGCCCCCTATTTGGGGATGACTAGACTGAAATAGAGAGATTGATTAGCCTGTCCACATTCACCCAGGTACCAAATAGCTGAGCTACAATTTAAACCCAAGTGCCCAGGACCTCATAATATACAGTTTGATCAGCATACTCTTACAAAGTTAGCTATTATTGTTATCATTATTACAGAGCAGCTAACACCATGTCTCAAGTATGTAAATATTTAAGAAATGTTTCCTGAATCAATCAATCAATAAGCAAATCTGTTGTGTAGTGGAGAGGTGGGAATCTTAATTCATTTGTGAGAAACCATAGCTTTGTAGGTTCTCAGGGCTTGTGGAGAAATAGAATTTTAATAGAAGCCTATAAGGCTGTATGGGCACAAAATACAAACTATATAAGAATAAACAAAACATGAATTATATTTCTAAATATGTATTTACAGAAGAATGAGAAAAATAATCATGAAATGCCAACTGTACAGAATCAGACTGGGTTTTGCCTCCACATTTCATTCCTCAAGACTGGAATCACTTCTTTGGAGTGATGAGCTTATAAAGGCAACAGAATTTCATTTTCCTGTGCAAAAGGAGAGGTTATGTTTCTTACAAATCTCTTACAACCTCATGACCATGATATGGTTCTCAAAGGACTCACACAAATTTCTCAAAGGGCAGGCTGATAAAGTGACTAATAAAAATTAATAAATTACTGCCTACTCTTAGAGGTTATTAGTGAAACTACAAATCTTATCATTCTGATTAGATTATGCAAAATGCAGAGGTACGTTTATTGCCAAATTAGTCAACATTTATACTGATCTCCTGTTCCCAGAGAGAACCTGTAAGAGCAAAGGCCTGCAGGAAGAATAAAGAATTAGGTGATATTTTACACTTCAGTCCTATAATCAAAACAAACTCCTGATAATGCCTAAATAGTATCTCAGCATATTTATTTTGTGAGTATTTATTGGGTACTGAATGTTTGTCAGTGGGGACTGATGGTATACATAAACATATAAAATAGCCTAAATTATAAAGCTGGAACCTCATATCTACACTAAAGGTTAGACACAAGCATTTAGCAGCTGAAGAACTTATTTCTATGAGAATTTATGTACCGAGGAGACTGGAAAAAACAAACAGCACATAGGACAGAGAGCCTCGCACAATGTAAAATGCGAATCTGAAACAATATTGGCAGTATCTCAGCTAATAAAACTTGGCTTTCTCCATAAATCTAGCGCTATATTAAATGGCCAAGTACAGTAAGTATATAGTTACAGATGAAATCATACTAACACCAATTGGTTTTTTTCTAGGCACTACTGGTTAAATGCTCAGCTATAAGTGGCCTGTAAGTGGATTTGGTGTCATATGAGTTAAACCAAGCCCAGAGTTACTTAAGCCTATTTGTATGTCCTCTTATCCCTCCTTTCTCCCTTAAGGGCCTCAAATTGTTTATGGACTCATTGTAAAAGGTTATTTCCATGGGTTCAGTAAAGCAGGTGTTCAAAACACAGCTTGACAGAGTTAGGACAGAGCTGTAGGTGGCTAGCAAGTTAATCATCTGGCAATCCCTTCAAATAATAGTCTTTAACCAAATTTTTAATATTTTTTATGTAGATTGATTTTCTATTAATACAAGTTGTATACTTTTTAAATAACTCACTTGTTGACTATGTCTTCTCTACTTCCAACATAAAAGCTTACTAAACAAAAAAAGAACTTACTGAGGATTTCACCCAGTTCACAATTAATTCCATAATATTCCCAATAGGCCTCTTCTTGGCCTTGGAGCTGCTGGGTATCCTGCTTTTCCTCTTCAAGCCTATAATCTTTCTACAAACTATGTTAGAAAATAGTTACTCAAAATAAAGTTACAATATAACAGCAATTACAGGTAGATACTCAAGAGAAACGAAAGCATATATCCACACAAAAACTTATACATAAATGTTCATAACAGCAAAAAAAGGGAAATAACCCAAATTTCCATCAACATATAAATGGATAAGTAAAATATGGTATATTCATACAATGGAATATTAACCAGCCATAGGAATGCAGTACTGATACATGTGACACCACAGATGAAGCTTGAAACATTATGCTAGATCAAAGAAGCCAGTCACAAAGTACCACATATTGTGATTCCATTTATGAAATGTCCATAGAAGCAAATGTTTATAGAGAGACAGTAGACTGGTCTTTGCCTAAGGATGTGGGTGGTGGGAGGAGGGAGGAATGAGGAGTGACTGCTACTGGGCATAGGGCTTCTTTCTAGGGTCATAAAAATGTTCAAAAGTTAGATAATGGTGATGGTTGCACTTTGTGAATAGATCAAAAACTACTGAATTGTACACTTTAAGAAGGTCAACTTATGGTGGGTAATTTATATACCAATAAAGCTGTTCTAAAGAAATTCTGTTGACTTCAAAATCAAGCATGGGAAAAATTCAAGCATGGGAGAAGAAAGTCAGAGGAGAACTTTCAGATAAAGATGACAGATCATTTCAGTTAAAGATGAGTGTACCTACTTTTCCTCCTAATATCCCACTAAAACGACATTTTTGTTTTTAAAGAATAAGCCTTCAAGGATAAAGAGAATAGCCAAATACATGACAGTAGATGAACGATTTTAACAAATGTACATATGCATGCATACAATCATGTTTCAAGATGAGTTGTTCTTATATGGAATAATTTGCTCAGTCATGGCTTCTCTTTCCAAGCTTGCATAACCTCACCCACTAGTTAATACTATCTCACAGAGTCAAAGGCCATACAAGGAAAATAAAGATGCACATGTGTATCCAGCAAAGAAAAGATCATCTAGTTATCAGGACCTACAATCTCAGAGGTCATGGGTGGTTATAGATACAAATAAGGTTCTTCCTGTCACATGGATCTGGATGACAGCAGTTCAATTGGAATATTGTCAAAATGTATGAAGTCATCTGTGGAAACCTGGGTTTCCTGCCACCACATTTCCAATTTATTCCAGTGGAGGCTTTGTGCTGCTGATTGATTGATACCTTCAGCAAATATGTAGATGTCAAACCTTTAATTTTGCTCTGGGTTTAAGTCTTTACTTAGAAAAAAAGAATAGTGTATATGTTTGGCATTGCTTATAGAAAACCCAAAAGATACGCACTGAAAATGGAAAGGTTAAATTTTGTAGTTTAATATAATGATTCTGTTTCTCGCAGAAACAAGTATTTGTGTAAGTTGAGTAATTTCAAAAGAGAAGAAGCTTCCCAGTAAAAATAAATTACCCTGGGGAAGGAAGTATGTCATATGCTTGTTATGGAGTTCATACTATCCAAGAAACGACACTTCATAACTATGTATTTGGCCAACATTTATTCACATGGTACTTTAAAATTTGCAAGTCGAAACCACTCAGCTAATCTCAACACAATACAGATGGCATCAAGATAGTGTAGATAAAAGACAGGCTTGACTCCAAGATATCTAGTGAGTTCCTCATATAATGAAGAAAGAGAAAGCCCTAAGGCATAGGTACAAATTAGCTTATTAAATTAGATTTATTTACAATTAGTCACTGTGCTGATTAAAATGGCCCTATTAGAGTGGTTTTCTTAAGAAAAACAGTTACTGTCTAAATTATCAAATGCTCATAAGCATTTGATAAAATTCACAGGCACTTAACTCTCACATGTTGTTTGCACAGCTGCTATTATAAAATTCTGTCTCATTTAAAATCAAATATGGGTTGTGGGGGTAAAAAAAAAAAAAAAAGGCAAGGGAGAATTTCCATTTAAAGAGACAGATCGATTATATGTGTTTCTCTAGTCTTTCCAAGGCTCCACTGAAATGACAGTAAAAGAATGCTTAAAAAGTGTAAGCACCCAACGGCAAAAAAAAAAAAAAAAAAGAATAGCAGAGAAAATAGAAGAGTATTAGATTTTAAAGACATTTGGAAGTGGATGCAAGTGACTGGAAACAGACTGTTTACAAGCCTGTCAGGCTCAGCGAGTCCTCCAACACCGCCTGCATCCAGGCAGGCACGTGCTCAGACAGGAGTGCTAAGGCTTAGTCTCCCGGTAATATCAAAGGATTCTTGGATACCTAAGATAGTTAAGGACTAGTATGAGAAACACATTTGAAAATGTGAGATTAGTGAAAAGTCTACTAAGAAATAAGGAGCCATTATTTCCTTACTGATGGGAAGTAAGCATACTACTTCCCACCTCCTCTAAGCCCTGATCTTGATGAACTCAGTAGCTGAAGAGAAAAAGATGTTCACATACTGACATTTGGGCATCCCCAAATGACACAGCTAAATTTCTCATTTTTCTATCTAATCCTTCCAAAGTGAAGTATGCCAAGAGACAAGCCCCTGATCCCATTTACAAAATGTCATCCTCAAATTAAAACAGCTAAGAATCACTTTGTTTGAATAAAGACAAAAAGAAAACCTATAAACAGATAATAGAGAAAAGAAGACAATTTAAACAAGTACAACGTAACAACAAACCACTGTTAGTATCCTCAGAAAAATAAGATAAGAATGCTCTAAAACAAGAGTATGGTGTTTTGCAAAAGGAATCAAAAGCAAGAATATTTTGGATATTAAAAACAGAAAAGCTAAAATTAAAAAAAATAGGTTTGGCAGGAAAATAAATGGGGAAATTTCACAGAAAACAGAATTAAAAGACAGTGATAAGTCACTTAAAGAAACTATAATACAGGAAGGATAATACAAGAAAATTTCCAAGACCAAAAGAAAATACTTTCCAATCTGATGGAACTCATGGAATGTTTAACATAATGGGTAGAAAAAAAGACTCCAGGAAATAGTAGGTACAGGAAAAAACATTGGTGATGGAAAACTCAAGATGACATCTACAACCAATACAGGTGGGAGCAGAAAATAAAAAGGGCCCCAAAGAGGAATCACCACAGAAATAAAGAACGGATAAATTACTTACTTTTTTATTAAAGTCAACAGTGGAGTTGTTGGAGCAATTTGGGGAAAAAAAAGACCACATCAAGTTTATAGAAAATTATGTAAGTGGGTTGGGCATGGTGGTGCACACCTGTAATCCCAGCACTTTGGGAAGCTGAGGTGGGCAGATCACTTGAGGTCATGAGTTCAAGACCAGCCTGGTCAACATGCGGAAACCCTGTCTCTACTAAAAATATAAAAATTCGCTACGTATGTTGGTGCACACCTGTAATCTCAGATACCTAGGAGGCTGAGGCCGCAGAACCATGGTTATAGGCGTGCAGGAGGTGGAGGTTGCAGTGAGCAGAGGTTGCAGTGAGCCAAGATCCCACACCACTGCACTCCAGCCTGAGTGACATAATGAGTGGGGAAAAAAGAAAAAATATATATATTTATATACGTAAGTAAAAAAAAAAAAAAAAGAAGTATTGTCAGAAAATATCTCACAAACCATATACCCTCTTACATAATTATTCAGTCACACATTAATTATAAATTTAACTGAATTTGTGATATATCAATATTCAAAGAAATTGTTTGAAGTGGAAAGGTAGCAGAGTGAATTCCATCTATTTATAAGCAGAAGTGATGAGATATCTGAAAGTTAGCAATCAAGATTTAACACTATATTATCAAATGGAAGCAAATACCAAAACAACAGTTAAACCAGTTACAAGTTACTTATTCTGAGAAAGAACTGAGGGCTGCCAAAGGGTATGGTAGGGATCTGCTGGTTTTCTTTTCTTTTCTTTTCTTGTAGAGACAGGGTCTCGCTATGTTGTTCAGGCTGGTCTCAAACTACTGGCCTCAAGCAATCCTACCTTGGCATCCCAAAGTGCTGGAATGACAGTCATAAGCTACCACACCTGGCCAGGGTCTGCTGGTTTTCTTTTCTTTTTTGTAAGATGGAGTCTCACTTTGTTGCCCAGGCTCGAGTGCAGTGGTGAGATCTCAGCTCATTGCAATTTCCACCTCCCAGATTCAAACAACTCCCATGCTTCAGCCTTCCAAGTAGCTGGGATTACAGGCGTGCACCACCAGGCCTGGCTAATTTTGGTATTTTTAGTAGAGATGGGGTCTTGCCATGTCAGCCAGGCTAGTCTCAAACTCCTGGCATCAAGTGATCCACCCACCTCAGTCTCCCAGAGTGCTGGGATTACAGGCGTGAGCCAATGAATCCAGCCCATCATATGTTATCAACTTAGCCAATGATCAGAAAGTTCAAGCACAGTTTTGATTAATTTGGGCAAGGATTTTGAAATCTTCCTCTTCACTCCAAGTTGAATTCATTTCTTTTTTCCCTTTTCCTTCTCCTTTCTAATCATTAGGCAGGTAAGTACACTTATTCTTCCATAATTCTTTTGTAAATATTCGAAGAGAAAGGGAAGTTAGAATAAAGAAAGGGTAAAGAGACCAATTTTAAGCTTAAAAGCAGAATGAGGAGAATCACACTAAAATGACTTGTCTTTTTATAACCAAGAAAGCAATGAACAGGAGTGAAGGCTGAGGATGAGTTGGGACATAAGCATGGGGAAGGGAGATTACATTAAAAACATGAATGCCCATGTTTCATCCCCCTAAAGATTTTATTGGCCTGCAATGCAACTTGATCTCTGAAAGTTTTCTGAGATTTCTAGAAAATTCTTTTTAACTTTTATTTTAGGTGCGGGGGTACATGTGAAGGTTTGTTACATAGGTAAACTCATGCCATGGTGTTTTTTTGTATAGATTATTTAATCACCCAGATATTAAGCCCAGTACCCCACTGTTATATTTCCTGTTCCTCTCCCTCTACTCACCCTCCATCCTCAAGTAGACCCAGTGTCTGTTGTTTACTTCTTTGTGTTCCTAAGTTCTTATCATTTAGCTCCCACTTACAAGTGAGAACATGCAGTATTTGGTTTGGGTTTCTATGTTAGTTTGCTAAGGATAATAGCCTCTAGCTCCATCCATGTTTCCATGAAAGACATGATCTTATTCTTTTTTATGGCTGCATAATATTCCATGGTGTATATGTATCATATTTTCTTTATCCAATCTGTCATTGATGGCATTTAGGTTGATTCCATGTTTGTGAACAGTGTTGCAATGAAAATTCACATGCATGTATCTTTATGGTAAAATGATTTCTATTGCTCTGGGTATATACCCAGTAATGAGATTTGCTGGGTTGAATGGTAGTTCTGTCTTTAGGTCTTTGAGGAATTGCCATACTACTTTCCACAATAGTTGAACAAATTTACACTCCCACCAACAGTGTATAAGGATTCCCTTTTCTCTACAACCTCATCAACATCTGTTAATTTTTGACTTCTTAGTAATAGCCATTCTGACTGGTGTGAGATGATATCTCATTGTGGTTCTAATGATCAGTGATGTTGAGCTTTTTTCATATGCTTGTTGGCTGCATGTATGTCTTCTTTTGAGAAGTGTCTGTTCATCTCCTTTGCCCGCTTTTTAACGGGGTTGTTTTTCTTTTGTAAATTTGTTTAGGTTCCTTATAGATGCTGGATATTAAACCTTTGTCAGATGCATAGTTTGCAAATATTTTCTCCTATTCTATAGGTTGTCTGTTTACTCTGTTGATAGTTTCTTTTGCCGTGCAGAAGCTCTTGAGTTTAATTAGACCCCAGTTGTCAATTTTTGCTTTTGTTGCAACTGTTTTTGGTGTCTTTGTCATGAAACCTTTGCCCTTTCCTACATCCAGATGGTATTGCCTAGGTTGTCTTCCAGGGTTTTTATTGTTTTGGGTTTTACATTTAAGTCTGTAATCCATCTTGAGCTGAATTTTGTATACGATGTAAAGAAGGAGTCCAGCTTCAGTCTTCTGAATATGGGTAGCCAGTTATCCCAGCATCATTTATTGAATAGGGAGTCTCTTCCCCATTGTTTGTTTTTGTCAGCTTTGTTGAAGATCATGTGGTTGTAGCTGTGCAGCCTTATTTCTGGGCTCTCTATTCTGTTCCATTGGTCTATGTGCTTTCCAAGGCAATTCTTATAGGCTGTCACAGTTGAGAAGCACTGGCTTAGCACTTACTAAATATTTAGTATGTGACTGGCATTATTCCAAGTTATTTAGTATCTTTCAATATCCACAACAACCTCAGGAAGTAGACACTATTGATAGTGAGAGGGGAGAATTCCCTGCACCCTTCTGTGGGACTTGCAACAGGGGTGTGGCTTGCTTACTCAAATCCCTTGTGGGAGGAGGAGCATGCAGGAGCTGGGGCCAGAGCAAGCACTTTTGGGCTCCACCCCCAAGGCAGCGTCTAGGGGTGTGTCACAATTAATGGTCTTTTAGCAGTTGCCATCCATAGACCTCTAAGTGTTAACCAGCTCAGTGGAGAGTCAGTGTGACAGTCTTTTACACCCTGCCCTCTTGGTACCCCAGTCCTTGTCTAGCATCCAGGAAGAGTCAGGCCACACGGATTTGAAGGATGGTGAATGCGGATTTTTTATTAAGCAGTGGAAGTGGCTCTCAGCGGAAGGAGAGCTAGACAGGGGATGGTGCAGGTAATCTTTCCCTGAAGACCTGCTGTCTCCAGCTGGGCTCCTCTCCGAAGTTAAGCCACATCTATCCACAGTCTCAGACACTCAGTTGCTGCTTCTCCTCTCGACATTCAGCCACTTGTTCCTCTGCCAGCTGAGGTCTGGGGTTTATATGGGCACAGAATAGGGGGGCAGGACAGACCAGAAAGCAACATTCATGCACAAAAACGGGAATGCCTGTTCTAATTTAGGGCCATGGGTCCAGGCTTGAGGGTGGAGCCCTCACCAGGGACCCCGCGCTCCTGCCTCCTGCCCGTATCGTTATCTCCATTGAACCGGGAAACTAAGGGTGGTGATTTAAAAATGCCCACAAAGTTTGACACATTTCCCTTAAAAAGATGGAGCCTAATTTCCTTCCCCTTGAATACAGACCAGATTAATGACTTGCCCCTAACAAACAGGGCAGAGTGATTCTATCTGACTTCTAGAGCTAAAAAGACAGCTTCCATCTCTCTTGAACTGCACGCTCTAGGAGAAGCCAGCTACCATGTTAAGATAACATTCAAGCAGCCAGCTGGGGAAGTCCACCGAAAAAGGCCTCACCATGACCCAGCATTAAATTGTCGTCCGTGTGAGTAAGCCACCTTGGAAAAAGATCCTCGAACCCCAGTCAAGCTTTCACATACCTGTAGCTCCTGCCAACCTCTTCACCACAATTTCCCGAGACCTTGAACCAGACCTGCCCAGGAGAACCACACTTGAGTTCTTGACTCACAGAAACTATGAGAGAAGATACATGCTTACTGATTTAAGCCACTAAATTTTGGAGTCATTGTTACACAGAAATACATTAACAGATACACTAGGGCATAAAAAGGTTAAGTAACTTGGCCCTACTAAGGCAGAGAGCAAATGGCAAACTGAGATTTGAAATCGATTGGAATGGAGTCAGAACCTATGCTCTAAGGCACATGCTCTAAGTACTTTCTTCAAAATGGAGATTACACTGCCAATATCATATTAGAGCTGGTGCTAAGATTAAAAGAGATTATATAAGTAAAATATCTGCTAGATATTAAACTAAGCAGTAAGTAGTCACCTAGTGGCACCTATTACTGTCATCATCACTCAAACAAGTATATTCTCAAAAAGGATCAATATTAAACACAAAAAACATATAAAAATTATTTGTACAAATAAAAAATACACACCTCAGTATCATTTTTCCCACAGCATGTCGTTTATTTTAAACTTTTTCCTTACTTCTAAACTCACTAGACATTAAGGATTTCCAAGACAGAAACAAATCAATGCTATAATAATTTATATCCCAGAGACTATCTAATTAACATCCCACGGCAGGCATTTTTACTGTTTTTCACTCAAACATTTATCAAATTTCATAAATTTTAAAAAGCACAGTGTTATGCACCAAATTTTGTCCAAAATTCACAGATTGATACCCTAACTCCCAATGTGACCATAGTGGAAGACAGCGCCTTTAAGGAGGTAATGAAGGTTAAATGAGGCCACAAGGGTTGGCTCCTGATCAAATAGGGCTGGCGTCCTTATAAGATGAGAAAGAGATATCAGGAGTACTTCAGCACAGACAAAAGGCTATGTGAGGGCACAGCAAGAAAGTGACGACATCTGCAAGGAAAGAAAAGAGCCCTCACCAGAAACTACTGCCAGCACCTTGATCTTGGACTTCCAGCCACCAGAACTGTGAGAAAATAAGTTTCTGTTGTTTTAGCCATCCAGTCTGTATTATTCTGTTATGGTGGCCCTAGCTGATTAATACATGCAGTATAAAATAAAAAGGCTGGGCTTTGGAGTCGGGCAGATCCCAACTCTGCACAATCTACCTGCTTGTTCTTTGGCAAGTAACTTGCCCTCACTGAGCTGAGCTTCACTTTATCTATGAAATATTTGTAGGAATAGCTGTAATGGAGATAAAAACACAAACACAAGGAAAGCACCTAGGCAAAATCTTGATCCAAAACAGGCACTTAAATTGTGATTAAAGAAATATATAAAATTGGCTCGTTATCCATTTATATCTACAATATTGTCCAAACATAATTGATGCTCAGAATTATAAACATTGACGAGTCTACAAAGATGACTATGAAATACACATCTTCAGTGCTAATCCCTCTCATAAGCACCGACCTTCATTTTACTCATCCATTTAAAATGAACTCCTCATCATGGCCCCCAAATAATCTTCTTTTGTTAACTTCCATTATGTTTATTAAAGGATCAATTACACACACACACACACACACACACACACACACACGATATCTGAGACAGATATTTAATAAAGTCTCCACCACGAAATCATCAGATCCTACTGTGAAATTAAATTAAGTAATTCAAACTAAAAGCTGTTGGAACTGTAAATTATTTGAGCCTTAAGGGAAATGAGAATATGTGGCCTGAGTCACGTAGCATGCAGTTTCAATTTGTGCTTCTCTGATTATAGATTAACTTTCCTCTGTATTCCTGTACTGCAGAAGATTAGGAAAGACCCAAAGGTACCAGAGATAAGACTCCCCTCAACACCATTACCTCTCCTTAGGGAATGTTAAAGCAGTCTTCCTTGGGCTGTAGCAAGCTATAACCAATCAAACTGCTATAATGTATGTGCTATGAGCTATGCAAGGTTAGAGATAACCAGGTCCACACATGTCTGTGTCTTTCCACAATGCCAGGCTTTTATTAATGTTATTCAAATCACAAAAGCCATGAGCTACATGGAATTCCCAAGAAGGCAATTTTCCTTAGTACTTCCTGTTCATTCGGTAGTCAGGGCTGTGGGGACACAGGCTCAAGCCACTCCACAACTCAGTCAATATTGCAAACCATATATACTAGTAAACTTAAGCAATATATAAATAATGTTAAACATTCCACAACAAAGTCACATTTAACATCAAGAGGAAGAAGAGATAGGAGAAAGGGTTGACAAACCAGTCCAGGGAGAGTGAAGAAGACCAAAGGAGTCCTAGTCTGGGTTGAGCAGTCTGTTGGTCTTGCAAGGAAGAGTCTTTTAGGTGGCAGAACCTTCAGCAACAGATGCCAAGCTCTTAATCATGAGTGACTACAAGACGGTGTCAGTTAAGACAGCTGTTTTGAACTGCTGAAGACCTAATCTTTTATAGTCACAGAGTCCTCTGGTGAGAACTGGTAGGAACTGGTGCTTGTTTGTGTCCATATCTGGTTGGACACAATCTTTATTTTTTATTTGTTTATTAAACAAAGGATCTTATCCTTGTCGGCAATGTGTCCTGTGAAATATAAAATAGTCTTTTTCTAAGATGGAGATAGTTATGCCAGGGGTCCTCTATATAGTATGTACTGACCTTGTATGGAAAAATTTGTAACCCTGATAAACTACTCTGCCTCTGTCTATATAAGTAAAACCTTAACCTCTCTACTTTGAAGCTCTGTCCCCATTCCTTTGGAGTCTGTGTTTCCCAACGGGTTCTCCTTAGGCTTTGTACCGAATAAACTCTAAACTTAATCATATTTTCTGAATTTCATCATTTAAGGTTGACACTAACAAGTATAACAGACAGCACCTGAGCCTTTGGGCTAAGTCCCAAATTCGCCTGGAGGTAGGGAAAGGGCATTAGGCAGCCACAGAAACTTCCTAGAAAGTTGAAGACTGTCTCTTCCTTTCAGGACAAAAGATCAGGTCTGAGGAGCTGAAGCATTTTAAAATATAAAGGTGCTACCCAGTGTACAGACAGAAAATAAAAGATTTGAATAACTGAAGACAAAAGAACAGTAGTTGCCTCTGGCCTTATCTAAACACAAAGTTTGCAGGGATCTCTTCCTGGTGCTACTACAACCTCACCTCACTAATTTCTTCCTGATTATTAGTATGTATTCACAACCATCTGATAAACTGGCCCTCTGCCATCATGTGGTTCTGTGGACCCCATCAAAGGCAGAGACACCAGGGTCAGGCCACCAGACTACCCCTTCCTAACACACTTTCTCAGGTCATCTCAATCTTTTTTTTTTTTTTTTCCCTGAGACGGAGTCTCACTCTGTTGCCCAGGCTGGAGTGTAGTGGCGCGATCTCGGCTCACTGCAACCTCCACCTCCTGGTTCAAGCGATTCTCCTGCCTCAGCCTCCTGAGTAGCTGGGATTACAGACACCTGCCACCACGCCCAGCTAATTTTTGTATTTTTAGTAGAGACAGAGTTTCCCCATGTTGGCCAGGCTGGCCTCAAACTCCTGACTTCAGTTGATCCTCCCATTTCGGCCTCCCAAAATGCTAGAATTACAGGTGTGAGCCACCATGTATTTTTGTATTTTTAGTAGAGACAGAGTTTCCCCATGTTGGCCAGGCTGGCCTCAAACTCCTGACTTCAGTTGATCCTCCCATTTCGGCCTCCCAAAATGCTAGAATTACAGGTGTGAGCCACCATGCCTGGCCATCCTCATTACCTTAATAATTACCAGCTACGATGTTCCGTTCATGTTTTCTGTCTGTCTCTGGTAACCTTCCTTTTAAAATCCCATGATGAGTTTCTTTTTGGAATGATGACAAAGAAAGTATAGGCACTGGATAGTGGTGATGGTTGCACAACACTGAGATTATACTTGATGTCATTGAATTATATTTAAAAATGGTTAAAATGGTAAATGCTATGTTATGTATATATTTACAACAATTTTAAAAATTTCCACTGCCAACTATTTATCTGATACAGATGGTTGTAGGACTATGACCTACATTTCTATTCGTCTTCTAGATGTTCTCCCTGCATTCAGCAACTTCTCATCTAACCATCTTACACAGCACTGCCTAACATACTGCTTCTACTATGTGAGATCTTTCTTAGACATTTTATATTTATATATAAATATTAATTTCTTAACACTAATATCAAGACCCTATACCACCTAACCTCAACCTACTTTTTCAATTGTATCTTTTGCTAATCTCTTCTAGCTACAGATAGCTCTGTCAGATAATTGTGTCTTACAGTGTTTTTGCTCATGCCCTTAACTCACTTAAAAGATTTTCCTCTCCATCCAAGTTAATGTTGTCTCCAATCTTATTTTTCCCACAAAGTGTTTTCTGACCACCATAATCCAGGCTGGTTTTCTTCCCTCCCTTTTAGTTACCACTGACTAGATGTTTTATTGTTCACTTAAAGCACTATTGTAGAATATATACAACATATCTTCTACTTTCTCAATTAAATCACACACTCTTTAAAATTAAGATGTTTAATTTTTCATTCCTTTGTATTACTCAGCATCTATTTAGAAGTTACTAAAAAAAAACCTGATGGACTGATCTAATTCCAAGTCATCAAATAACAATAAAAATACTCAACTATGATCTAAAACTACTTACATTTATACTAGAAAATAACTTTTCATAAGAAACAGTCAATTAAAAATATTTCTAGTTAATCCTAAATTAAATGAATCCTCTTCTGCAATCTTTTTATGGCTTACAATTCATACCTATTTCCAAAAACATACATGAGATTACAAAAATTAAAAGTACATACAATACTGCCCTACCAATATAAGAACAAAAGATAAAAAGGCATGGAATATACCAAGCTGAGATAATCATACTAGAAACCTTGATTAAGGAAGATGAGTTGCAGCAGTCAGAGAGAACCCTAACATGGCAATAGGAAAAGATGATCACTGAAGGTCCCTTCGAGTGTGTCTCTTAAATATGAATCACCTAAACCTCTGAGAGGGGTTGTCAGGCCTCTGAAAGAAGCAAAAGATTCTGGAAGAAATCAAATAGAGATAGAAGTCTGATAAAAATCTGTCATGCAGGTATGCTAATTTGTTAACTAAAACCCATATGATCTCAGAGCTTCAGACACCAAACACATCCAAAGTGGACAATTTGTTACAGAAATGAATGAATTTAAACAGTTTTCTCCCATGGAGGGCCATTGTTCATCTACAAGATGTTAAGTGCCAGGGATGCTTACAGACATCCAGACTGTCCTCACTGGCAGTTTGGTTTAGCCTAAATGTCTGAAAAAACACTTAGGGCTCCAGAACTCCATCCTATAAAGCATGGAAGAGAGGACTTTGATCTGAAAAATTTTAAGCATATTCCACTATGAAATCACTTGCTCCTTACACAGGATATAATTCAAAGGCCTACAACAACATTAAAACAAGAAATGTAGCATTGAGTTGTGACAGAATACCAAGAAAACAATTTAATCTGTTATTACGAGGATGGATTTATGAAAGCAGCATAGTCATCCCTGAGGAAATTACATCAAAACAACTTTATCATACATTAATGTAAAGTAGAAAGCGTAGGAGATGAGAATACTGTTTACTGGCAAGCATAGCATCTGCTTTTAATGGGCATTAAAAGCAAAACCCATTCAACTATCTGTAAAGAACTTTACCACCCCCGGCTTCAGGGTGCTCATTTGCAATGTCCATGCTATACTATAAGGGTATCTCAGACAGGATAAACCAACAAGAAACACAGTAATCCTTTCTATCTTTCATCTGAAATATGAAAGAAGAAAGTTTATTTTATAGAGACAATAAAATATATATATAACACAGTAACCCTTCTTACCTATTTTCTATCTGAATTATGAAAGAGTAAGTTTATTTTATAGAGGTTATATTGTCTGATGCCTAATGCATACATTATTTCCTCTACTTGGCAGTTTACATAACTAGTAGCTGCTCAATTATAGTCATGCCCTGCATAACGATGTTTTGGTCACTGAGGGACTGCATATATGACTATGGTCCTATAAAATTATAATGGAGCTGAAAAATTCCTATTGCCCAGTGATGTCATAGCCATCATAATGTCCTACTGCAACATATTACTTATGTGTCTGTGGTGATGCTGATGTAAAAAACCTACTGGCTTCCAGTCCTATAAAAGTATAGCATACACAATTATATTCGGTACATAATACTTGACAACAATAATAAATGACCATGTTACTGGTTTATGTAGTTACTATAAAGCAGGTATAATGTCATTTCATTCAAGGTCATTTTGTTCTAAGCTGATGAGAAAAAAAAATAGATTCCTAGCCAGAGCCACAGTCTATGTGGAGCTTGTGCCTTCTCCCCAGGTCTGCATGAGTTTTCTCTGGGTGCTCCGGTTTCCTCCCACACCCCAGAGATGGGCATGATTGGTTCATCAGCATGTCTAAATGGTCCCAGTTTGAATGAGTGTGGGTAGGGGGGTGAGTACACCCTGTGGTGCAACAGTGTCCTGTTCAGGGTCGATTCCCACCTTGCGCCTGAGCTGCTGAGGTAGGTTCCAGCCACTCACAACCCTGAATTGGAAAAGGCAGGTTAGAAAATGAATGAATGAATAAATGAATGAATACAAATGATTGTAAAATAAAAATTCATAGACAATAATCCTACAAATGCATGACAATGAACAATGCAGTAGGAACGCACTCAGTGAGCCTGCCATATTTGTCATTGATTTTGAACTATGTGGTGGGAAGAGGTGCTGCTGATAATTCACAAATACCTATCCTTGACTTAACCCATCAGCGCTATGACAGCCATCACTCATTAATTTACCAACAACCAGGGAAATCATTCTTATTTTTTAAAAAATATTTCTTAAATGTATGTGTACCGCACATTTATTTCAACGTTTAATATCAGATGTGTTCTGGGTCTTCAATTAGAAGTTTGGTGATGTTTTTGTAACCAGAAACACACCATCAGAACTTAACTTTTGTTTCTTTCAATCTGCCTGTGGTAAAATTTGTTTCCCAATATATCATTTTGCTTAAAGTTGCAGTTTCCAAGAAATTATCAACAACATTAAGTGAAAACTTACTATACTATACATTTTATTGTTATTTTAGAGTGTACTCATTCTATTTTTATATAGATATATAAAAAGTGCATTTTAGAGTGTACTCATTCTATTTATATGTATGAACTTTATATAAAGTTAACTGTAACACAGACTCAGATACACATATACATATACATACATATATACATGTGTATGTTAACTATAACAGACTCAGATACACATACACATATACAGATACACCATACATGCATATGTTAACTGTGACACAGACTCAGATACACATATACATATACATACATATATATACACATGTGTATGTTAACTGTAACACAGACTCAGGCAGGTGCTACAGGAGGTATTCCGTAAGAAGGCATTGCTATGGTAGGAGATGGCAGTTCCACGAGTGTTACTGTTCCTGAAGACTTTCCATTGGAACAAGATATGGAGGTGGAAGGTAGTAATATTGATGATTCTGACTCTGCAGGCCTAGTCTCACATCTGTACTTATGTCTTAGTTTAAACAAAAAAACAAAAACAAAAAACAATTTTACAAAGTAAAAAAGAAAAATGAAAGTTTTAAAAATAGAAAAATATTAAAAGTATATAAAGAAAAAATTTGTAGAGCTATGCAAGGTATTTGTATTTTAAGCTAAATGTTATTTTAAAAGAATCAAAAGGTTTTTAAAAGTTAAAAAGTTGGGGGGAGGGGGGAGGGATTGCATTGGGAGTTATACCTGATGTAAATGACGAGTTGATGGGTGCAGCACACCAACATGGCACAAGTATACATATGTAGCAAACCTGCACGTTGTGCACATGTACCCTACAACTTGAAGTTTAATAATAATAAATAAATTTAAAAAAAAAAAAAAGTTAAAAAGTTATAAAGTAAAATAGTTACAGCAAGCTAAGGTCTATTACTGAAGAAAAAACAATTTTTTAAATAAATTTTAGTTTAGCTTAAGTGTACAAGATTTATAAAGCCTACAGTGGTGCAGTAATGTCCTAGGCCTTCACATTCACTCACCACTCACTCACTGACTCACCCAGAGCAACTTCCAGTCCTGCAAGCTCCATTCATGGTAAATGCCCTGTACAGGCATACCATTTAAAAAATCTTTTATACTATATTTTTACTGTACCTTTTCTGTTTTCTTTTTTATTTTTATTTCTTTTGAGACAGGGTTTCACTCTGTCACTCAGGCTGGAGTGCAGTGGCATGATTATGGCTCACTGCAGCCTCGACTTTCTAGGCTCAAGTGATCTTCCCACCTCAGCCTCCTGAGTAGCTGGGACTACAGGTGCATGCCACCATGTCCTGCTAGTTTTTTTATTTTTTGTAGAGATGGGGTTTTGCCATGTCACCCAGGCTGGTCTCAAACTCCCAGGCTCAAGCAGTCTGCCCATCTCAGCTTCCAAAAGTGCTGGGTTACAGGCATGAGCCACAGGCCAGGCCTACTGTACCTTTTCCATTTTTAGATAAGTTTAGATACACAAGTGTTTTCCACTGTGTTACAATTGCCTACAGCACTCAGTACAGTAACATGCTGTATAGGTTTGTCGCCTAGAAGCAATAGAGTATGCCATATAGCCTAGGTGTGTAGTAGGCTATACCATCTAGGCTTGTATAAGTATACTCTATGATGTTCACACAACAATGAAATCACCTAATAACGTATTTTTCAGAATGTATTTCTGTCATTGATGCTTAACCGTAAATTTTTTTTTTTCTGAATGACTCAAATCTAACCAGAGATTTTAAGGGAATGGAAGAATAATACTAATATAGCAAAACTTTAACCTCTCTTCCCATTCAAAATTTGTTACCTGTGCATAATCTCACATAACCTAAAGGTTGACTATACAATGAGTCTTGCTTTTAGAATGATACTGCTTGCTTTTATGATGCCTATCAACTTTTTGATGACTAAGGAACCATGTCATAAAGAATATGACAACTCACAAAGACCTAAATAACAAAAATAGTTCTATAAATAGTAATAAAAATAATAAAACAGTATATTCTCACATCAAATGAAAATGATTCTAGAAATGTGATAAAAGCCTTTGAAACATACAGGATTTTTGAATAATAAGAATACTTAAGAATATAGAATACTATAGAATAATATTAAGAATACTAAAGATATTTGACTGCCAAATATTTTGCATTACTCACAAAATATTTGTCAACTCCTATAGACATTATTTTAAAATAATTTCCAAACTTTATCTCAAAACTTCCCATCCCTATAGATAAAATACTCCTTGTAAAAAGGATTTAATGTCTCCAAATAGGAGGAATAGTCACCTTTATGAAGGAATGGTTATCTTCATACATATCGGGAAAAAGTTCATACAGTTTCCAATTAACAAGCCTCAAACATATGTCACTCACTGACATACAAAGCTAAAAAGCATTGTTGTCCAGAACAAACTGTTCTTCTAATTTGCTTTCATATTTTATCACTATTTTCAATAAAATACAATATTTTATAATCCAATAATGTTATGCCTTTTCAAAAAATAAACTCTTTTTTTTTTCAAAAATGAAGTAGTTAAGACTACAAAAAAATAATAGGTTTGAAAATAGGTAAAACTTCTGGGATTTTTCCTGCTGTATCATTATTAAGGACTAAATTGTGTTTCCTCCAAAATTCATATGTTGAGGCTCTAACCTCCATACCTCAGAATGTGATTGTACTGGGGGCCTTTAAAGTGGTAGTTAAGGTTAAATTACATTATAATAGGGGTCCCTAATCCAATAGTAGTGTCCTTATAAGAGGAAGAGACATCAGGAGAGTGCACACAGAGGAAAGGCCACGTGCGGACACAGTGAGAAGGCAGCCATCTGCACACCGGAGAGAGAGGCCTCAGGAGAAACCAACATTGCTGGCACCTTGATCTTGGATTTGCAGCCTCCAGGACTGTGAGAAATAAATTTCTCTCGTTTAGGCTTGTAACACCCAGTCTGTGGTATTTTGTTAGGGCAGATGTAGCAAATTAATACAATTTGGGGTTGAGGCCTCAAAGATAAAAATAAAGGTTGTGATGGGCCCTCCCATTCTAAGCCAAAATGCTAGATGGGCTATATAGAACTTGTGAAGGTGAGACCAAACCCAGGTCTGGAGGCCTTGGGCCATCAATCGGCCACAGAGATATTTAAGCAGGAAATTCATGTGAAAATTTGAAGTTAAAAATTAGACAGCGAGGATTTCTTTAAAGGGAGAGAGTTGTTAGAGATATATAATGCTTCCCCTAACTTTCCCAAGCCAAGTGAGGGGCATCAGATAATCACTTGGGTAGTCTGAAGAGTCTAAAACTCCTTAAAGAGTCTAACGCAGACAGTCTGGCTACAGGTGCCCTGGGCGGCAGCACAAGAAGGCAGGGCTCTGCCTTGTGACTGACCTCCATTTCAAGAACGTGGCAAAGATGTGTTTCCTGAGGACCGCCTGGGTACTCTGAAGAAAGAAATAAGACATGAGTAATCTTCCAAAAGGATTGCCTGGAGGTCACCACAGGAGGCCAGGGGCTGCAGAGAAGTGAGAAGAGGCCAGGGCAGGAGGCACTGCTGATATGAGGGCCTGGGGGAGAGCTACAGACAGGTCTCCCTCCCTAGGGGATGGCAAGTAGAGGTAGTTAGTGTCCTCTTCTGATACAACCACACTATTTTTAGCTAATATTTCAAAATGGTCTTTCATGAGGTAAAATATTTCTGGTACTTTATTACTTGTCCTATCTGGCCTTCTCACTTATCCTGTTCTTTAGCAAATTACATGTGAGTAGGTACATCACTGCTGTAAAGGAATGTGGCTTTAGGTAACATCCTTAATCTGGCAACTAATACTTTTGGAAATATATTTTCTCCTTTCTTCTCTAATTTGGGGAAAATAATAAAAGAAATGGCTTTCAAGGGTACACCATTTTTCTTACAGCACTTAGGAAGGAGAACTCAATAATGACTATGCCTATAATTATTACACTTAAAAAGCGAGTTCCTGGCCAGGTGCAGTGGTTCACACCTGTAATCCCAGCACTTGGGGAAGCCGAGATGGGTGGATCACCTGAGGTCAGGAGTTTGAGACCAGCCTGGCCAACATGGTGAAACCCCAACTCTATTAAATATACGAAAATTAGCCGGGCATGGTCATGGGCGCCTGTAATCCCAGCTATTCGGGAGGCTGAGGTAGAACTGCTTGAACCTGGGAGGCAAAAGTTTCAGTAAGCCAAGATCGTGCCACTGCACCCCAGCCTGAGTAACAAGAATGAAACTATGTCTCAAAAAAACAAAAAAAAAAAAGCGAATTCTTTCATATGAAACCACTTATTACTACAATCAAAAATCAATTTTTACTTCACAAAATGAACACAATTATTTTAGGACTCAGTCTTGCTTATGAGAAAAAGCAAGTACACCAGTGAGTTTTCAGTTTCAAAGGTCACTAACCAAACACAATGTAATGAATATTTCCTTTATTGTTCTCTAATGTTTTCTAAATTATTCTTGATCTCACTCCTTTTATGGCAGTCATTAGTCAGAAAAAACATGTCTTTGGCTCAAAAGCATCAGGGCTTTTCAATATTATGTTACTGAAGTAGTCACATGTTAATGGTATCAGAAATTTCATTTAATAATAGTATTTCATAATCAGTCTAGTATGATTTTACATAGGAGATGACGGCCTGGAGTAAAATAGCAAGGTGGTGGTTACAGAAAGACCACAAATATTTAAAAGCTTTTAAAATTTTAAATATTTAGTACATTAACTAAAAATAAAACCGGTGGTTTTTTCCGGCTTTTTTTTTTTTTGTAGAGATGGGGGTCTTGCTTGGTTACCCACGGTGGTCTTCAACTCCTGGCTTCAAGCAATCTTTCTACCTCAGCCTCCCAAAGTGTTGGGATTATAGGTGTGACCGTGCCTGGCCTAATAAAGTTGTTTTCACTCCTAGAAGGATTTACTGTACTAACCCTGAAAGAGCTGAATGAATCGAGGCTGCAACGCCGAGGTGATCAGACTGTCGGGCAGCTCCCTCAGAAAGAGCTTCAGCAGACTGGCTGCTGAGCAGACATCACCGTCCTTCCCGAGCTCCACGGGCACTCCACTCTCAAACTTCAGTCGAAGTTGTTCCACCACCTTCACGTTACCATTCACCCGAAAAAGACCTTCTTGGGTGAGTCCTGGAAGAGCAAAGTAGACCCAGAAAACAAATAGGTTTCTCACAGACATGAAATGTAAAGAATGATAACAACACAAAACACAAAGAGAGAAATTTCAGCATATGATTCTCTCAACACTGTAATTATCAATCATTGCATGACTCACATTTTGTAAAACTTTCCTTAGAATAATAAATGTTCATATCCACTGCATATCAACTAAACAGATCATACAGGATTGGTATAAAACCCAGCCTCTAAAAATAAGGCTATGCCATATATAAACATAGAGCAAAACAGAGTACACAAAGAAATTTTTCATTTATGTAATCTTCTAGAGCACATAACAAAAACTTACTCAGGGCTCTAACAGCAGCTTAACACTTCATGAACAACTACTTTTTAAATGACATGTATTTAAGAAACTTTTAAACTCTATGTGATTACCTGTGTAATAGTTTAAGAAATAAGTGATGGTTTTTCAGTAATCACTAAATTCAAAATGTAAGACTCTAGGAAACTATAAAGTGGTGTAAGACAAGATCCTTGCCTTCAGTCAGTTGACGGGGGATATCAGTGTCAGCTGAGGTTATCAGAGAAGGCCTCCTGGAGGAGGTAAACTTAACCTTTGGCTAAAGCAGCACAGAAGGGCTGGAGCAGTTGAGCTGTGAAACCAATGAAGCTTGAGCTTCAGGGCCCCTCATTTTATTGGGCCCTTTACAAGCTCTGTCCCTAATCCTGTATTCTTAGTATCACGTTCTTTTTCTTAAAGAAGTCTCAAAAAGTTTAGGCATGTGGACCCACAAAACCTTGATCTACCCCTGACAAAGGGGTAAACAAAAATACAAATTGAGAAGTAGAGACAGGATAGCATAAAGAAAGGTAGGCAGAGGACAATGTGGGGTGCCTAGGTCAAAGAATGATGGGATAATAAAATGGAGAAACAGGAAAGGGTCTGTGACAAGTTAAACAGTGAAGGCTTTATCACTGGAGTATTAAGTGAGGAAAAAGACAAAATGCAATAAGGGTTTTAGGAAGATTTAGCTAGCTAAGAAGTAGGGTATGGAGAGGGCTTGCCTTACGGAAAGTATCTTCTATTTTAAGGTAGTAAACTGATATTATCGTGGAAAAGAAGTGAAAAATAAAGAATAAAGATGATTTGGTAACTTGGTTCAAAAGGGAGAGGGAAAAGGTTGAAAGGCAACCTTAAGGTTTTGAAAAGTAGGAATACAGGAAAAAAAAAAACACTGTAAAACATAAGGTTGGGGGTAGGGATAGGAGAGTAGCTGGTTTAGGGCAGAAGATAATGATTTCCAGCCCAGTGTGCTGCACACCATGTAAGCAAGTGTGTCAGGCAGTAGAAGACTTTGAAAGTGTAAGAAACAATCTTTCTAAGAAAGAGCAGGCCAGGATTTAACTTGACATTCTTGAGAGTCTAATGGTGAATGTTAACAAAAACATAATGACATTGAAGCCTATCAGGATTTTTTAGAGGGAGGTGATAATTTATACCAGCCTTTGCTTCTTACCCTTACCTGGTAATTGCATTGCTCTTTTTAAAGCAAAAGAGGAAGCTAATTTCATTTTATTTTATAATCTGATAAAATGCTTTATAAGCTCTTTAATTCAACAAATATGTAATAAGTGCCTGACATTATGTTAGGTCATAAAAAAATCAATCGTGAGAAAAAAATTCAACACTATCATTACCCTCATGGACTTTGAAGTCTGGTAAGATGTTTGTGTTCTTCCACGTATACATATTATTTGGCTGTAAAGAAAATCAATATCAAAAGTTGATATGAATTTTAGCTCCAATTCTGAAAAAAACTGGGACACTAGGGATGATATTAAAAGTATTTAATAATGACTATGACCAGGGCACCACCTAAATAGAAGAGATATCAGTTGGTCTGTGTGGCAGACAGCTTCTAAAATAGTTCCCATGATCCCCACTTCTCGTACCACACCCATTATAATCCCCTCTACTTGAGTGTGGGCCAGACCTAGTGACTTGCTTCTAACAACAGAATACAGCAAATGTGATGTCATGTCATATTTTGAGATTAAGTTATAAAAGACTGACAATCCATCATGCTTCTCTCTCTTTCTCTCTCTCTCTCCTTCTCTCTCCGTCTCTCTGATGTACTTTATTAGCTACTGGCCACGGGCAAAGATCTAAAGGTGGTATCTGGCCAACGACCAGTGAATAACTGAAAACCCTCAGGTCAACAGCTCACAAGTAACAGAATCCTGCCAACAACCACATGAATGAGCTTGGGAGGGAATTTTTCCCCTGTTGAGTCCTGATATGACTGAAGCCTTGGCTGACACCATGATCACAGCCTTGTAACTCTAAGACAGAGGACACAACTAAGATGTGTCTGGATTCCTGACCCACAGAAACTGTGAGATAATGATAAATACTATTGTTTTAATCTACTATGTTTTGGGGTAATCTGTTATGCAGCAAATGGATAACGAATATGATACGCCTTTCCCTTAAGTTCTGTGGAATATCAGGTTCTATTGGGAGACGCCAGCTTAATTGTTTAAAGCTTTCAAGGTCTGTTTCCTCCACTATACAAAAGTTTATCTTTAGCTTCAGAAAATTATCCAACAATCAAGCAGCTAGCATCCAACAGAAAGGCATTCCATCCCTGGTCAAAGCTGAAATCCTGAAAATTTACAGTTTTGTTTCCTGTTCTTATATTTACCCAGCTGCTTAACCTAACCTTGCCTTCTGCTTTTGGCCTACCAAATGCCCCTTAGATCTGATTTCACATGATGTTGTTTTTTTTTTTTCTTTTTAGCTTTGACCTTAGTCTTTCTTTTCCAACAAGGTTTTTATGAACCTTCCCCCAAATAAATATACTTCCAGCAATTTCAGAAAAAACTACCCAGCTCCAAGAACTGTCTGTGGTCCTCAAGCCTCCTGATCCCACTGGACCAAACTATCAGATGTATAAGGTACAAGTAGAAGTGACTCAATTTAATGCTCCTTAATAATATTTTCCTGTCTCTGTCCCATTTATCTGAACAACTCTTCCCTCAGGAATATCTCCCACCCACAACTCTTTTATCACTAATTACCATAATTAGTGATGTTCAACTAGGGGAAGTTTATAATCCTGGACATGAATATATCACATTCTGAGAAGAATAATCCATACAGTTTTTTAAGCATCTTATGAGGCTAGAATACATCCAATACCCACAAGAGGCTTACCAGACCAAATAACCTTTAAATTTTCCCACCCTAAAATTTTAGAAAGTTATGACTATAACAAAAATATTCAGAAAAAGGGGATATTTGGATGACTTCATGAAGCAGAGTTACTCTCACACATTTCAAAGCTTCTATTATATTTGATTTTAGGCTATGTGCTAATTACTACAAAACAGCAACTTAATAGTGGTTTAGAAATGAAAAAATTATATAAGTAATGTCTACATCACTGAAAGATACTTTTCTGTACAATTGAAATATTTCTTTCAAAATAGTATGAATATTAGAAACAGAATATGCCATTAGAAACAGAATATGCCAGAAGTCACAATTTGCCTAACAGCACACTTTGGCCAAGGAAGTAGTATGACAATAAGTAAGCACATTCTGACACCTGGTGGTGACTTGAAACTCTACACTGCGGGTTAAAACGGCATCACCTATAGTATCTTCATGCTAAACTAAGAGAAAGCAGCCGTTAACATTGTCAGTGAGAAAAAGAGTTTAAAGACTGTATGCTTTATAAGTTACAATGTATATATTTTTAAATGAAACTATCCAAAATCTGCTTAAAGGGCTTGATATAGGTCTTTCTGTCTTAAAATTCCATTACAATAACAGTTTACTCTCATGCCAATTGTTAAACTCTCTGCATTTACGCGAAACAATAATAAAGCATAACCAAAATACCAACCTATGATTGAATTATATGACCGGTCACGTGACCCCTATAGTCCCATTCCCATGCCTGACACAGTGCTTACTGTATATCACAAGTGTACAGTAAATATTTGTTGACCTGAAAAAAACTGCAAGGTAATTAAATAAAACAAATTGAAGTATTATGCCCTCAAACTTTATACTACCCTTCAAACTTACATAGTTTCTTTGGTTTATTAACATGATAGTTTCAAATACAAGAAGGGGCTTATGTTTGTCTACATAGTAATTAACTACATAGCCTTTCAAAATACAGGTGCTAGGCCTACCCGAGTTTGCCCAGTCAAGATTCTGATTCAGTAGATATGAGGTGTGGGCAATGCATGTGTATTATGAAAGATTCCACTAGTGATTCTATTTCACATCCCTCATTAAGAACGACTGATTTAACTTAATAAAATGTGTAGTTTGCATTACCTAAATACACCCTGTTAAAGTATAACTAATAGTATGCTAAGGAGGGGCAGAAGAAAATCAATCCCTTTTTTAAATTTTGCCAAAATTTTCATATGTTGATGGTGTGAGTATAAACTGTTTCAACTCTGATAGAGTTCATTACAGATGCACATATCCTCTGACCACCCAGGAGTCCACTTCCAGGAAGGCAGTCTATGCACACACTTGCATGTGCTTGAAATGCCATATGTTAAAGGTTAACCATGGAATCATTGTTTGTAAACAATAGAAGACTGGAAACAATCCATGTGCCCATCAGGATGGGACTGCTTAAAGACATGATATATACATATGGTAAAACAGTAGGCAGAGGAAAATAAAATAATTAAAAATGAGTAAAGCTCTTTATGCAATATAGAACAATCTCCAAAATACATTGATATTTAAAAGATTCAGAACAGTATGCAATATTTGTGAAAAAAGGGAAAAAAGAACACACAGACATATACTTATATATACACGAAACATCTTAAGAAGATACCAGAAACAGGTATAGTAATACTGTTTTAGAGAGAGAAAACAAAGGTCAGGAGACAGTTTGTAGGGAGAGACTTTTCACCATATACCCTCCTATATTTTGAACCACATAACTTTATTAACTATTCAAAAAATATTAAAATTTTTAAAAATTAAAAATGTAAACTATTTTTACACAATAAAAGTATGCTCAAGAGACTATTATCCAATTAATGTTGAGAAAAAGAACATTGATTATGCCAAAACCAAAATACTACTTTAGGTACCCATAGTTGGACATCTAAATGAATATACATCCCTACTTAACAGATTCAATGAATGATCTAGAAATCCATTTGTATCTAACTCAGTGGGATACATAGTCTTACTCAAAACCAAGTATGTAAATAAATCCTATTAAAGCTGGTTGTAACTCCCGGCTTCAAGATTTTGTAGGCCAAACTTCCATCTTCCTGTCATGCTATGTGTAACACTGTTTGTGTTTCACTGTTTGAAGTATTTGAATAAATCCAGAGCTGTTTTCTAAGAATCTGGCCTTTTTGCAATTTATCTTCCTTTAATAAGGAGAAAAACTCTACAGAGTAAGAACAGAAACCTGGCTCTTAAGTTTTCAGAAAAAAAATACAATTTTGTCATAAAGAACTGCCTGAAAGTGGGTAATTTATAAAAGACAGACTCACAGTTCAGCATGGCTGGGGAGGCCTCAGGAAACTTACGAGGCAGAAAGCAAAGGGGAAGTGAGGCACCTTCTTCACAAGGTGGCAGGAAGGAGAAGTGCTGAGCGAAGCGGGAAGAGCCCCTTATGAAAACATCAGATCTCTTGAGAACTCACTATCAGAGAACAGCCTGGGGGAAACCACCCCCATGATTCAATTACCTCCATCTGGTCTCTCCCTTGACACGTGGGGATTAGGGGATTATGATTCAAGATAAGATTTGGGTGGGAACACAAAGCCTAACCATATCAGTCATCTACATGCCTAGTAACCAGAGCAGATAGATGTTTTTTCAATTAACATCTAACTATCAGCGGAATGAATAATCTGCCATAGAGTCCCTGTCAAAAGTTGATACATGTTCTTATAGAGGAACATGTGATGAGCGCTTCTCACTCCTTTCCAATAAATGATTCTTATCAGAAAGGGTGAAGGGACTTGTAATCCTGGAAAGATATGGCCTGAAACAAATTACTCAAAATACAGTAGACCCACCTTACCCAAAGGGGATATGTTCCAAGACTGCCAATGGATGCCTGAAATCTTGAATAGTACCAAACCCTATATATACTGGTTTTTTTTTTTTTTTTCCTATACGTACATATCTATGATAAAGTTTAATTTAAAAAGTAGGCATAGTAAGAGATTAACAACAACAATAATAAAACATAATACAGCCAGTTGCAATGGCTCACATCTATAATCCAAGCTACTTAAGAGGCTGAGTGGAAGGATTGTTTGAGGCCAGGAGTTCAAACCAGCCCGGGCAACATGGCGAGACCTGCCTCTAAAAACATTTTTTTTTAATTAGCAGGTTACAGTGGCACATGCCTGTATAATAGCTACTCAGGAGGCTGTGGTGGGAAGATTATTTGAACCGTGGAATATGAGGCTGCAGTGAGTTATGATCACACCATGGCATTCCAGCCTGGGCAACAGAGCAAGACCCTGTCCCTTTAAAAAAAAAAAAAAAAAAAAGGAATACAATAGAATAATTGGGAGAGATTTGTTCTTACCATAGATCTTAGCAACTTCAGCATACATTTTTTTTTCTTCCTTTATTAAGTCGAGAACTCACCTTTTCAATTAAAAGCCACTTCATGGCTTCTCTTTGGCGTATCGAATTGCCAGCATTATTTTTCTTGCACTTTGGGGCCGTTATTAAGTAAAATAAGAGTCACCTGAACACAAGCACTGTGCTACCACAATGATCAATCTGCAAACTGAGGCCACTACTAAGTGACTAACAGGCAGGTGGCATACACACATGGATACACTGGACAAGCAGACGATTAAGGTCCCAAGCGGCAGGATGGCTGGAGAGCTCATCATGCTACTCAGAAGGCTGTACCATTTAAAACTGATGAATTGTTGGCCGGGTGCAGTGGGTCATGCCTGGAATCCCAGCACTTTGGGAGGCCGAGGCAGGCAGATCACCTGAGGTCAGGAGTTCAAGACCAGCCTGGCCAACATGGTGAAATCCCATCTCTACTAATAATACAAAAAAAAAAAGCTGGGTGTGCATCTCTAATCCCAGCTACTCAGGAGGATGACGCAGGAGAATTGCTTGAACCCGGGAGGCAGAGGTTGCAGTGAGCCGAGATCATGCCACTGCACTCCAGCCTGGGCTACAAAAGTAAACCTCCATCACAAAAACAAAAAACAGAAAAAAAAAAAACCCAAAAAACTGATGAATTATTTATTTCTGGAATTTTCCAGTTAGCATTTTTGGACCATGATTGGTCACAGGTAAGAGTGAAACCCTGGAAAACCAAACCATGCCTAACATGGGGGACTACTGTACAGAATATGTTTGAAGCCTCAAGTTCTACATTTAAAAATCCCTACATGGCTGAGTGTGGTGGCTCATGCCTATAATCCCAGCACTTTGGGAAGCCGAGGTGGGAGAATCGTTTGAGTCCAGGAGTTCAGAACCAGCTGGGGCAACATTGGGAAAACCTCTCTCTACAAAAAATAAAAATAAAAATAAAATAAAAATAAAAATAAATCAGCCAGGTGTGGTGGAATACACCTGTAGTCCCAGCTACACAAGAGGCTAAGAAAGGAAGATCACTTGAGCCCTAAAGTATGAGATTACAGTGAGCTATGATCACATCACTGCATTCTGGCCTGGGTAACAGAGCAAGAACCTCTCTCTTTAAAAAAAAAAAAAAAAAAAAAAAAAAGATGCAGGGAATATGGAAACATTCTCTCAAATGATCCAGGCTTATGATTTATTTCAAACAAAATCATCAAAAAGTTGTGGGCTACACAGCTCTCAGTAACTAAGATATAATTTATCTTTTTATTGTATAACGTACTATATTATTCTCCAAATGTTTTACATGCTTAATTTTATCTCTATAAAGATAAGAGAAACCACCCCACTGCCACCCTGCATAATCAGCTTTACATCATAGTTTTTTGGTATCTCTTCTAAGTGTATGAGGATAGTCTAGGCATTGAATAAGTTCATGACTGACCTCAGGTGAAAGAGATACCCAAAAACATGTTTGATTACATTAAAAATTATTGACTATCAGTTGGAATTTAATTAATCTAGAAAACTGACTATTAATATTACAACAGAGTATTTTAGCATTTAAAACTAGGAAACATTCCAAACTAGAAATCTCTATAATTAAAGTGATTGCTCTATGGTTGATCAAATTAGTACTGTTAAGATGTTAAGCAGTAATGCCCTTTTAGTAATGCCCTTTTAAAAATGAAAAGTATATTACACAATAATTTAATATTCTAATGAAGGTGCTTTAGAGGATAGTCTAATCATACATTATGAAATAATTCATACAAATAATTTGTTTATGCAAGGGACTGTGAAAATGAAAAGACTAAAGCATGACTTAACTCACCATGCTGCGTCAAGTATTCCACTATATTCCACACTATTGCTGGAATGCCATTCTTGGTGAGCCCCTGCCGTTGAAGTTCTTGGAGACTGACTCCAAATAACTTCTGATAGGTAAAATCCTTCTGTTCATTTAATGGCACCGCCACTATCTTTTTCATGTCTTCTTTCAGCCGAACCGCTGCTTTACTTTGCTTAAAAGAACGTAAGAAAAAAGAGCAGTCAGTCATATTGACCACAGGAGGTTGCATGGTTACAACAGAAACACGTGAATTAAAATGTGTTTGAAGATGAATAGTTGTGGTCTTATTTTTACTTCAACTCAAACCAAAATCTCTAACATCTCTCACATGTTGCTCAGATATAATGGCTAAAAGGAATGAAAAGTAATGAGAAACCTAAAGCCACAACTGAAGTGTGTAGCTAAGAGAGGGAGCAATACACTGCCGTATCTAAGATATATTACTACAGTAACCAAGGGGTGTGACTCAGAAGTACCTGGCTAACAAGAAAATAAAACATTTATAAGAACAGTGAAACACCAGGCAGATCCTGAGATGTTTCTAAAGACAAAAATTTGTCTCGGTGTCATTTTAAGGTAGCTTTAATTTAAAGTGTCAGAAGAAAAAATTACAATGACCATTCTACATGTACAATGACCATTATAGTTCTCTGATTTGATTACATCTGTAAATATCTCAGTAATCTTTTGGAACATAATATCAACTCAGTTCGTACTGAGGTTCAAAATGCCCTCAAATCTTTGAAACAACAACATTTAGGTAGTCGCAACTTTAAATTCTTCAACAAGATTGTATTATATATATTGTAAATAAAAATGCAACTTAGATTCAATTACCTCAATTTAATAACACAATGAAAAATTCATAAGAGTTTGTTTCTTCCTTGTAATAAAAATCTGCATCCAAATAAAGAGGAATTTTTTAAGCATGTGTCTTATATAAATTTTATTATATATGTTAATAAATCCAAACACTGAAAAGAGAGATGGAAAAATGCAAACAGTCTTATTTGGGGGACAGAGGCAGTAAAATTGGAGGAAACTTCCACTTTTTGAGAATGAATGTAGCAGCTAACCAATGTGGAAATACTATTAAATGACTTAAATCACCATCATTTAGTCACTAAAAAATCCTAAGAGTAGAAACATTACGTTCAATCTAGAGTTGAGGAAACAAAAACCAGAGTTAAGTAATTTGGTAAAAGTCAGAGAACTAGTAAGAGACAGTTTCATCTTGCTCTAGGTCCATGTTCCTCTCCTTAACTTATAATAGGTTTATTTAATGTTATAGTGCAGTTTATGTACAATTATAGTAACAAACTTATAAATGCTATATGTGACATAAGACAATTACAAGTTAATTCTACAATCTTTGAGTAGGATACTTGCAATCTCAATTTGATTTTAAATTTTATATTCTACAGAATGAGGTAAGCTTTTACTAGCATATCTGCATCTTTAATAGGTCATATTTAAAAGCCATATTTCTCTAGTGAAAATTCAGCCAATGTAAAGATACAATACAGATTTAGTATCTATTAACATTATAAATAAGTCATGGGATAGCCACTATGGAGTAGTAGTAGTATGGACGAAACCGATTATCTCTGTTACCAAGGAAATTATGATTTTGTTAATTAAGTCCAACTTGTAACAGTTAATAATTTCTTTTTCTTATAGGTTTATAAATGTATCAATCTCCTTCAACTGAAACCATGAGAAATTTCAACCAGGTATATCTGGTGAGCAAGCAGCTAAAAAATAACCAGTAATAACAAAACTTAAAAAAAAAACCTTGTGTGGCATTAAAAACAGCTGACAGTGAAGTAAAATTATATAAATTTTATCTTATTTTATCTGCTTATACAGAGAATACAGCATAGTGGTTTAGAGCATAGACTATGGAACAAGACTGGATCAAATCCCATTCTGACTTTTATTAGTGATAACCTTGCACAAGTCATATAACCTCTGTGTGCCTCAATTTCCTCATCTATAAAATGGGAATACCAAGAGTTTGCATGTCATAGAAATGTACAAGGTAGAAATGAGTTCATTTACGTAAAGGAGTAAGAACAGTGCCTGGCACACTCATTGAGTACCGACTGTCATAATCCTTTTCCTTCTCCTCTTTCTTCTAGGAATTATTATTCTGATTTCTTCTTAAAGTAATGGAAAGCTAATTAATCATTCCTATAGTAAATATTTCTATAAAGGTTACTTTTTTAAAAGAGAAACATAGTTGAGAAACATTTGATTGCTGAATTCTGATGACCTAATTACTATTCTCCATACAACTCTAATTTTCTAAAATCTCTAAGTATGACCTTTGAACAATGAGGACAAAATAACTTAATATGTACTTATCACAATTCCTTGATTTATTCCTAGAAATTCACAAGGTTTCCTTAGAAATTCTGTCTGTATGAGTTTAAAACCTTGAATTAGGGCTGGGTGTGGTGGCTGACGGCTATAATCCCAGCACTTTGGGAGGCTGAGGCGGGCAGATCATGAGGTCAGGAGATTGAGACCATCCTGGCCAACACGGTGAAACCCCGTCTCTACTAAAAATAAAAAAAAATAAAATTTAAAAAAAGTTAGCTGGGCATGGTGGCAGGCGCTTGTAGTCCCAGCTACTCAGGAGGCTGTGGCAGGAGAATGGCATGAACCCAGGAGGCGGAGCTTGCAGTGAACCGAGATTGCAACATTGCACTCCAGCCTGGGTGACAGAGCAACACTCCATCTAAAAAAAAAAAAAAAAAGTTACTAATTAGGGAATTGAGTCTACCTTAACTGTTTAAACTTTTGTTTACATATAAATTCCCATGCATCACTTGAGTGTGAAGACTGGACTATCTGGAGCATATTCATGGGTGTGTGTGTATAAAAACAATATAGGTTTCCACATAACAAAGACAACCAGAGAACCTTAAAGTTTTACTGTTAGAACAATCCTTACGGGCCTTCTAATTCTTATACTATCGCCTTAGTAATAAGAAAATCAGGACCTAAAAAGTTTTGATGTTAGTCAAAAAGGGCTGTGCCTAGAGCCCAGATCTCCTGAGTTTTATACCAGTATACTTTTTATAATTAAGCACTGGTGACCTTGTTGATGGTTTTATTTTTGTTGGAAAATAGTTAGGATAGTTAACAAAATACACTGATTGTAGTAAATATTTATTGGTTTGGGGCACTTAAGTCTCCACTTGTCCTTTTTCCAAATAACAAATCCAGAGTGTGTTTTGGGGAATGACTGCAAGCTCACTATGAACAGCTTTGATAACAATACTACTCAAAATGATTGCCTTGCCTCTAGGAAAGACGGGGCTCAGTCTCTCCACCAGGTGAATCAGATCCCTTCTCCTGCAAACCACTGAAGCTTGAGTGGCTTATCATAAAGACAGAAAATGGGCACTACTGTAGCGTTCTAACAAGATGGGTGATAGCATTTGCCACCTGCATCACTGCAGCTGATATGGTCCTTCATCTACTCTTTCTGACATTGGTCATTCTTCCACTGTTCATTCCATTTAGTAAGCTGCTCCAGTAACTTTCCAGTAAAGTTTCTTTATGCTGAAATTAGTCAGAACTCATTTCTGTTCTGTAACCACACACACACAGACATACTCTCTCTCTCTCTCTCAATCTAATTGATTAAAATACCCAGAAAAAAATAAAATAATCAGAGAAAATAGAAAATTAAAGTTTTAAAAGATAAGAAAAAATCAAAATGATAATGACAGTGAACTTTTATGGAGTCTTTACTGTCTATGCCAGTTAAGGCTGTCAATACTTCAAACGGCTTCACTCATTAAATCCTATAAAAAAGAAACTCTAGGAAGGAAGATACTTTTGTGATTCCCACTTCACAAAAGGCACAGAGAAGCCAGTAAAGTGCTCCAGTTCACATAAGTGGTGCAGCCAGGAGTCACACGCAGGCAAGCAAGCTGAGTCCAGGGGCCACAGTATTAACATTGTCTCCAAATAGACAGCTGTGAGAATAAAAAACACATGCTGTGAAGATAAGTGCACTTGCTAGAAATGAGAACCAAATTCCATATTCTTGTAGCAGAGAAAAATAGTTATTTACATGTTTCATGGTCTTTTTAATACAAAGTAAGGTATGTTCAGAAGCAACATCAATAATTATGATATTAGGACCTGAATAAAGAAGCGTTTCATCAATACAGTAAACAGGACAAATTTCAGAAGCTTTGAGTTTTTATAATAGCTAACACATAGTAGGGACTGATTGTACCACAGACACTGTTGTACATGGTTTAAAATTCATGTCTCTCAAAAATAAACAATGGGGAAAGGGCCCCCATTCAATAAATGGTGCTGGGAAAACTGGCTAACCATATGCAGAATAATGAAACTGGACCCCTACCTTTCACCATATACAAAAATTAACTCAAAATGAATTAAAGACTTAAGTGTAAGACTTCAAACTATAAAAATTCTGGAAGAAATCCTAGGAAATATCCTTACGAACATCAGTCTAGGCAAATAATTTATGATCCAGTCTTCAAAAGCAAATGCAACAAAACCAAAATTTAACAATTGGGACCTAATTAAACTAAAAAGCTTCTGCACAGCAAAAGAAACTATCAACAGAGTAAACAGCCTAGAGAATGGGAGGAAATATTTGCAAACTATGCATCCAAGAAAGGACTAATATCCAGAATCAATAAGGAATTTACACCAATCAACAAGAATAAAACAAATAACCCCATTAAAAATGAGCAGAGAACAAGAACAGACACTTCCTAAAAGAAGACACGTAAGCAGCCAACAAACATGAAAAGATGCTCAACATCACTCATCATTAGAGAAACACAAATCAAAACCACAGTGAGATCTCATCTCATACCAGTCAGAATGGCTATAATTAAAAGTCAAAAAACAACAGATGTTGCCAGGGTTGCAGAGAAAAGGGTACATTTATTCGCTGTTGGTAAGAATGTAAATTAGTTTATCCCCTGTGAAAAGCAGTTTAGAGATTTCTCAAAGAACTAAAAATAGAACTACCATTTAACCCAGCGATCCTATTACTGGGTAGTATACATCAAAGGAAAATAAATCGGCTGGGCACAGTGGCTCATGCCTGTCATCTCAACACTTTGGGAGACCGAGGCAGGTGGATCACCTGAGGTCAGGAGTTTGAGACCAGCCTGGCCAACATGGCGAAACTCCATCTCTGCTAAAAATACAAAAATTAGCCAGGCATGGTGGTGAGTGCCTGTAATCCCAGCTACTTGGGAGGCTAAGGCAGGAGAATCACTTGAACCTGAGAGGCAGAGGTTGCAGTGAGCTGAGATCGCATCACTGCACTCCAGCCTGGGTGACAGAGTGAGACTCCATCTCAAAAGAAAAAAGAAAATAAATCATCCTAACAAAAAGATACCTGTGCTCATATGTTTTTTGCAACACTGTGCATAATATTAAAGACAGGAATGAATTTGGGTGCCCATGACTGGTAGATTGGATAAAGAAAATGTGGTACACATAAACCATGGAATACAACACAGCCATAAAAAAGAATGAAATCATGCCTTCTGCAGCAACATGGATGCAGCTGGAGGCCAGTATCCTAAGCAAACTAATGCAGAAACAGAAAACCAAATACAGCATGTTCTCACACATAGTGGGAATGAAACACTGGGTACAGAAAAAGAGAGGGGAGAGAGAGAGGGAAAAGGGTTGAAAAAGTTCCTATTAGGTATTACGTTCACTATTTGGGTGACAGAATCAATAGAAGCCCAAACCTCAGCATCACATAATATACCCTTGTAACAGACCTGCACATGTACCCTGAATCTAAAATTTGAAAGACAAAAAATAAAAAATTAATGTGTCTAAGTCTCAAAACTACCTTATCAGTATGTACTCGTAGCTATTTCCATTGGGATAAGAAAATTAATGCACAACAAGAAGGAAGGAAGAAAGGAAGGAAGAAAGGAAGGGAGGGAGGGAGGGAGGGAGGGGGAGAGAAAGAAAGGGAGAGAGAGAGAAAGAAAGAAAAGAAAAGAAGAGAAAGAAAAGAAAAGGAAAGGAAAGGAAGGGAAAGGAAAGGAAAAGAAAAGAAAAGAAAAGAGAAAAGAAAAGAAAAGAAAAGAAGAAAAAAGCAAAGAAAAGGAAAGAAAGGAAAAAGAAAAAGGAAAACTGAGATGCCAAGAACAGAAACTTGACTAAGTTTACATGGTGATATGGTTTACATTTGTGTCTCTCCCCAAATCTCATGTGGAATTGTAATTTCCAGTGTTGGAGGAAGGGCTGGGTGGGAGGTGATTGGATCATGGAGGAGGATTTCTCTCTTGCTGTTCTTGTGATAGTGAGTGAGTCCTCACAAGATCTGGTTGTTTAAAAGTATGTAGCTCCTCCTCCTTTCTTCTCTTCCTCTTCCTCTGGCCATGTAAGACATGCTTGTTTTTCCTTTGCCTTCACCATAATTATAAGTTTCCTGAGGTCTCCCGAGTCTTGTATCCTGTACAGCCTGCAGAACTGTGAGCCATTTAAATGTCTTTTCTTTATAAATTATCCTGTCTCAGGTAAGGACATGAGATTTGTGAAGGGCCAGGCACACAATGATATAATTTGGATTTGAGTCACAACCCATATTTACAGCAATGTGAGAACAGACTAATATAGCAAATGTGGTACCTAGGAGTAGGCATTGCTATAAAGATACCTCAAAATATGGAAGCAGCTTTGGAAACGGGTAATGGTCAGAGGTTGGAACAGTTTGGAGGGCTCAGAAGGAAGATGAAGGAAAGTTTGGAACTTCCTATAAACTTGTTGAATGGTTGTGATCAAAATGCTGATAGTGATGTGGACAATGAAGTCCAGGCTGAGGAGGTCTCAGATGGAGATGAGGAACTTATTGAGAACTGGAGTAAAGGTTACTCTTATTATGCTTTAGCAAAGGAAGTGGCAGCATTTTGCCCCTTCTCTAGGGATCTGTGAAACTTTGAACTTAAGAGAAATGATTTAGGGTATCTGGAGAAAGAAATGTCAAAGCAGCAAACCACTCAAGATTTGACCTGGCTGCTTCTAACAGTGTACTGTCATATGCATGAGCAAAGAGCTTATCTGAAACTGGAACTTATATTTATTAATAAAAGGAAAATACAGCATAAAAGTTTAGAAAATTTGCAGCCTGATCATATAGTAGAAAAGAAAATCCGATTTTCTAGGGAGGAATTCAAGCCAGCTGCAGAAATTTGCAGCTGAACATTCAGAGGAACTGAATGTTAATAGCCAAGACAATGGGGAAAATGTCTCAAAGGCATTTCAGAGACCTTCACAGCAGCACCTCCCATCACAGGGCTGGAGGCCTAGGAGGGAAGCATGGTTTCCTGGGCTGGGCCCAGGGCCTATGTTGCTCTGCTCAACCTCAGGACACTGATCCCTGTGTCCCAATCACTCCAGCTCCAGCCATGGCTAAAAGGACCCAAAATACGTCTCAGGCCACTGCTCCAGAGGGTACAGGCCATAAGCCTTGGTGGCTTCCACATGATATTAAGCCTATGGGTGCACAGAGGGCAAAAGTTGAGGCTTAGGAGCCTCCACCTAGATTTCAGAGGATGTATGGAAACTCCTGAATGTCCAGGCAGAAGTCTGCTGCAGGGGTGGAATCCTCATGGAGAACCTCTACTAGGGCAATGCAGAGGGAAAATGTGAGATTGGAGCCCCCATACAAGAGTCCCCACTGGGACACTGCCTAGTGGAGCTGTGAGAAGAGGACCACCATCTTCCAGGACCCAGAATGGTAGATCCACTGACAGCTCATGTCGTGTGTCTGGGAAGGCTGTAGGCACTCAATGCCATCCCAGGAAAGCAACCAACGGTCTGTACCCTATAGAGCTATAGGGCAGACATGCCCAAGTCATTGGGAGCCCACACGTTGCATCAGTGTGGCCTGGATGTGAGACATGGAGTGAAAGAAGATTATTTTTGAGCTTTAAGATTTAATGACTGCCCTGCTGGGTTTCAAACTTGCACAGGGCTTGTAGCCCCTTTGTTTTGGCTGATTTCTCCCTTTTTGAGCAGATGTATTTACCTAACACCTGTACCCCATTTTATCTTGGAAGAAACTAACTTGGTTAAAAAAAACAACTTGGTTTTGATTTTACAGGCTCATAGGCAGAAGGGATTTGCCTTGTCTCAGATGAGACTGTGGACTGGACTTTTGAGTTAATGCTGAAATGAGTTAAGACTTGGGGGACTGCTGAGAAGGAATGATTGTATTTTGCAATGTTAGAAGGACATGAGCTTTAAGAAGGGCCAGGGACAGAATGAGATAATTTGGATTTGAGTCACCACCCACATCTCATCTTAAATTGTAATCCCCAATGTTGGAGAAGGTGCCTAGTGAGAGGTAATTAGACCAGGGGGGTTGATGGTACTAGTGAGTCAGTTCTCACAAGATCTGGTTGTTTAAAAGTATGTAGCACCTCTCTCTTTCCTCTCTTCCTCCTCTTCTGGCCGTATAAGATGAGCTTGCTTCCCCTTTGCCTACCACTGTGATTGTAAGTTTCTTGAGGCCTCACCGGCCATGCTTCCTTACAGCCTGTGGAACCAGGAGACAACTAAACCTCTTTTCTTTATAAAGTACCCAGTCTCAGGTAGTTCTTTATAGCAATGCGAGAACAGATTAATACATATGGCTGGTAAAGTTTAGAGCCAGAACATAACCTCAGATCCTTAAGGCTCCAGTGCTTGAGCTTTTAATGATGACACACTATGGCATCACCAGAACCTTTAATACTGGCAGCTCTGTGAGGGCCCAAGGGGGCCAACATTACCTGTATGCAGTTCTGTTTAACTTAATACAAAATCCAATTTTAGACTACTGAAATCAATGGCCTGTATTTCCTTATAGCAATCCTTCACAAACTTAAAGCCCATATATTTAAAGTACTTTGAAGGATAATCAGGTTACACTGCTGGTTAAATTCAGAACCATGTGCTCCAAGACTCTTTGGAACTGGAGCTAGGGTTAATAAATCTAACAAGGAATGTATAAGATAGAAAGACACCCCATCACCAAATAAAAGTAGTGCAAGGAAAGTACAAGGTGATGCTGAGATATCTTGCTCCAGAAAGCAAAAAAAAAAATGCTCAAGGCCTAAGGGGGCACATCCACAAGACCTATGGGCCAGTGTAATGGAATCCCACTGGGCAAATTTAGGGCAGTTAAAGCACCAAGAGTAAGCACTGTAAATAATGACATATTTAGTTAAGCTAAATTTGTTATTAATACATATAACCTATGTATTAACATATTTAATACACTAATAACATAGTGTATTAAAAATTCCTGAATTCATAATAAGTGAGAGAAAGCGGTAAAAAAGTTAAGGACTTCTTTACAGAAGAATGCTGCAGTTAAATGTAGAAGGAATGACAATTAGAAAACCACCATTTTTCTCACAAATCACTTAATAAATAATGTAAGCAAGGATAATCAGCAGCTGCCGAAACATCAGCTGAAAGGTTGTTGGAGAGTAAGACTTTCATAGCGTCAAAAAGATTACCTCACAGATTATATACTCATTGCAAAGAAAAAATTCACTATTACAATTATATCTGGCCATAATCACCTTAAATCTTTACCCAAAAGATCCAATTTATCATTACTAATCATGAGAGAACTTGTCATCATGTGTTCCTGATGTGATGCATTATAAAGAACACATAATTTATCAAGTGTTCTTGCTAAAAACCTTTAAGGTGATGCTCACTAGCTTGTAAACCTAACTTCTAGTTTATAGCAAATACAGGAGCTAGAAGAACAAGTTAAAAGAGACTGTGAAAAAAGAAACAAATCCAGAAGGAGAGACATTCTAACACAGTATCAGCCTGGACTTTTCAAAACATCATTGTCATGAGGGAAAGACTGGTTCTAGATTTAAAATAAGTTAAAATACACAACCTTCAAATGTAATATATGAATCTTGATTGTTTCCCCATTTGTTAAAGAAAAACATAGACACATGTCATCATGCATTTTTACCAAATTCACAGAATGCATAACACAAATAGGGAAACCTAATGTAAACTATGAGATCTACTTAACAATAATGTATCAATATTGGCTCATCAATTATAACGAATGTGCCACACCAATGCAAGATGATAGTAATAGAAGAAACTGGGAAGTAAGGACAAAGAATTATGTGGGAACTCTGTACTTCCCAGTCACTTTCTGTAAATGTAAAACTGCTAAAAAAAAAAAAAAAAAAAAAAAAAAAAAAAAAAAAAAGGTCTACTTAGTTTTAAAAGCAAAATTAGGCCAGGTGTGGTGGCTCATGCCTGTAACACCAGCACTTTGGAAGGCCGAGGCAGAAGGATCACTTGAGGCAAGGAGTTTGAGACCTTTATATAAGCATAACTGACATCAAAAAAGGGGTAGGAGTTGTTCAAGACCAGCCTGGGCAACAAACTGAGATCCCATCTCCACAAAAAAATATTTTTTTAAATTATCTGGACATGATGGCTAATCCTCCCACCACAGCTTCTCAGGAGGCTGTGGCAGAAAGATCACTTGAGCCCAGGAATTTGAAGCTGCAGTGAGCTATGATCACACCACTGAACTCCAGCTTGGGAGATAGGGCAAGACACTGTCTCTTAAAAAAAAAAAAAAAAAAGCCAAAATAAAAACAGCCAAGTGTTTCATCAGGACAACTGGGAAAATGTGAAAATGTACTGGATATTAGATCGTGTAACTTTAAATATTTTAGGTATAATAACATATAATAACATCATGTAAGAACTAATTTATTCCAGTTATAGTATTCCTTATTCTTATAAAGTGCATGCTGAAACAGGGATGCAATGTAACGATGTCTTCAAATACTAAAATATTTCAAACACAAAGTGTCTAATGCCTGTATATATATTGTATATATGCATATGTATACAAACATACAAAGAGACAGAGGGAATGAGTACAAATATCACATAATGCTGATTTTTAAATCTAAGTGGGCAGTATACAGAGTGCCCATTATACTAGTCTTTCAACTTTTATGAATGCTTGATATTCTTCATTAATAAAAAATTTGGAAAAAATAGGAATCCCTCAAAGAGACTTCCAGCTAACAAAGAGTTATATCTTATACCAATTTTTTTGACAGCATAAGAGGAAAAGGAGCATGTTCTTTCCAAATTGTAATTTAAAAATTAACAATAACAATTGTAGGATTACTCTTTTATAGAGACATAGACAATCATATTAGCTTGGATAAGGTTGACGTCATGGAAAAGGAATAGATCTGAAATTAGAGCACTTGAGTTTGAATCCTGGTTTTGCCATTGACTGGTATAGTCTCACTGGGAATGTCAGCCTCTTTGGTGAATGTGCAGCTTTGGAGAAGAGCAAACCCAACAATAAAGGAGGATGACTCATGCTGTCTGTGATGGTTAATATTGAGTGTCAACTTGACTGGATTGAAGGATGCAAAGTATGGTTCCTGAGTGTGTCTGTGAGGGTGCTGCCAAAGGAGACTGACATTTGAGTCAGTGGACTGGGAGGGGCAGACCCACACTCAATCTGGGTGGGCACCATCTAATCAGCAGCCAGTGTGGCTAGGACAAAAGCAGGCAGAGGAACGTGGAAGGACTAGACTTGCTAGGTCTTCCATTTTCATCTTTCTCCCATGCTGGATGCTTCCTGCCCTCAAACATTGGACTCCAAGCTCTTCAGCTTTTGGACTCTTGGACTTACACCAGTGGTTTGCCAGGGGCTTTCAGACCTTCAGCCACAGATTGAAGGCTGCACTATCAGCTTCCCTACTTTTGAGGTTTTGGGACTCGGTGGGAGTTTACCTTGTGATTGTTTGAGTCAATACTCCTAATAACCCCCCCTTCATGTATATACCTATCCTATTAGTTATATCCCTCTAAGAGAACCCTAATACACTCTCCAGTCACCAACTGAGTCAATCTTAGGGAACACCGGGGAGACACCACAGCCAGATCACCCTCACATTGAGCCTTTTGAACTTATAAAAATTTTTATCTATCCCAAGACTGCCTCCTCATCTGTTAAACTGCAGTAATAACACCTACTTAAAAGTGTTAAGAGTGTGAGTATAAGGGAGATAAAGAGAGGTGTTAATGAGTACAAACACACAGTTAGAAAGAAGGAATACATTCTAAGATTGATAGCAGAGTAGGATGACTAGAGTTAACAAGTACTGCGTATTTCAAAACAGCTAGAAGAATGGACTTGAAATGTTCCCAACACATAGAAATGATAAATACTTGAGGTGATCAAGTCAAATACCTTGACTTGATCATTACACAGCCTATGCATTTAATAAAATATCACATGTACCTCATAAATATGTACAAACATTATCAACAAAAATTGTTATGAGAGTTTAATTAAACCAATTATGCCAAAGGTTGCAAATTTTTCTTGCTAAAAATCAGACCTGGATGATAACCTTGAGCAGTAGGATATAAATAACTCCCACAAGCTTAGCATTCCAATAATGGAATACTAGGCATAAATGGGTTAAATAATGTATGTAAAAGCATTTCTCACATAGTTAGAAGAGAGTTAATGCTGAAAATGTTGATTAAAAATTTCTTTGTGGTGACCAGTTCCTTAAAAGGATAGTGTGGCAAGCCAGGCATGGTGGCTCCTGCCTGTAATCCTAGCACTTTGGGAAGCTGAGGCGGGTGGATCACTCGAGCCCAGGAGTTCAAGACTAGCCTGGCCAACATGGTAAAACTCCGTCTCTACTAAAAATACAAAAATTAGCCAGGTGTGGTGGTGGGTGCCTGTAATCCCAGCTACTCCAGACGCTGAGGCACATGAATTGCTTGGACCTGAGCGGTAGAGGTTGCAGTGAGCAGAGATCATGCCACTGCACTCCAGCCTGGGTGACAGAGCAAAACTCTATCTCAAAATAAAATAGAATACTGTGGCAGAGTTTGCAGTTGCCTATTGATGGGTGTTTCTCTTCCTTAGTAAGAGAACTCTGATTTTGTTTGCAATGGCAGGGAACAAAGTGCTCAGTTAAAACGTACCCAGCCTTCATTGCAGCATATCTTTGATAGACATATGTATATGTTTGATGAACAAGATATAAATAGACGTTGCTGGGACCACCAGAAAAACTCCTTAAAAGGGGAGCAATACAGTCTTTTCCCCATGTCCCTGTTTTCTGCCTAGATCACAGATACAATGCCCAATAGCCATGCTGTATAATTAAGTAGCAACCCAGAAGCTAAGCTCTAAGTACAGTAAAATAGAAAAAAGGGACTTGTAGCCTGATGACGTAATAGAGGCACATGTCCACCTTGGAACAGCTAGCTATGGACTTATTTTATGTGAGAATCCCCAAATAGTGCTCTGTCAGAAAGTCAATTATTTACTGAATACGTTATTAAATCAAGGAAATCTGAAGCTAAGAATCAATTTTCTAAATCTAGTACATTAATTTGAAAAATTCAAAGCAGTTCTTAGATATCTTATTCGTCACCCTTACAGAAACATTTCATAGCATAAAGAGTTATTTACGTGCATTGTAGATCCAAGACAATAGCTCTTAATCTAGAATCCATGAATCATGAGACCCTGAAAGTATATAAAATATAATTTTTTTTAGAAATCAGATTCTCAAAGAGGTCTATGATCTGAAAAATAAAGATCCAACAATCTTTAAACATTAACAGAAAAGTAAAGTTTAACTAAGAAAAGATTTTTAAAAGATAATCCATTTAAATTTCTCTTTATGTTTTTTTCCTATTTAGCCCATTGATTTCTTCATCCAAAAGTTATTTAAAATAACTTAAATCGCCTTATAGCTCACAAATTAAGTTCAACTAATTTTTTCAAATTAGACTAAAAACTTTCTATGGAAAAAGACTCTACGTACTTGGTACTGTTGAAATATTTAAGAATCTATTAAAGACAAATCCAATAAAAATCTTGTGGTATCACTTCTTCTGAAACCACACAGATGAAGACAATGAAGAAAAGTAACAGAAAAGCTATAAACTCTGATTTGTATATGTGATGTCAAAGGTGAGGATGGTGCGGAAAGCTTATGGCAGACATCACACCAGCACTGGGGCAGGAGTCTAGAAAGGACCAGCAGTGGAAAGCGTTCAAACTCTCCTACAAATATTTACCACCTGAAAGAGAGAGCACACTGTCCAAAGGAGCTGAAAAGACTCAGCTGATTAGAGAAGAGGAGGGAGAAGGTACAGAAGACACCTACAGGCACACCAAGGTGGCAGATACCAGGAAGCATTAGAAAAATACACTACCTAAGAGTGAGTGCATCACCTTGGAAGGCAAGTTTATAAAGAAAAGGTAACAGAGCTCTCTTGACCCAGGCCAGCTTCTGGGAGGCAAAGGAGAGATGGGCAAACAGAGGGGCTGTATTAAGAAAACAGTCATTTTTGTAGTAATAGAGGGGGGAACCTCCTGAGCTGTGAAACCTGAAAGGCTACTTTGGCCTGTTATCACTATACCCCAAAGGAAACTCTTGCTACTAACCTGCAAAACTTCATCTCACTCAAATATGAGTAGGAAAAAAAGATCATGGCCAGCATTTACATAGAAACAGTATTTTTTTTAAGTATAAAAAAGCATCACCATCTTCCTGTAAGAACTCATCAGAAAAATGCTGCCAAGAAGCAGACGGAAACTATAACCTAACAAAAAGAACTAACAAAATTTTAATAAGGATGTGACAACAGAAGCACAGACAACAACAACAAAAATATAAATAGAACTTCAAAACTAAAAATGTTTGTGCATCAAGAGACACCATGGCCAGGAGCAGTGGCTCATGCCTGTAATCCCAACACTCTGAGAGACTGAGGCAGGAGGATTGCTTGAGTCCAGAAGTTCAAGACATCTGGGCAACATAGCAAGACCCTGTCTCTACAAAATACAATAAATAAATAAATAAATAAATAAATAAATAAATAACCAAGCAAGCAAGCAAGCTGGGCATGGTGACACACACCTGTAGTCCCAGCTACTCAGAAGGCCGAGGTGGGTGGACTGCTTGAGCCCAGGAGGTCGAGGCTACAGTGAGCCATGATCTCACCACTGCACTCCAGCCTGAGCAACAAAATGAGACCCTATCTAAAAAAAAAAAAAAAAGACACTTATCAAAGAGTGAAAAGACACAACACATAGAATAGAATCCTATAGAATAGGGGAAAATATTTGCAATTCATATATCTGAATACATATTCAAAATATGTAAAGAATTCCAACAATTCAACAACAAAAAATAGCCCAGTTCGAAAATGAACAAAGGACTTGGATAATCATTCTTCCAAATAAGACATAATGTGGCTAATAAGCACATTAAAAGATGCTCAACATCACTAGTCTTTAGGGAAATGCAAATCAAAACTACAATGAGATATCACTTCACACCAATTAAGATGGCTATTATAAAATGGCTATTATAAAAAAAGAAAGAAAGAAAATAACAAGTATTGGTTAAGAGGTGGAAAAGTTGTAACCCCTCTGCATCATCAGTGAAATACAAAATAGAACAGCCAAAGTGGGAAACAGCTAAATGGTTCCTCAAGAAGTTAAACATAGATTTACTACATTATCTAATGAGTCCCCTTCTGGGTATATACTCTGAATGCAGGGACTCAAACAGACATTTGTTCAACAATGTTCGCAGCAGCATTATTCACAACAGCCAAAAAGCAGAAACAATCTAAATTGTTTCACAACAGATGAATGGATAAATGTAAGGTAGAATATACATAAAATGGAATATTATTCAGGCTTGAAAAGGAACGAACTTCTGACATATGCTACAAGATGGATAAACCTTAAAAGCATTACACAAAGTGAATAAACCAGACACAAAAAGACAAAAATTGTCTAGTTACACTAATATGAGATACCTAGGCTAGGCAAACATACAGAGACAGAGGGAAGAACAATGGCTACCAGGGGCTGGAAGGTGGGAGGATTGGAAGTTATTGTTTTATGGGGATAAAGTTTATTTTGAGGTGATAAAAAGTTCTTGAAATGGCTAGTGGTAGTGATGCATAACACTATGCTTAATCCTACAGAATTATACACCTAAAATAGTTAAAATAGTAAATTTTATGTCATGTATATTTTATCACAATAAAAATAGTTAAAGAATTGATCACAATGATGAAAGAACACAAATCAGAAATAAAAAATTCAGGGAAGAATTTGAGCCACTTTAGATCCCACCTACGCTTCTTTCCAACATGCGTTTCTCTTTTTTCTTTTTTTTTTTACTTCAAAAATGTTTTTGAGGTGATCAGGTAATAGGAGAATGTGAAGTAGAGACCAGTGGAACTCAGGAAACAGGGAAAAGGGAAAGGAAAAAACATTTCAGAAGTGAAGACTAAATTATAAGAACACAAAGAAGAACAGAAACTGTTCACCTCAGTAAGGGGCAGAGAGGAAATGAGGAAAGTAGATATAATGAAACATTTTTAGAAATCAGAACGATTTGAGAGTTACAGAAAGCAGCTAACTGATGCCACTTTATGCCCCATTTCCACTCTTCGAAATTCCCAATGAAGAAAATCAAACAATGGAATAGAATATTTAAAGATGTAATTCACAAAAACTTTGTTTAAATAGAAGTGCTTTGAGTTTACATATTGAAAGGTACATCACAAACCCAGAACAGTCTGCACAAAGATGTATTATAAGGAAATTATTAGACTAACAATAAAGAATCTTTTGCACAGCCAAGCAAAAATCATGTCACCATGTAATAAAAGAAAAATAAGAGTAGCCTCAAATTTATAGATTGCAGTATTTGATCTTGGCAGAGCATGAAAGGCTTACAAAATATTTATGGAAAGAAAGTATGAGCCAAGGCCGGGCACGGTGGCTCACGCCTGTAATCCCAGCACTTTGGGAGGCCAAAGCAGGTGGATTACCTGCGGTTGGGAGTTTGAAACCAGTCTGACCAACATGGAGAGACCCCGTCTCTACTAATAATACAAAAATTAGCTAGGCATGGTGACATATGCCTGTAATCTCAGCTACTTGGGAGGCTGAGGCATGAGAATCGCTTGAACCCAGGAGGCGGAGGTTACAGTGAGCTGAGATCGTGCCATTGCACTCCAGCCTGGGCGACAAGAGTGAAACTCCATCTCAAAACAAAAAAAAAGAAAGAAAGAAAAGAAAGTATGAGCCAAATTTAATAATCAGCCAAGCTGTCCTTCAACTATAAAAGCTACAATTTGAACAGACAAAGGCTAAAAGAATACTGTACACCTGAACCTTCCTTGTCCAAACTACCAGAGAACAAATTTTAACCAATTACTTAATGGCTGGGAAAGTTTGATGAAAAGACCAGCAAAAAAAATTAAAAATAAAGTAAAAGTACAACCATGTAATATGAAGAAATGAAAAATCTGGAACAATTATACACAAAAGAGAAGATTGGAGGTTGGAACATATTCAGGTTTTAAAAGAGCTGCCACATGGTTCAGACTGTAGGAGAAAGTAAATGGCAGTTACGTGGAGACACATTTTAAGACATATAAAGAAGAAATAACAGTCACTTCTATTGATGGAATAGATTTTCTCAGAAGGTAGTGAAATTCCTAATAATCGAAGATGGGCAAAAATTATAATATGATACTATTTGTTATCCATTCTACTCATAGAAATTTTTAAAAAAGAAAAGAGTGGCCAGGCACAGTAGCTCATGCCTGTAATTTGGGAGACCAAGGCAGGCAGACTGCTTGAGCCCAGGAGTGCAAGACCAGCCTGGGCAATATAGCAAAATCTCATTTCTGCAAAACATACAAAAATTAGCCAAGTGTAGAGGCATGCGCCTATAATTCCAAGTACTCAGGAGGCTGAAGTGGGAGGATCACTTGAGCCTGGGAGGTTGAGGCTGCAGTGAGTCACGCTCACACCACTGCACTCTAGTCTGGGTGACAAAGTGAGGTCCTATCTCAAAAAGAAAAGAAAAGTAACTCAAAGAGTTGAATGAAAAACCAAAGAGTTAAAAATATATATATATTTTTAAGTAAAAACAAGAAAAAGAAAAAAGAGAAATGAATGTTGGAAAGAAATATTGGTGGGATCTAAAGTGGCTCGAATTTCTGGGAGGCAATTTGGCAGTGCCCAGCAAAAGTTAGAGCTTCTTCATAGGTCATTCTCTCTCCAACCAGGCCTCTGAACACAGGGGAAGGGCAAGCAACAGTGAGCAAGACTCATATCTTATACAAAGGGACTGCCAGATATTTGCAACATACTGTTATCGGGGCTGGAGTGGGAAGAAGGCAATAAAACTCATGTCAAGCGTAATCTGTTTTTATAAGTCTACATGATTACAGAAAAACTTTAGAAGGAAATATACATATATTAAGTGGTTTTTTTTGGGGGGGTTGTCAAATCTTGAATAATTCTTATTTTCTCCTCTTAAGTTTTCTGTAGTTCCTCATTTTATACTCCAGACATGTTACTATCACAACAAGAAAATTAAAGGTTATTATAAAAAGTTAAATTCTCTATATAAACATAAGTCAAGACCTATTGCTGAACTCCATGATGGTAGAGTGAAGAGGTCTGCAAATACTCTCCTTAAAAAAATGTATAAAACCAGACCAAACAAAAGAAGTTCCAGGGCTCTAGAAATTGATCAAAGATATAAAAATTAAATTGAGAAACATTTATTCATGAATGGGAGATGAAGTGTAGTTAAGAATAGTGGGAGTTTGCAGCACTCTTGCCTAGGCCTGTTTCCAAACCCTCCATGCCCTAGGCTGGGCTGGCATAGTAGTGTTACCACAGGGGGAACCAGCAGTGAAAACTAGTGGCTGTGGTGATTTGGAAGAGAGGACAAAAACCCACACCCAGTGGATCATGTATCTAATAAAGGACTTGTATCCAGAACATAAAGAACTTTTATAATTCAACAAAACCAAAATGACACAACTAAGAAACAGGCAAAAGATATGAAAACACATTTAGCCAAAGAAGATATACAATGGCTAATATGCATATGAAAATATGCCCAATATCATTAGTCATGAAGAAACTGAGATAGCACTACTAACTTACTACAATGGTTATAAGAAAAAAAACTAACAATACTATATGTTGGCAAGGATATAGAGAAACTAGAACCCTCATTCATTACTGGTGAGAATATAAAATGGTACAACCACTTTGGAAAAGGTTGGCAGTTTCTTAAAATGTTAAATGCAAAATTACCACACAACCCAGTAATTCTACTCCTAGGTACCTACCCAAAAGAAATGAAAATCCATATCCACACAAAGACTTGACTTGTATATTAATGTTCCTAGTCACACTACTGATAATAAAATCAGAAACAACCCAAGTATCTATCAGTGAATGAATAAAATGTGATATATCATAAATAGAATATTATTCAACAATAAAAATGATATGCTAATACATGCTACAACATGGATGAACCTCATAAACATTATGCTAAGTGAAAAAAGCTGATCACAAGAGAACATATATTATAAGTTCCATTTATATCAAATGTCCTGAAAAGGCAAACGTATAGTGACATAAAGCAAATTAGTGGTTGTCCTGTGGGGGTGGGGAGGGATGGTGAGAATGTTCTAGAATTGGATTTTGATGATGCTTGCACAGTTGGTCAATTTACCAAAAGTCATTAAACTGTACAGTTTTAATGAGTATACATATGGTATGTAAATTATACCTCAAAAGAGCTGTTAATAAAATAGAAAGTCAACAATTGCTTGGTAACTTCCTCTCAAAATAAGACTACTGTCAGTAGAAATAATATATGATATTAATATTTTTTGAAAGATTCCATATTCTTCAGTCTAATAACATACTATTGCTTTTCAATAATTCTAGATGAAATAGATAACTTTTGGAGTGGGTCACTTTTAAGAGATTACTACTGCTACAGTAATGTACAAAAAACCTGAAACACAGAAACATTTATACACATAGAATCCTTTGGTTATTTGGGAAAAGGTGGAAAGCTATTAATGTCACTATCTTACATCTTTTGTTCATCATTTTTGGCAGTTTTAACAAGACAAAAGATTTAAACAGAAAAGAACCATCTTGTAGGAGGTCACTATCAATTAAATCTGAAAAAATATTCTTGGAAAAATTATTCTTGCCATCATTTCTCAACACATTTACTGGAATGTAAAGTTAAAAACAGAATAGTGTTTTGAATTTTTATAAAATTACAAAGACTCGGGCTGGGTGCAGTGGCTCATGCCTGTAATTCCAGTGCTTTGGGAGGCCAAGGTGGGAGGACTGCTTGAGCCCAGGGGTTTGAGGCTGTAGTGAGCTATGATCTCACTATTGCACTCTAGCCTGGGCGAAAAAGCAAGACCCTAACTCAAAACAAAAAAAAAAATTACAAAGACACATTTAAAATTAATGACCTTAATGCTGTAGGAGAATTACAGCGTTACAGTGTCAAATGAAGACTCACTTGTTTATATATAGTTTCAGAAAAGTCAAATGTGCAGAAAACTAGGCCTATGTGATTTCTTTACAGCGTAAACCACAGGAAAAAAAAATCTATGACATAATTTCTTTACATTTTAACTAAAACTTCCTTCCTAAACATTAAAGAAATCTTTGGAATTTAACCACAAAAGCAAATTAAGTTCTTATTTTTTGGCAACTTTATATCAAACTTCTCTTTCAACAACTGTTTCTCTTTAGCGTATCATTTTCACTGCCACTCTGTACATTTTTCATAGAATAAAACATTTGTCTGAGTTCCATTGAATTATTATTTTGTTTTGTTTTGAGACAGAGTCTCGCACTATTGCCTAGACTGGAGTGCAGTGGCGTGATCTCGGCTCACTGCATCTTCCACCTCCCAGGTTCAAGTGATTCTCCTCACCTCAGCTTCCCAAGTAGCTGGAAATACAGACACCTGCCACCACACCTGGCTAATTTTTTTTTGTATTTTTAGTAGAAATGGGGATTCACTATGTTGGTCAGACTGGTCTCGAACTCCTGACCACGTGATCCTCCCACCTCAGCCTCCCAAAGTGCTGGGATTACAGGTGTGAGCCACCACCTCCAGTCTATTGTATTATTTTAAGTAATGTATACATTTTTATACACTGAAATAGAATAAAAATTTAATAATTCCATAGTAATATTCTCTAATTATCTCATTTTTAAGAGTCTCTAATATTTTCACTTTCTGATTTGCCAAAATATTAAGTTAACTTGAAAAAAGGAGATACCATAAAAATAAATAAGAAGTACCATAATGTTCTTTTGAAATTGGTTAAAGTACTGAATTGGTAGAAAAACTAATACAACTAGTAAGGATATATTTACCAACTTTCTTTAGAAAGGCATTCCTCAATCCAAAATTACTTTTCTTTAATTCACATGTATACTATTATTCTTATGATTTCACTTTCATATTTACATTCTCATCCATCTGTAGTTTAAATCATAAGGAAGAAACCCAACCAATTATTTTTCTCCAAGTGACTAGCCATTACAAAATTGCTTTAATTTGTTATTTTAATATCTGATAGGGTAGCCCCTCCAAGGTTAACATTCTTAAAGGGGGTAGCTGAAATAATTCAAAGTTGGAGTAAAACAAAACATGGAATTTTTTCCCATGAACCATTCATTGAATGATTTTTTTAAATCTCCAGTCTGCCTATTTACATGTTAATTATACAATTTACATAATTATACTATTACTCACTGCAGTATCACTATTTAAACCATTGTAAATTCATATTTGCAGATAACAGCTAAAGTATGTTTGCTTATAGTTTCCATTCCAGGAACTACTGGACAAAAGTTTCTTCCTTGTCTCTAAAATTTAATTTCCTTAATTCAGTTTTAAGATATAGATCACATTGAGAGTATGGTTGCACCGGAAAAGAAGAGATTCTCTTCCATCACTGGGTTTCGCCATTGCCCGGGGCCCCAAGAAGCACTTGAAGCCTGTTGCAGCTCAGAAGCATTTGGATGCTTGACAAACTAATGGGTGTATCTGCACCTTGTCCATTGACAGGTCCCCACAAGCTGAGGGAATGTCTTCCCCTGATTGTCTTCCTCAGGAATAGACTCAAGTACACATTGACTGGAGATGAGATATGTATGCAACGCTTCATCAGAATTGATGGTAGGGTTCGAGCGGACAGCACATACCCTGCTGGATTCATGGGTGTCATCAGCATCAAGAACACAGGTAAACATTTCTGCCTGGTCTATGGCACCAAGGGCCGTTTTGCCATTCACCACATCACAGTGGAAGAGGCAAAGTAAAAGTTGTGCAAAGTGAGGAAGATCACTGTGGGGATGAAGGGAATCCCACACCTGGTGACATGATGCTTGAACCATCTGCTACCCAAATCCTCTCATCAAGATGAATGAAACTGTGCAGACTGATTAAGGGACTGGCAAGATAATCAACCTGATCAAATTCGACACGACATGGGCAATGTGTGTATGGTGATTGGTGGGGCCAGCCTCATTCGTCTTGGTGTGATCGCCAACAGGGAAAGACATCCTGGTTCTTGTGATGTGGTGCATGTGAAGGATGACAATGGCAACAGCTTTGCCACAAGGGTTTCTGACAGTTTTGTCACTGGCAACAGCAATAAGCCTTGGATTTCCCTCCTTAGGTGAAAGGGCATCCGACTTAAAACTATTGCGGAAGAGAAAGACAAGAGGCTGGCCACCAAACAGAGCAGTAGCTAAATTATAGTAGCAGCATATCTTTTTTCTTTGCACAAATAAACAGTGAATTCCCGTTTAAAAGAAAAAAGAAAGATTAGATCACATTAATCTAACTCTTGGTCTTAACAGTCTTTGTTACCCAATTAGCCCATTCTTTCACTTCCTATGCTGCTTCATGCTGGTGGGCACTTCCTACCACTATCATTAAAGCTTACTTATGCTGACGCTCACTCAAAACAACTGACCCTAAAACAAATCTCCTAGATTCTAGTGATTTTACCCATACTCTCTCACAGCTTCTTAACACTAATCTATAACTAAGTAATTGACCACATGCTACGATCTGTTATAGCAGCCTGAAGAGACTAAGACACCATGCTTTTGTTTGACTTCTGAATTCTGTATAACATAGATGAAAATTCTACTTGCACTACAAGTTTACAGAAGAAAATATATAATGCCTTTGCTTGCCTTTCATTAACCTCTTCTTCCTCAAATACTTCAATTATTGGTTTACTGTAGAGAGAAACACAACTAAATGTTTAATTCTGGTTAAAGTTTGGTCTAAATCCAATAATATAAACAGTCTCTTCAGATCACAGAGTTCCTTTCATTTTACTTAAAGTAAAGTACAGTGAACCAATAGTAACAGTATTAAGGAAACTACCATAAGGCAAGACACAAAGTAGCCTGCCATTTCACAAAGGTAAAATTTTTAGGATGCTACATAGCTTACAATGTATTTTCACATTATTGTTTGATTTGAGGTACACAACAATCCAATTTAGGCTGCTATTATCCCTATTCGATAGGTGAAGAAAGTGAGAGAGGCTAAGTATCTTGCCCAAGTTCAAACACCCGGCAGGTGGCCTACCCAAGACTCAAAGCAAAGCTATGTCATTCCTGCTCTCAAATCCTGCCCCAGTTCATTTCATGAAAAGCCTTCCCAAACCACAGAATAGCAACGCATTGTAAGATGAAGTGTATTGATTAGATGTTTCTGACTGCAAGTAATTGAAATTCCAGCTCAAATTGGCTAACATACTAATGACATTTATTATCATATTATAGTAATACAAAGGAGTTCAGTAGAAGGAAGACTCTAAGTTGGTGGATTCAGTGGTTCAAGGATATCATCACTAGTCTACCATTCATCACCGTATAAAGTCTTCATCCTTAGGCTACCTTTATCCATCGGTTAGATGTCTGCCAGCAGCACCTAGAGTATATAATTCCTTGTAGGGAAATAGACTGTTAATATTCCATGGAATATTTGTCTACATTTCTCAACTACCTTTACATTTAGATGGGAACATGTGACTGGGTCAAAGCAATGAACTGTGAGGAGAAGAGAGGCAAGTCACTTCCATGATGAGACAGATAAAAGCATCTGCACCTCATCCATCTCTTACTTTCCCTGATGTAACCTTGGAGGATTCAAGGTCTCAAGTTAAGGTAGCAAATACTCCACAGAATGAAAGCAGCCTGGTACCAGAGTGGCCAGATGGAGGAGAGCTCTGTCAGCCTGCATTGGACTTTGATTAATCTGTAAATAAATCTTCGTTTCCTTGAGTTACTGGGATTCCAGTTTGACTGTTGTGACATTTGGCACTTATTACCCTAATGCGGATTGCATGGCTACCTGAGGGAAAGCCACACACTGGCCTGCCTGCACATTCTCTGAGATGGAATATGTGCACCTGCATGGACTGCATGCAATTTTATAGTAAGAGAACTTCTCTAGTATTTAGTTGGACACTCAAAAGAGAAAAGTTGAAAATATGTACAATTATACTGCTAAATCTTACTAGATGGGAAACTGCAATTTTTATAAAAAGAACCATCAGGACCGGGCGCGATGGCTCACACCTGTAATCCCAGCACTTTGGGAGGCCGAGGAGGGCAGATCACGAGGTCAGGAGTTCGAGGCCATCCTGGCTAACACAGTGAAAGCCCTTCTCTACTAAAAATACAGAAAAATTAGCCGGGCGTGGCTGCGGGCACCTGTAGTCCCAGCTACTAAGGAGGGTGAGGCAGGAGAATGGCGTGAACCTGGGAAGCGGAGCTTGCCGTGAGCAGAAATCACGCCACTGCGCTCCAGCCTGGGTGACACCGCGAGACCCCGTTGCAAAAAAAAAAAAAAAAAAGACGGAGGCTCGCTCTGTCACCCAGGCTGGAGTGCAGTGGCGCAATCTTGGCTCACTGCAAGCTCCGCCTCCCGAGTTCACGCCATTCTCCTGCCTCAGCCTCCGGAGTAACTGGGACTACAGGCGCCTGCCGCCACACCGGGCTAATTTTTTTTTGTATTTTTAGTAGAGACGGGGTTTCACCGTGTTAGCCAGGATGGCTTCGATCTGACCTTGTGATCTGCCCACCTCGCCCTCCCAAAGTGCTGGGATTACAGGCGTGAGCCACCGCACCCGGCCAAGATAAAATGTTTTACAGTCATGTCCTTGGTTTTCAAATGACTTATCTAAACATAAAATACACTTAGGTGAAACTTCTAAATCTGGAGAATGGGATTCTGTTTTGTGCAACATTAATTTAACAACTACTACTGTCCAGCCCAGAGCAAGAGGCAAGAAATACAAATAAGATACGATCCTTTCTGTCTAAACTTTACAGTCTGCTACTGAGAAAGACAAATAGTACAGGCAAGTTGAACAGATGGTGAAGTATTACCTAAAATCTAACAAGAGAGCACCACACTGCTCCCTAATGGCTAGAATCAGAGTGTAGTCAGTGACGAAAACCAGGAATTGCCAGGTATGCAAGGCTCCAAACAAAACTATGTTCTTTCTTTCTTTCTTCTCTTTTTCTTTTTTTGAGGCAGAGTCTCACAAGCTCCATCGCCCATGCTGGAGTGCAGTGGCACGATCTCTGCAACCCTGCCCCCGGGTTCAAGAGATCCTCATGCATTAGCCTCCTGAGAAGCTGGGACCACAGGTGTGTGCCACCACTCCCAGCTAATTTTTCTTTTGTATTTGTAGTAGAGATGGGGTTTTGTCATGTTGGCCACATTGGTCTTGAACTCCTGGCCTTAAGTGATCCACCCTCATTGGCCTCCCAAAGTGCTGGGATTACAGGTGTGAGCCACTGTGCCTGGACAAAACTCATGTTCTTTCTAAAACTCCAAATAAACAACAGCTTTTTTTTTTTTTTTAACAAAAATCAAGAAATTAATCTTGGTATTTAAAAAACCTAACTGTAGTCTGCGTGGGATGAACCTGATACCAAACATCAAACTAGAACTAAAGCCGGGCATGGTGGCTCACACCTGTAATCCTAGCACTTTGGGAGGCCGAGGTGGGTGGATCACCTGAGGTCAGGAGTTCGAGACCAGCCTGGCCAACATAGTGAAACCCTGTCTCTACTAAAAATACAAAAATCAGCCGGGTGTGGAGGTGGGTGCCTGTAATCCCAGCTACACGGGAGGCTGAAGCAGGAGAATTGCTTGAACTCAGGAGGTGGAGGTTAGAGTAAGCTGAGATCATACTACTGCACTCCAGCCTGGGCAACAGAGCAAGACTCTTATCTCCACCTCCCCCACCAACCAAAAAAAAAAAAAAAAACTACAAAGATAACCATCATGGTCTTGAATCTTGAACTTATGCAATATTTGTTTGTTGTACTACTTAAGAAAATTTGATTCTACTAAATAGAGAACAAGAGAAACAACGAGGACAGATACAACTACATACAGATAATATGCAAGGAAGTAGCTTAACAGACTGTCTTAATCTGTTCACACTGCTACAACAAAAAATACCATAAACTGGGTGTGCTCATAAACAATAGAAATTTATTTCTCACAGTTCTAGAGGCTGGGAAGTCCAAGATCTAAGGCGCCTGCAGATTCAGTGTCTAATGAGGGCTGGCTTTCTGGTTCCATAAATGGCTATATTTTTGCTGTTTCCTTACATGGCAGGGGGGTCAAGGAACTCTCTGGGGTCTCTTTTATAAGGGTAATAGTCCCATTCATGAAGATACCACATTCATGACCCAATCACCTCCCAAAGTCCTCAATTCCAAATATCATCACATTGGAGAATAGGTGTCAACATGTGAATTCTGGAGGTACAAACATTTGCTCTATGGCATTCCACCTCTGGTCCTCTCAAATTCGTATCCTTTTCGCATGCAAAATACATTCATTCCATCTCAACAGTCCCTAAAATCTTAACTCACACCAGCATCAACTCAAAAGTCTAACATCCAAAGTCTCATCTAAGTATCATCTAAATCAACTATGGGTAAGACTCAAGGTACAATTCATACCAAGGCTAACTCCTCTCTAGCTGTAAGTCTGTGAAATCAAACAAGTTATGAGCTTCCAAAATACAAAGGTGGGTCAGGCATAGGATAAACACTCCCATTCAAAAAGGGGAAACAAAAGAAGAAAGGAATGGCAGGTCCTGAAAAAATCCAACCCAATGGAGCAAATTTCATTAGACCTTAAGGCTCAAGAATAATCCTTTTTGGCTCAATCTCTGACCTTCAGGCCACTAGGACCTGCCCCCACAGCTTTGCTGGGCAGAGGTTAAACCCCTAAATCTCTAGGTGCTCCTGCCCCAACGGCTTGGTGGGTTGGTCCTGCAGCAACTCTCTGCCTAAATCTCACACTGTGTCTCTGAAATGTTGGTCCCATCCTTTGAAACCTATGTAGGGGCAGCCAGGCTACCATGTCTCATGCAGTCTGTGAACTGGCAGAGGCAGCTCTATGTGGTCACTAAAGTTTGCTGCCTGTACCCTTTGGAAGGGCAGCCACCTTGCTTCACTGGGCCTGTTGGAGCCACACTGGGGCAGCTGTGAAGTGTGGCACTACAGTGTGGGAGCTGAGCCTAAGATGTAAGGAGGTGGTGCTGGGTAGCACTTTCTGAAGTCCCAGAAGCACCAGGCACAGTAGTCCCTCCTTTGAAACTACTCTGCCTTCAAGGAACTTGCACTCTGGACCTGGAATGGGAGTAATAGCTCTGATGATTTCTAAATTGCCTTTGGGGTAATTCTTCCCTTGTCTTGGAAAATAGCTCCTGGCTTCTGTTGACATGGCTGATACATATTAATTTCCTTATAAAACAATGGCTTGGCCACACTTTTAGTGTTCCCCACCTAGAACTCTCTCCCCCAACTGGCTATCTTATTTTTTAATAATATGGATAGGCTGAGAATTTCCCAAATCTTTAAGTTCTGCTTCCGTTCTGATTAACAACTCCATCTTTAGGTCATTTATCCTTTCTCACATATGTACAAAGAACAATATGCCAGTCAGGAGAAACCAAGGGGGAGGAAACTGCTTATACTGAACTATAAGCCATCATAGTAAACAGTTACAAGCAGTGAGGAGAAACCAAGCCACCATTTCATCACTTTACTTAGAAAATGCTTTAGTTAAATATATAATTTAATTGCTCACAAGTTCTTCCTTCCACAAAATAATAGAACACAAATACAATTCAGTCAAATTCTTCAACACTTTGTAACAAAAAATCATGTTTCCTCCAGTTTCCAACAACATGTTCCTCATTTCCATTTGAGACCTCATCAGAATGGTGTTTGCCATACATATTACCATGATCAGGAAAGGCTGATGTGGCAGAGAAGGTAAGAGCAACAGGACATTTGAATGTTAAGTAACACAGAATTCAGGGAGTGTGGTCCTTTCCTCCCACTTAAGACCTTCCGAAGTAGATAAACCTACCCTCATCCTTTTCCTCTTTCTTCTTGCCGTGATTTAAGTTGATTCAATAAACCCCATGAATGGAATATTTCAATTTGGTACATGACTTTCTGTAATGCAGTCTAAGTTCCTGCTTGTGCTATGGGGTATGTGGAAGATAGCTGATGGTACCAGGTTGTAAGACTACAGGAACAGAGGTCCCCAAGTTAGAGAGAAAGGCTACGAGGCCTGGGACATTGTTGAAATTATCAGCACCAGCATGAACCGGGGACAAATCAGGAGGGGTGGACTGTTAGGCACTGATATTACCAAGAGAACCAATTCACAAATTCACCAGTCATAGATTTGAGACCTAAATTCACCAGAAATCATAATATCCAGAGTATAAGAATCTACACATGCATTTCAACTCCTCCTTCTTCATCCACTAAAATATGCAAAATACCAGTTTCAGCCCACCGGTCTTTAATACATCCTGATGCCATATTGGATAGAACAGCAGGAGAAGCAGAAAATCTGACTCACGATTCACCTGACAGAAACAGAATCATCCAAAAGTGACATTTAAAACTAGAAGAGACTAAAACAACATGAATTGGCAACTATAATTTCCTATGCTGCCTCAGGATAGGTGGTTTACTGAAAATAAAACAGATTTGTTACAGTAAAGCAGCTAAATTTTCTTTGTACATGATTGGCAATACATTTTTGAGCCTACTGTAGTATCATGAGCAGCAAAATTTCTTAACACTAACATGGCAAAGAGTTTTAAAAAGAAAAGAAATGAGGAAGATAAAGTAGGTTCGTCAATGGACATAGAAACTGAGTTTATTGGAACCAATCTGTGTCCCACTTCAAGAGTATACACACACACACACACAACAAATATCTAGTACTCATTATACTGTCTGAAGTATTACTATCTTCAGCAGCAGGATACTTGAGCAGTTGCTACATATATGTCTAAGTAAATAAGTTCCAAATGTTGGAGTTCAAAAAGCTATACCCCAAAATATGGTGCTTTGGCATGCTGGGTACTTTTAATTAAAAGGTCTTAGAAATGAGCCTCAGAACCAAGCTCTCTCTCTGCCTTTCCACTCTCCTGACCCGCCCTCAGTCTCTCTGATCCTTTTTCTTTCCTAAAGCACTGAGAGTGACTCTCTCTGGAATTTCCTTATCTGATTAAGGAAGCTTCTTTCCAAAATAAATGCAATTGTCTTAAGACCTACTTCCTGAGAATCTCATCAAATAACCATGAAAAATTATCCATCAGAAAAGAGACTAAAAGTTGTCACCATATCCACACTGACTTTTCATCTATTCTTCAGAGGATAGCTCCAAGAGATTGGCTGGGAAACTTTATCTGCATAAAAAGACAACCTTCCTTCACAGTGAAGTTCCACCCCTCACCTTTCCACCACCTCACCATAGCTCAGGGAAATGCTGTCCCAGGCCATTGTTCTTCGAATCCATTTTTAAAATTATTTGAATCTCACTTGAAAAATTATTTACTACCTCTCTAAAATTACCTGCAGCTCCCTACTTCTCTGTTCCCCAAAAAGAAGGCATTTAAGCTTCAACCACCTGGCCCTTCTTTGAATCTCATATTTGTGGGACTCTCATATCCATACACACATTAATAAATTTGCAACTCTTTATGTCCTATTAATCTATTGCCAGTCATTTCTATAAAATTGCAGAAAGAGCAGAGGAAAAGCTTTCTCTTCACCCCTACACAAAGTAAAAAGTAGTATATCAGCTCATTAAATGTGTTAATGTGTGACTTAGTTCTCCCTTTTTTGTTATGATTTTTTGTTGTTGTTGTTCTCCAAAAGCTATCTTTTTCCAGACATGCTATGGTACAACTGTTGAAAATGTATTTCCTCCTACAGTAAAACCGAGACACAGCACAATCAAAGGCCAACCTTAAGGAGAAGGGTAGAAATGATTGAGAATTATTCATCTACCAGAGTGAATAATCTCTTAAACTGTGTGATTTTTATGTCAACTTTAACTGTAATTTTATACATGCTTTGAATATAAATTAAGGGAAAATATAGTTTTATACATGAGTTAGTGTGCATTCCAATCAAGGTAGAGATCAATATATTGCAGGTCAAGGGAAAGAAGTAAAGATCTAATCAGACAATCAGAGATTACTATCAATCTGCATGACACATAGGTCAATCTGCTGCCTCATTCTACACATTTTCAGTTCTATATTGTTTCTTTTATAAAGCTAGAAAAATAGAAGGGCCACCTCTGCAGTAAAATAAAAGTCAGTATTTTACACATAAATAAATCAGATTTTGAAGGAAACTCTTTGGGGTGATAAAAAAAAGAATAACCACATGGTTACCTGCATGCTACTAAGCCTCAGAGTTAAAAGGAAAAGACAGAGTGACACACAGGGTGCTGAAAAGTTTTGAGCCTGGAAACAAGGTCATCCTGCAGTTTCACTAAGAAAACTTAATCTATGGGGCTTGTCTACCATCTGGTGACCATTTGGTGTCTGTGTGTCAAAAATTGCCCAGATATTTCTAAACATTTCAGAATGCCATCAGAAGCTACAGCCAATTTCAGCTCTTTCTGAAAAGCAAAAAAAAAAAAAAGAAAAAAAGGAGGATCTGACCTGAGTGTGACTTTTTAAGTGAGCAGTTAAGGTGATAATAAAGAAGAAGATATTTCTCATTTAATATATTTTAGAAAATAAAATGTCCCTATGGAATACAGTAGCAACTTGAAATATAAATATGTATAATTCCCATACAGATGTATGCATTTTCTACATAGTACAATCAAAATTTAAATTACAGCAGCCTATAAATTATATAATTGACAATATTTGATTATTACAAAAGGTTTTGTACAAGCACCAGCAGAATAATTTAGAAATTCATGAATTCTAAAAATTCTAAAACCCAAGAAATAAGCACATTTTCCCAAGGGTTTTATTTCAGTGTTATTTATGAATGCTACTGTGTAATAACAACCATTCATTTCTATAGTTTAAGGATACACAAACATTTCTCAACCAGGCTTTTCCACCATCACTTTCAAAAATTATGCTGAAACAGAAACTCCAGAATTACTACATGAAAATAGAAATATAAAACAGAAAAATGTCACGCACATACTCAAAAGTAATAAATTAATGGTTACTTCAATTCCTTCTCAAGCTAGCCACAAGATTTTTCTAATAGCTACAATGAAGCATTCATGTTTAACTATTCAGGGACAAGAAAGTCTAAAACGCTTGAAAGTGCTCTACTTTAAATCAAGTTGACTTAACGGAATAAATCAGCATGCATCTTTCACCTTTTTTGGAAACTAAAGTGCACAAATACGCTGAATGCCATCCCAAATCCTGCCTAATACCCATTTAAGTAGATAGGAATTTAAGTAACAAATCTTTCCCCACCTCCTGAGAAGGAAAAATAAGTTACACAAAAACATCTCATCGAAACAAGGCAGGCAAGGCCCTCTCCTAAAAACTGGCAGTAAACACAGAAGACAGAAGAAGGCCTATACTTACACAGATGGCTAGAGCTCCTGCCCCCATTCTCTCAGGAAGCGTCCAGAAGAACTGAGGAACACCAGATGAAAATATTAAAATGACAGCAAAATACTAAAATTCCATTCAGCACATATTCTTTGATGTGAAAAACAGCTTCCAATCCAAAGGCCCCGAGGTAAGCGAAGCGCAGCTTCTAACATTTTAGGAAGACTGGTTTTGCTTCTCTTTCCGTTGAACCCACATGGCTGGAAGGACTGCCTGGAGTTGAAATTTGATCCACAGCCTTAGTGCTGGCAAGTAGAGGGAGTCACGTGACACGGGTCTTAAGTCGCTGACATCTTTTTCTTAAACCTGACTCCCTAGATCCCACACACAGGCTTCTTTGGCTTAGAAAACTGCCAGTCACCTGGTGGCATTCATTAATAGAACCAACAGTGCATAAAATGAAAACACAGACTTGCTTCCCAGACTCCACACAGCTCTAAGAAAAACGTACGTATTCAAACTCAGGTTTAAAACTGCAGGCACGTTATTCGTTTTTTCTCAGGCAGTCTTCTCTTCTACTGTTCTTTAGAAACCAGCTAAATTCTACCAAAATTTTTTTCCTTCCATCCTATCCCATCAGAATTGTTTTAAATGAAAATGCTCTATTTTATGTAGCTGTTACTACTTCTAATTACATATGAGTTGTCTTATAAAATATACTGATGATAAACATAAACAACATACGTCTAGACAGCCATAATTCTACATATATGATTTGCAGTCTGAAAAATTAGCTTCTAACTGACTTTTCAGTAACTTTCTATTCTACATGCTGTCACGAGAAAATCTGAGAGATTTTAAATTTTCCAAATATTTGAACTAATAGCTAAAATAGTCACTTCAGGTAAGCCAAAAGGAAACTATCCTATTTTTATTTTTGTTATCATTTTTTCTGTCAATCTTTTTTTTTCTTTTGCTGGACCTATTGACCCATCCTCTAAGTTCTCTCCCCTCACCCCCAACCTCCCAACAGGCCCTAATGTGTGTTGTTTCCCCTCTCTGTATCCATGTGTTCTAAATGTTCAACTCCCACTTATGAGTGAGAACATGTAGTGTTTGGTTTTCTGTTCCTGTGGTAGTTTGCTAAGGATGACTGCTCATAGCTTCATACATGTCCCTGCAAAAGACATGATCTTGTTCCTTTTTATGGCTGCATAGTATTCCATGGTGTATATGTACCACATTTTCTTTATCCAGTCTATCATTGATGTGCATTTGGGTTGGTTCCATGTCTTTGTTATTGTAAATGGTGCTGCAATACACATACATGTGCATGTGTCTTTACAGCAGAATGATTTATACTCCTTTGGGTATATACCCAGTAATGCGATTGCTGGGTCAAATGGTATTTCTGGTTCTAGATCCTTGAGGAATCTCCATACTGTCTCCCACAATGGTTGAACTAATTTACATGCCCATCCACAGTGTAAAAGTGTTCCTATTTCTCTATATCCTCTCCAGCATCTATTGTTTCCTGACTTTTCAATAAATGTCATTCTAACTGGTGTGATATAGTATCTCATTGTGGTTTTGATTTGCATTTCTCTGATTATCACTGATGTTGAGCTTTTCTTCATAGGTTTGTTGGTCACAAAAATATCTTCTTTTGAGAAGTGTCTGTTCATATCGTTTGCCCACTTTTTGATGGGGTAGTTTTTCTCCTGTAAATTTGTTTAAGTAAATTTGTTTAAGTAAGTAAATTTGTCTTTCTCCTGTAAATTTGTTTAAGTCCCTTGTAGATTCTGGATATGAGACCTTTGTCAGATGCATAGCTTGCAAATATTTTCTCCCATTCCATAGGTTACCTGTTCACTCTAACGATAGTTTCTTTTGCTGTGCAGAAGCTCTTTAGTTTAATTAGATCCCATTTGTCAATTTCGGCTTCTGTTGCCATTGCTTTTGGCATTTTTGTCATGAAGTCTTTGCCCATGCCTATGCCCTGAACGGTATTGCCTAGGTTTTCTTCTAGGGTTTTTATGGTTTTGGGTTTTACATTTAAGTCTTTAATCCCTCTTGAGATAATTTTTGTATAAGGTGCAAGGAAGGGGTCCAGTTTCAGTTTTCTGCATGTAACTAGCCAGTTTTCCCAGCAGCATTTACGAATGGGAGATCATTTTCCCATTGCTTGTTTTTGTCAGGTTTGTCGAAGATCAGATGGTTGTAGATGTGTGGTGTTATTTCTGAGGTCTCTGTTCTGCTCCATTGGTCTATATGTCTGTTTTGGTACCAGTACTGTGCTGTTTGGTTACTGTAGCCTTGTAGTATAGTTTGAAGTCAGGTAGCATGATGCTTCCAGCTTTGTTCTTTTTGCTTAGGATTGTCTTGGCTGTATGGGGTCTTCTTTGATTCTGAATGAAATTTAAAATAGTTTTTTCTAATTCTGCAAAGAATGTCAATGGTAGTTTGATGGGAATAGCATTGATTCTATAGATTACTTTGGGCAGTAGGGCCATTTTCATGATCATGATTCTTCCTATCCATGAGGATAGAATGTTTTTCCATTTGTTTGTGTTCCCTCTTATTTCCTTGAGCAGTGGCTTGTAGTTCTCATTGAAGAGGTCATTCACATCCCTTGATAGCTGTATTCCTATGTATTTTATTCTCTTTGTAGTGATTGTGAATGGGAGTTCATTCATGATTTGCCTCTCTGCTTGCCTATTGTTGGTGTAAATGAATGCTTGTGATTTTTATACATTGATTTAGTATCCTGAGAGCTTGCTGAAGTTCCTTATGAGTTCAAGAAGTTTTGGGGCTGAGATGATGGGGTTTTCTAAATATAAAATTATGTCATCTGCAAACAGAGATAACTTGATTTCTTCTCTTCCTATTTGACTACCCTTTATTTCTTTCTCTTGTTTGATTGCCTTGGCCAGAACTTTCAATACTATGTTGAATACAAATAGTGAGAGAGGGCATCCTTGTCTTGCACCAGTTTTCAAAAGCTGCTTCCAGCTTTTGCCTTTTCAATATGATATTGGCTGTGAATCTGTCATAAATGGCTTTTATTATTTTGAGATATGTTCCATCAATACCTAGTTTATTGAGAGTTGTTAACATGAAAGTATGTTGAATTTTATCAAAGGCCTTTTCTGCATCTATTGAGATAGTCACGTGGTTTTTGTCTTTGGTTCTGTTTATGTGATGGATCACATTTATTGATTTGTGTATGTTGAACCAGCCTTGCATCCCAGAGATGAAGTCGACTTGATCATGGTGGGTAAGTCTTTTGATGTGCTGCTGGATTCGGTTTGCCAATATTTTACTGAGGATTTTTCGCATCAATGTTCATCTGGGATATTGGCCTGAAGTTTTTTGTTGTTGTTGTGTTTCTTCCCGGTTTTGGTACCAGGATGATGTTGGCTTCATAAGATGAGTTAAGGAGGAGTCCCTCCTTTTCAATTGTTTGGAATAGTTTCAGAAGGAATGGTACTAGCTCCTCTTTGTATTTCTGGTAGAATTCAGCTGTGAATCCATCTGGCCCTGGGCTTTTTTGGTTGGTAGGCTATTAATTACTACAATTTCAGGCTTGTTATTGGTCTATGCAGGGATTCAACTTCCTCCTGGTTCAGTCTTGGTAGGGTGTATGCATCCAGGAGTTTAACCATTTCTTCTAGATTTTCTAGTTTGTTTGCATAGAGGTGTTTGTAGTATTCTCTGATGGTAGTATTTCTGTAGGATCAGTGTGATATCCCCTTTATCATTTTTTATTGTGTCTATTTGATTCTTCTTTCTCTGTTTTCTTCTTTATTAGTCTAGCCAGCAGTCTATTTTGTTAACTTTTTCAAAAAAAAAAAAAAGCTTCTGGATTTATTTTTTTGGAGGCTTTTTCGTGTCTTTATCTCCTTCAATTCTTCTCTGATCTTAGTTATTTCTTGTCTTCTGTTAGGTTTTGGATGAATTTCCTCTTGTCTCTCTAACTCTTTTAATTGTGATGTTATGGTGTCAATTTGAGATCTTTATAGCTTTCTGATGTGGGCATTTAGTGTTATAAATTTCCCTCTTAACACTGCTTTAGCTGTGTCCCAGAGATTTTGGTACATTGTCTCTTTGTTCTCATTGGTTTCAAAGAACTTCTTTGAATTTCTGCCTTAATTTCATTACTTACCCAGAAGTCATTCAGGAGAAGGCTGTTCAATTTCTATGAAATTGTGTAGTTTCGAATAAGTTTATTAATCCTGAGTTCTAATTTGATTGCACTGAGAGACTGTTTATGATTTCAATTCTTTTGCATTTGCTGAGGAGTGTTTTACTTCCAATTATTTCCAATTACGTGATCAATTTTAGAATAATTGCCATGTGGCACTGAGAACAATTTATAGTCTGTTCATTTGGGGTAGAGAATTCTGTAGACATCTACTAGGTCCACTTGATCCAGAGCTGAGTTCAAATCCTGAATATCCTTGTTAATTTTCTGTCTCTTTGATCTGTCTAATACTGACAGTGGGATGTAAAAGTCTCCCACTATTATTGTGTGGAAGTCTAAGTCTCTTTGTAGGTCTCTAAGAACTTGTTTTATGAATCTGGGGGCTCCTATATTGGGTGCATATATATTCAGAATAGTTAGCTCTTCTTGTTGAATTGTTCCCTTTACCAATATGTAATGCCCCTTCCTTGTCTTTTTTATCTTTGTTGGTTTAAAGTCTGTTTTATCAGAGACTAGGATTGCAACCCCAGGTTTTGTTGTTTTTTTTTGTCTTTGCTTTTTTGCTTTCCGTTTGCTTGACAAATTTTCCTCCATCCCTTTATTTTGAGGCTGTGTGTGTGTCTTTGCATGTAAGATGGGTCTCCTGAATACAGCACACTGATGGGTCTTGACTCCTTATCCAATTTGCCAGTCTGTGTCTTTTAATGGGGGCATTTAGCCCATTTACATTTAAGATTAGTATTGTTATGTGTGAATTTGATCCTGTCATCATGGCGCTATTTGGTTATTTTGCACACTAGTCAATGCAGTTTCTTCATAGTGTCATTGGTCTTTGTATTTTGGTATGTTTTTGCAGTGCCTGGTACTGGTTTTTCCTTTCCATATTTAGTGCTTCTTTCAGGAGCTCTTGAAGGGCAGGCCTGGTGGTAACAAAATGCCTCAGCATTTGCTTGTCTGGAAAGGATTTTATTTCTCTTTTGCTTATGAAGCTTAGTTTGGCTGGATATGAAATTCTGTGTTGAAAATTCTTTCTTAAAGAATGTTGAATATTGACCCCCAATCTCTTCTAGCTTATAGAGTTTCTGCTGAGAGTTCTGCTGTTAGTCTCATGGGCTTCCTTTTGTAGGTAACCTGGCCTTTCACTCTGGGTGCCCTTAACAGTTTTTCCTTCACTTCAACCTTCAAGAATCTGACGATTATGTGTCTTGGGGTTGCTCTTCGCATGGAGTATCTTAGTGGTGTTCTATGTATTTCCTGAATTTGCATGTTGGCCTGTCTTGCTAGCTTGGGGAATTTCTCCTGGATAATATCCTGAATTCTGTTTTCTAGCTTGTTTCCATTCTTCCCTTCTCCTTCTGGTACTCCAGTCAATCGTAGGTTCAGTCTTTTTATGAAGTCCTATATTTCTTGGAGGCTTTGTTCATTCCTTTTCATTATTTTTTCTCTACTCTTTTCTGCATATCTTATTTCAGCAAGGTGGTCTTCAAACTCTAATATCCTTTCTTCCACTTGGTCAATTCAGCTGTTGATACTTACGTGTACTTCACGAAGTATTTGTGCTGTTTTTTTCCGGCTCCATTAGGTCATGTATGTTCCTCTCTAAACTGGTTACTCTTTATTTATTTATTTATTTATTTATTTATTTATTTATTTATTTTGAGATGGAGTCTCGCTCTGTCGCCCAGGCTGGAGTGCAGTGGCCAGATCTCAGCTCACTGCAAGCTCTGCCTCCCGGGTTTACGTCATTCTCCTGCCTCAGCCTCCCGAGTAGCTGGGACTACAGGCGCCCGCCACCTCGCCCGGCTAGTTTTTTGTATTTTTTAGTAGAGACGGGGTTTCACGGGGTTAGCCAGGATGGTCTCGATCTCCTGACCTCGTGATCCGCCCGTCTCGGCCCCCCAAAGTGCTGGGATTACAGGCTTGAGCCACCGCACCCGGCCTAAACTGGTTATTCTAGTTAGCAATTCCTCTAACCTTTTATCAAGGTTCTTAGCTTCCTTGCATCGGGTTAGAACATGATCCTTTAGCTCATCATAGTTTTTTATTACTCATCTTCTGAAGCCTTCTTCTATCAATTCGTCCGTCTCATCCTCCATCCAGTTCTGTGCCCTTGATGGAGAGACGTGATCATTTGGAGGAGAAGAGGCACTCTGGCCTTTTGGGTTTTCAGCATTTTTTGGTTCATTCTTGCTCATCCTTGTGAGTTTACCTAGTTTCAGTCTTTGAGGATGCTGACCCTTGGATGGGGATTTTTGCGGGGCCTTTTTATTGTTGTTGTTGATGCTGTTGTTGTTGCTTTCTGTCCGTTTTTCTTTCAATAGTCAGGTCCCTCTTCTGTAGGGCTGCTACAGTTTTCTGGGGGTTTGCTTCAGACCTTATTCATCTGATTCACTCCCATGCCAGGAGATGCCACTCAAGGAGGCTGGAGAGCAGCAAAGATGGGTGTTTGCTCCTTCTTTTGGGACCTCTGACCTCGAGGGGCACCAACCTGATGCCAGTAGGATTTATCCCATATAGGGTGTCTGACAACCCCTGTTGGAGGGTCTCACCCAGTTGGGTGGCATGGGGAGCAGGACCCATTTAATGAAGCACTTTGTCCCTTGGTGGAGAGGGTGTATTTTGCTGGGGCAAAACCCACTCGTCTGGGCTGCCTGGATTCCTCAGAACTACCAATGGGAGAGGCTAAGTCTGCTGGTCCACAGAGACTGCAACCACCCCTCCCACTATCGGCTCGGGCCCCAGGAGATCCAAATTCTGTCCCTGAGCCTCTGGCTGGAGTTACTGGAGATTCTGCAGGGAAGACCCGCCCACTGAGGAAGGATGGGTCAGGGTTAGACCTGAAGAGGCACTCTAGCTGCTGACTGCCACAGCTGGTGTGTTGGGCCGTGGGGACAAGTCTTGGGACCAAGCTGTCCAGCCTCCCTGGCTCCAGCAGGGGAAAAGTGCAGCCTCGAGCTATAGAAATGAGTGCCACCCTTCCCTGGCCCAGGGAGCTTAGCGTGTTAGGCTATTGTGAGTCTCAGTGCTGGCTGCTGTAAAAATTAACATATCTACTTCCAATATGTTTTCTATGCTTGTTAAGAAAACATAATGCAGATCTAATTTATGCTAATTTTATATCTCAATTTTTTTTCACTTAACATTGTATCAGAGGCATGCATGCTCCCATGTTAATAACAGTATAAGCAAACTAAATCAGAAGTGGTATTACTTTTTGTACACACAACAGTTTCCTTAGTCATTCTCCCATTTTTAGACATTTATATAGTTTCTGATTTTATCTATGTATGACATTAAGTAATGCTTTGTCCTTGCTCTGATTCTTTTCTTGTAAAGATTCCTGAAAGTGAAATTTCTGGAATACAAAGAACATGAATGTGGGCTGGACCAGCGCTTCTGACATGCACTGGCTCTGCAGTTTCTATTCTACAACCTACCCTACCCAAGAATGAATATTTTATAAAATATTTCCTAATATTTTAAACTATTCAGCAAGTGAAAATGGTTTCTCAATTTTAAATTTACATTCCTTTTTATTTTCAGTAAAATTAACAATATAAAAAAATCCTCATTAGCCATTTGTATTTTCTGTTTTGTGAACTGTTTTCATTTTTTCTCCATTTATCAACTGGAATCTCATCATAGTCTCTTTTATAGGATGTTAAGTCAAACTAAATTTGGCCTGAGAAACCCTCCAGACCCACAAACTGAAGTTCTTATGAATAAACCACAACCTAACTTTGTAGGCAAACAAGCTGAAAACCTAACTTAGGAGTATGCTTCTATAACAATAGCTGGGTCTCATAGCTGGGTCTCAGCCAATCCCAGCAGCCATACCTTAACCATTTTCAGAAAAATGGGCTAACCTTACTAGAGACAATGTAAAATTAAGATGGCCACAGTGGGGAAGTTTTAATTGGGACAAAATTATTTATTTGAAAGGTAAATTAGAAAAAAAATGAAAAACCCACAAAAACAATGGGATATATTATTTAATTGGTATGCAGAGCATCTACAAGACTAAATAAATTTAAAAACTGCCTCCTTAAAAGAGTCTTTGCAAAAAACACATAAGCTTAAGCAACAGATGAAAGAGGACTATACTCTGCATGAACTAACCCTGACCGTTCCCTCTCTTTATACAACTCTACCTAAATACTCTGAGTGTCCACTAACCTCTTTGCTAAATTACCCTTTCACCCTGAAGATGGTGATAAGAGAAGTTAGATGCCATACAAAGCAAGACCCTTTGATCGGCCAGGCCTTTTTGCCATAACCTTTACTCATGGTCTAAGCTTAGAGCCATGGTAAAGGACTTCCTTGATCTACGGGAAAATCCTCAAAACTTTACTAAGGAATGTAGAATCCTCATAGGAGCTTATGATCCAGGACTCCCCAATCTTCGCCAGTTTACTCACATGATATTAGGGTTTTACAAAGCGTGAAAATGATGGGCAGAATGGGACAAATGCGAGGAAGGTATTAAAGACTCCTTCAAAACTTCCTCATGGGGAGGGCCAAAATGAGCTAGAAAAAATGCTAAAAACCATTTAAATTCACTTCATAAGATTCTTCCACAAAAAATTGATTGGTCCATCACATAATCTTGCAGGCAAAAAGGATGACCCAGTTTCAGATTACAGAATTCACTTAGAAACACTAATTGTGAAACACTCTGGGCTCAAAATACAACAAGGAGTATTTCCTGCAGGGACTGAAACAGCATTAACTGTTGTATTTATAAATGCACTCTTGTCCTGAACTTAGTAGTTTAATTAAAAACATAAACTAGGATGGGAAATTACAGATATGACTAAAGGCCTGGCCGTAGCTGAACATTTTGAGAGGACTCTAGAACAAGAAAAAACCCAAAAAGCTAACAAGCCTATGTCACTCCAGTTAAAACAGTTACCAAGACTAAAGGGACTTTCTCATTTTTATTTTAAATCAGAATCAGGAGGTCCTACTACAAGAAATTCTTTACCCCAAGGTGTCTCCCTTCATAGCCAACAACCAGTACACTGGAAAAGAGATTGTTGGGTTTCATATCAGTCCACCAATAAGCCTCCTTTTAGACCACTAGAGAAAGCCCAAGAGATTTTAACTGTCATGATGATAATCAACACGGAAGAAGTTCTAAGGTATTCTCCAGCAAACTGTTCCTAACAACACCCTTAAATAAACATAAAGAAACACGTTAAAATAAGTGGAGAGTCTTGTACAATCCTGGTGGATACTACAGTCACCTTATCTACCAGAAATCCCACTTTAATACATGAACAAATCCCTCAAAGTAATAAGGTCATTTCTGTGCTGGAGTTTCGAATCAAGCTCAAGAAGTTCCCATATCTGAACCTGTCCGATTAACTTTAGGGTCATTAAAAAAAAAACAAAAACATATATTTCTACCATGTGATAATGCTCCAGAAAACTTGCTAGGGCAAGACTTAATTTCAAAGCCAAAAGAGCATATAAAATTCTCCTCTGGTTGGGTGTGGTGGCTGATGCCTGTAATCCCAGCACTTCAGGAGGGTGAGGTGGAAGGATTGCTTGAGCTCAGGAGTTCAAGATCAGCCTGGGCAACACTGCAAGACCTTGTCTCTAAAACAAATTCTCAGCCAGGCGCAGTGGCTCACACCTGTAATCCCAGCACTTTTGGAGGCCAAGGTGGGTCGATCACCTGTGGTCAGGAGTTTGAGACCAGCCTGACCAATATGGAGAAATCCCATATCTACTAAAAATAGAAAATTAGCCTGGCATGATGGCGCATGCCTGTAATCCCAGCTACTTGGGAGACTGAGGCAGGAGAATAGCTTGAACCTGGGAAGTGGAGGGTACAGTGAGCCGAGATCATAACATTGCACTCCAGCCTGGGCAACAAGAGCAAAACTCCATCTCAAAAAAAAAAAAAAAAATTATCCTCGGAGGGAGACTAATGTTAGAGTTTCCTGACTCTCCTGAACCAGAAATACTATGCTCTCTACAGTTAGAAATTGCTAAGTTTGAAATTCAGGCTTCTAATACCCCTGACCTATTAAAATCCCTGAATGCTTATGGGTCTCTTCCTCAACTGATATAGGGAGGATTAAAAGTGTGGAACTTATAAAAGTTCAAGTAGATCATTCTAAACCTTGGCCTAAATTACCCCAATATCCACTAAAATCTGAAGCAATTCAAGGGCCTTCACCAATTGTAGAAGATTTAATTAAACAAAGACTTACAATTCTGTGTACCAGTCCTTGTGACACTCAAATTCTACCACTTAAAAAATCAATGAATGAGGTCAAAGATGTGTTCAAGATTTACAGGAAATTAATAAAATTGTAATACTAAGGTTTCCTGTAGTCCCAAATTCTAATACTTTTATTATCTAATGTACTTGCTGATTCAAAGTGGCTGATGATAACAGACCTCTATTCAGAGTTCTTTAGCATTCTAATTCATAAAGAGAGTGAACACTTGTTTGCTTTTATTGGAAAAATCAGCAGTACACCCAGACTGTAATGGGTTTATTGAAGCTTCTTTATATTTTTCCCAGGCATTGCATCAGGACTTTATAACCCTATAGTTTCCTAGAATACTACTCTTATTCAGTATGTAGATAACCTGTTGTTATAATCTCCCACTAAAGATCTCTGAAATTGACTCAGTTTACTTTTTACAGCAATTAACATAAAGGTCACGAAGTTTCAGTGAAAAAACTGCAGTGTTCAGAAGAAAAAGTTCACTATTTGGGACATGACTTGACTGCTAAAAGGATTTCTTTCTTGCTGAGAGAATAAAAACTATTCAAAGTTTTCCTTAGCCTGCAACCAAAAGACAATTAAGAGATTTTCTTGGTCTTGCAGGATATTGCTGGGTCACAAATTTTTCCTTAAGGGCATCATCATTGTGTGAGTTCATTAGAAAGGCAATACCAGAGCCTTTACTTTGGGAAAATAGTCATGGGTAGGCTTTTAGCCAAATGAAATTGGCCTTAAAACAGCCCCTAGCTTTAGGACTTCCTAATTGTACTAAATATTTTACCTTGTTTGTCCATGAACATAACAATCAGGCATTAGGAGTTCTTACTCAAGAACATGAAGGCAAAAATAGGCCCACTACATATTATATAGCCTGCAACTAAACTCAGTAGCTAAAGCACAGCCTAATGGTTTAAAAGCAGTAGCAGCAGCAGTCATGTTGGTAGAAGCTTAATCTGAGCTGATTTCAGGGAATCAAGCTAATTTTGCAAGTCCCACATGCTGTGGAAAGTCTATTAAATTCCAACCAAACTCAGCATTTTTCAGCAATTAAACTAACATCTTATGAAATTCCCCTATCTCCTTCCAATCTCCACCTAAAATGCTAAAGCCTACTTAATCCCACTATTCTATTCTCTCTGCCTGATAATGGTGAAGGTCACAAATACATTACGTGTAGTATCAGAAATAGTGGTCCATTGCATTGATTAAAATACTCTGTTGGATAATTCTGCACTAATACTTTTTGTTCAGGGGTCCCATGCCAAAAACTTGGAAGGAAAATATCAGGCAGGCTATGTCCTTAGCACCCAAAATCAGCTAACACAGAAGGAAACTCTCAATTTAAGTCAGCTCAACCTGTGGAGCTTTTTGCTCTCTCCAGAGTTCGTTGTATAGCTAAAGGCAAGTCAGTAAATACTTATGCACACAGTAGATACACTTTTGAAGTAGTGCATGATTTGGGCACATTATGGAAACAACAAAAGCTTCTCACTTCTTGTGGAACCCACATCATAAACGGACTCCAACTAGATAAACTCCTTTCTGCTATCCTGTTACTATACAGATTGCCATGAAGATAAAAGCCCATACTTGTAAAACTGCACCTAAATATCAAGGAATGTCCTAGCAGATTTTTATGCTAAATCAGCTAGTGCTGAAACTGTTAGAATATGTAATTTGCATAACTACATAAGATTGATCCAAGTCTACTCTCTTACGATGACCTATTTAATAAACACTGCAATTAATCCGATTTGGAAAAACAAAATTGGTATCTAACTGGATATAAATTTGATGTTAAGGGTGGACGCACAGAGGGCCTTCCTAAGTCTTTGAAGCTTCCATTGTTAAAAGTTGTGTACTCCATAACTCATTATGGAATAGACACAATTGGCATGACTATTTCCAGATTGCTAAAATAGTTTACAACCTATGTTTGGGCTGTCAAACTCATAATCCAGGGAAAGCAATCAAGACTTCAGGTGGCATATTTCCACCACTGATGGATCATTTAAATATTTACAGATGGACTTCATTCAGTTGCCACCCTCACTGGTAACAGTACTTTCTTATAATAGTCTGTATGTTTGTTCCAGCTCCCAGCATGAGCGACACAGAAGATGGGTGATTTCTACATTTTCAACTGAGGTAATGGGTTCATCTCACTAGGGTGTGTCAGACAGTTGGCGCTGGTCTGTGGGTGCAGCCCGACCAGCGAGAGCTGAAGCAGGGCAAGGCATCGCCTCACCTGGGAGGCACAAGGGGGAAGGGAATTCCTTTTCCCAGCCAAAGGAAATTGAGACACACAACACCTGGAAAATTGGGTAACTCCCACACTAATACTGCGCTTTAGCAAGGGTCTTAGCAAACGGCACACCAGGAGATTATATCCCACACCTGGCCCAGAGGGTCCCACGCCCACAGACCCTCCCTCGTTGCTAGCACAGCAGTTTGAGATCTAACTGCAAGGTGGCAGTGAGGCTGGGGGAGGGGCACCCACCATTGCTGAGGCTTAAGTAGGTAAACAAAGCAACCGGGAAGCTCGAACTGGGTGGAGCCCACCATAGCTCAAGGAGGCCTGCCTGTCTCTGTAGACTCCACCTCTGGGGACAGGGCATATCTAAACAAAAAGCAGCAGAAACCTCAGCAGAGGTAAATGCCCCCATCTGACAGCTTTGAAGAGAGCAGTGGATCTCCCAGCACAAAAGTTGAGATCTGAGAATGGACAGACTGCCTGCTCAAGTGGGTCCCTGACCCCTCAGTAGCCTAACTGGGAGACATCCCCAGCTAGGTACAGACCGACACCTCACACCTCACACGGCAGGGTACACCCCTGAGACGAAGCTTCCAGAGCAAGAATCAGACAGCAACACTCACTGTTCTGCAATATTCTATCTTCTGCAGCCTCCGCTGCTGATACCCAGGCAAACAGGGTCTGGAGTGAACTCAAGCAAACTCCAACAGATGTATAGCTGAGGGTCCTGACTGTTAGAAGGAAAACTAACAAACAGAAAGGACACCCACACCAACACCCCATCAGTATGTCACCATCATCAAAGACCAAAGGCAGATAAAACCACAAAGATGGGGAAAAAGGATTGCAGAAAAGCTGGAAATTCAAAAAATCAGAGCACATCTCCCCCTCCAAAGGAATGCAGCTCATCACCAGCAATGGAACAAAGCTGGACAGAGAATGACTTTGACAAGTTGAGGGAAGAAGGCTTCAGTCAATCAAACTTCTCAGAGCTAAAGAAGGAACTACATAACCAGCGCAAAGAAACTAAAAACCCTGAGAAAAGAATGGATGAATGGATAACTAGAATAATCAATGCAGAGAAGACCTTAAAAGAACTGATAGAGATGAAAACCATAACATGAGAACCATGTGACAAATGCACAAGCTTCAGTAATGGACTCGATCAACTAGAAGAAAGAGTATCAGCGACTGAAGATCAAATGAATGAAATGAAGCGAGAAGAGAAGCGTAGAGAAAAAAGAATAAAAAGAAATGAACAAAGCCTCCAAGAAATATGGGATTATGTGAAAAGACCAAATCGACATCTGATTGGTGTGCCTGAAACTGACGGGGAAAATGGAACCAAGTTGGAAAACATTATGCAGGGTATCATCCAGGAGAACTTCCCCAACCTAGTAAGGCAGGCCAACATTCAAATTCAGGAAATGCAGAGAATGCCACAAAGATACTCCTTGAGAAGAGCAACTCCAAGACACATAAATGTCAGATTGACCAAAGTTGAAATGAAGGAAAAAATGTTAAGGGCAGCCAGAGAGAAAGGTCAGGTTACACACAAAGGGAAGCCCATCAGACTAACAGCAGATCTCTTGGCAGAAACTCTCCAAGCCAGAAGAGAGTGGGGGCCAATATTCAACATTCTTAAAGAAAAGAATTTTCAACCCAGAATTTCATATCCAGCCAAACTAAGTTTCATCAGTGAAGGAGAAATAAAATCCTTTACAGACAAGCAAATGCTTAGAGATTTTGTCACCACCAGGACTGCCCTACAAGAGATCTTGAAGGAAGCATTAAACATGGAAAGGAACAACCGGTACCAGCCATTGTGAAAACATCTCAAAATGTAAACTCCATCGATGCTAAGAAGAAACTGCATCAACTAGCAAGCAAAATAACCAGTTAATATCATAATGACAGGATCAAGTTCACACATAACAATATTAACTTTAAAAGTAAATGGACTAAATGGTCCAATTAAAAGACACAGATTGGCAAATGGGATAAAGAGTCAAGACCCATCAGTTTGCTGTATTCAGGAGACCCATCTCACATGTAGAGACACACATAGGCTCAAAATAAAGGGATGGAAGAAGATCTACTAAGCAAATGGAAAACAAAAAAAAGCAGGGGTTGCAATCCTACTCTCTGATAAAATAGACTTTAAACCATCAAAGATCAAAAGAGACAAAGAAGGCCATTACATAATGATAAAGGGATCAATTCATCAGGAAGAGCTAACTATCCTAAATATATATGCACCCAATACAGGAGCACCCAGATTCATAAAGCAAGTCCTTAGAGACTTACAAAGAGACTTAAGACTCCCATACAATAATAATGGGAGACTTTAACACCCCACTGTCAACATTAGACAGATCAACGAGACAGAAAGTTAACAAGGATATCCAGGAATTGAACTCAACTCTGCACCAAGCGGACCTAATAGATATCTACAGAACTCTCCACCCCAAATCAACAGAATATACATTCTTCTCAGCACCACATCACACTTATTCCAAAATTGACCACATAGTTGGAAGTAAAGCACTCCTCAGCAAATGTACAAGAACAGAAATTATAACAAACTGTCTCTCAGACCACAGTGCAATCAAACTAGAACTCAGGACTAAGAAACTCAAAACCGCTCAACTACATGGAAACTGAACAACCTGCACCTGAATGACTACTGGGTACATAACGAAATGAAGGCAGAAACAAAGATGTTCTTTGAAACCAATGAGAACAAAGATACAACATACCAGAATCTCTCAGACACATTTAAAGCAGTGTGTAGAGGGAAATTTATAGCACTAAATGCACACAAGAGAAAGCAGGAAAGATCTAAAATTGACACCCTAACATCACAATTAAAAGAACTAGAGAAGCAAGAGCAAACACATTCAAAAGCTAGCAGAAGGCAAGAAATAACTAAGATCAGGACAGAACTGAAGGAGATAGGGACACAAAAAACACTCCAAAAAATCAATGAATCCAGGAGCTGGTTTTTTGAAAATATCAACAAAATTGATAGACCGCTAGCAAGACTAATAAAGAAGAAAAGAGAGAAGAATCAAACAGACGCAATAAAAAATGATAAAGGGGATATCACCACCGACCCCACAGAAATACAAACTACCACAGAGAATACTATAAACACCTCGACGCAAATAAACTAGAAAACCTAGAAGAAATGGATAATTTCCTGGACACTTACACTCTCCCAAGACTAAACCAGGAAGAAGTGGAATCCCTGCATAGACTACAGCAGGTTCTGAAACTGATGCAATAATCAATAGCCTACCAACCAAAAAAAGTCCAGGACCAGACGGATTCACAGCCGAATTCTACCAGAGGTATAACAAGGAGTTTGTACCATTCCTTCTTAAACTATTTCAATCAATAGAAAAAGAGGGAATCCTCCCTAACTCATTTTACGGGGCCAACATTATCCTGATACCAAAGCCTGACAGAGATACAACAAAAAAAGAGAATTTTAGACCAATATCCCTGATGAACATTGATACAAAAATCCTCAATAAAACACTGGCAAACCGAATCCAGCAGCACATCTAAAAGCTTATCCACCATGATCAACTGGGCTTCATCCCTGGGATGCAAGACTGGTTCAACATACGCAAATCAATAAACGTAATCCAGCATATAAACAGAACCAAAGACAAAAACCACATGATTACCTCAATAGATGCAGAAAAGGCCTTTGACAAAATTCAACAGCTCTTCATGCTAAAAACTCTCAATAAATTCGGTATTGATGGAACGTATCTCAAAATAATAAGAGCTATTTATGACAAACTCACAGCCAATATCATACTGAATGGGCAAAAACTGGAAGCATTCCCTTTGAAAACTGGCACAAGACAGGGATGCCCTCTCTCACCACTCCTATTCAACATAGTGTTGGAAGTTCTGGCTAGGGCAATCAGGCAAGAGAAAGAAATCAAGGGTATTCAGTTAGGAAAAGAAGAAGTCAAATTGTCCCTGTTTGCAGATGACATGATTGTATATTTAGAAAACGCCATCATCTCAGCCCAAAATCTCCTTAAACTGATAAGCAACTTCAGCAAAGTCTCAGGATACAAAATCAATGTGCAAAAATCACAAGCATTCTTATACACCAGTAACAGACAAACAGAGAGCCAAATCAAGAATGAACTCCCATTCACAATAGCTTCAAACAGAATAAAATACCTAGGAATCCAACTTACAAGGGATGTAAAGGACCTCTTCAAGGAGAACTACAAACCACTGCTCAGTGAAATAAAAGAGGACACAAACAAATGGAAGAACATACCATGCTCATGGATAGGAAGAATCAATATTGTGAAAATGGCCATACTGCCCAAGGTAATTTATAGATTCAATGCCATCCCCATTAAGCCACGAATGACTTCTTCACAGAATTGAAAAAACTGCTTTAAAGTTCATATGGAACCAAAAAAGACCCTGCATTGCCAAGACAATCCTAAGTCAAAAGAACAAAGCTGGAGGCATCACACTACCTGACTTCAAACTATACTACAAGGCCACAGTAACCAAAACAGCATGGTACTGGTACCAAAACAGAGATATAGACCAATGGAACAGAACAGAGCCCTCAGAATTAGTACCACACATCTACAGCCATCTGATCTTTGACAAACCTGACAAAAACAAGAAATGGGGAAATGATTCCCTATTTAATAAATGGTGCTGGGAAAATTGGCTAGCCATAAGTAGAAAACTGAAACTGGATCCTTTACTTACTCCTTATATGAAAATTAATTGAAGATGGATTAGAGACTTAAATGTTAGACCTAATACCATAAAAACCCTAGAAGAAAACCTAGGTAATACCATTCAGGGCATAGGCATGGGCAAGTACTTCATGTCTAAAACACCAAAAGCAATGGCAACAAAAGCCAAAATTGACAAATGGGATCTAATTTAACTAAAGAGCTTCTGCACAGCAAAAGAAACTACCATCAGAGTGAACAGGCAACCTACAGAATGGGAGAAAATTTTTGCAATCTACTCATCTGACAAAGGGCTAATATCCAGAACCTATAAAGAACTCAATCAAATTTACAAGAAAAATACAAACAACCCCATCAAAAAGTGGGCAAAGGATACAAACAGACACTTCTCAAAAGAAGATATTCACACAGCCAACAGACACATGAGAAAATGCTCATCATCACTGGCCATCAGAGAAATGCAAATCAAAACCACAATGAGATACCATCTCACACCAGGTAGAATGGCAATCATTAAAAAGTCAGGAAACAACAGGTGCTGGAGAGGATGTGGAGAAATAGGAACACTTTTACACTGTTGGTGGGACTGTAAACTAGTTCAACCATTGTGGAAAACAGTGTGGCGATTCCTCAAGGATCTAGAACTAGAAATACCATTTGACCCAGCCATCCCACTACAGGGGATATACCCAAAGGATTATAAGTCATGCTGCTATAAAGACACATGCACACATATGTTTATTGTGGCACTATTCACAATAGCAAAGACTTGGAATCAACCCAAATGTCCATCAGTGACAGACTGGATTAAGAAAATGTGGCACATATACACCATGGAATACTATGCAGCCATAAAAAAGGGATGAGTTTGTGTCCTTTGCAGGGACATGGATGCAGCTGGAAACCACCATTCTCAGCAAACTATCGCAAAAACAGAAAACCAAATACCACATATTCGCACTCATAGGTGGGAACTGAACAATGAGATCATTTGGACACAGGAAGGGGATCATCACACACCGGGTCCTATTGTGGGAAGGGGTGGGGAGGGAGAGCATTAGGAGATACACCTAATGTAAATGATGAGTTAATGGGTGCAGCACACCAACATGGCACATGTATACACATGTAACAAACCTGCACGTTGTGCACATGTACCCTAGAACTTAAAGTATAATAAAAAAAAAAAAGAAAGAAAGAAAAATAAGTAAATAAATAAATAAAACTTAAAAAAAAATAGTCTGTATGTTTTCTAATTAGGTAGAGGCTTTCCCAAGTAGAAAAGCTGCTGCTGTCACAATAGCAAAGAAATTATTAGAAAATGTATTTCCTGGCCAGGTGCAGTGGCTCATGCCTGTAATCCCAGCACTTTGGGAGGCCGAGGCGGGTGGATCACGAGGTCAGGAGTTGGAGAGCCTGACCAACATCGTGAAACACCGTCTCTACCAAAAAAGCAAAAATTAGCCGGGCATGGTGGCACATGACTGTAATCCCAGCTACTCAGGAGGCTAAGGTGGGAGAATCACTTGAACCCAGGAGGAGAAGGTTTGCAGTGAGCCAAGATCATATCGCTGCACTCCAACCTGGGCAACAGAGGGAGACTCCATCTCAAAAAAAAAAAAGAAAGAAAAGAAAAAAAAAAATGTATTTCCTTTATGGGATACCCCTGAGGAAATCTCCAGTGATAGGGAAACTCATTCTACTGGGTTAAGTTATGGAGTAGTTAAATAAGGTACTACAGGCACAATGGTCTCAGCCAATCCCAGCAGCCATACCTCAACAAGTCACAGGCAGTCAACTGTTCAAAACAAGTTAAAATAAGGAAAATGCTGAGCTGTAACCAATCCTGCTGTTTCTGTACCTCACTTCCATTTTCTGCGTGTCTGGCATGCTCTGCACCCCCACCCTACAGTCCTTGCCCTATGCATCTCTTTCTATATCCTTTATAACCACTAACTTAACCACTTTCCTTTTCCTGTTCACAAACCTTATCAACCATGCAGCAGCCCTGAAGTTTCAATCTGTTTAGATTCTGGGGGCTATTTCACTGTGAATCAGTTTTTTTTTTTTTTCTTTTTTCTTGCTCGATTAAGCTCAAATTTAATATGTGTAAAGTTTTTCTTTTAACATAGGGTCACTGGAGGGATTAAATAATACAATACATAAAAAGCACTTAGTATAGTACCTGGAAAATGGTAATAAAAACTAATATTTTTGGATGCTTATTACATGGTTTGATTATACATCTATTTTGAATTTATTTTGAAATACAGTAAAATATGAGGATCTAAGCTGATTTTTTTTTACTTTTCGTATAACTACTATAACCCAGATGTGCTAACAATCTTCAGAACCCAATCTTTCTGATACTTCTAATATATTTTATCTGTTTTTCTTTCCTGTTCTCCCTGTTAGCTGTGGCTGAGCCCATTGTTGTCCAGTTACAGACTAAATTTCTTGACCTTTCGTGTAGAGAGATACGGCCACGTAATCATGTACTCATTAGCAGAACGTGAATGCGTAAGTATTTGCAACTTTTGTGTCACACGCTTAACAGAAAACTCCTTTACTCCACATTTCTTCTCTTTCCCTTTTATCACAAACTGCAGGTGGGTTAGAAACTTAGCTTCAATCACTGAGAAGGACAATGTCCTAGGGGATGACAGAGTAATTAAATGGAAGGAATCTAGATCCTTGAATAACCTTATGAAGTACAGCTGCCTTGCAATCCTAGACCAAACTAGACTCTTACATGAGAAAAAGATAAAACTCTCATATATGCTATTGTGTGTATATGAATAGTGGTTAGTATATTTGGCTAATATACTAACAAAATGATAGAGCCCAATTAGTTGAGCAAATTTCCCATTTTCCAATTATTTCTGATATTGAAACTACATATGAAATTCATATACAAACACAATGCCTACACATGCACATACCAGGGTCTTTTTCAAGCTAATATATTTTATCTGTTTTTCTTTCTTCTAGTCTCACTATCATAATGTTTGAATAAGTGTATCATTAAATATCACTTAAATATCTGATAAAAACAGCCCTCTCTTATCCATATTTTTCAAAAATTTATTGCTTTTCTTCCCAATAAATTCTTCATGATAAAGTTCAGAAACATTCAGTAAAGGTAGAACAAGTTAGAGCATGCGATATTGTGATATAATAAGAAATATGTATTAAGTCTTAACTCCCGATTGATTTCTGGCACAGTTCCTAAAACCCTTAGAATTTTCTGAGTGACAGGGTGATAGGAGAATCTTTTGTTAAAATATTTGGTATTAGCCTATGGTTCCTAACACAAGATCTTTCAAGACCCCTGGAATCTCTGGAGTGATGAGTATATTTTGTATGCTAAAGAGATGACTAGTGGCTGGGGGCCCCTATAGCTTCAGGATGGGGGCTGGTACAGGATGGCTTTAGGATAGCTTGAAGGCATGATTAGAGGATTGAAACTTTCAGCCCCACCCCTGATACCTGGGGAGGGAAAAGAGGCTGGAGATTCAGTCAATCACCAATGGTCAGTGATTTAATCAACCAAGCCTGCATATTGAAACCTCCAGAAAATCCCTGAAATAATGGGGTTTGGAAACTTCCCAGGTTGGTGAACACATGGTGGTGCTGGGAGAGTGGCGTGTCTGGCATGCTCTGCACCCCCACCCTACAGTCCTTGCCCTATGCATCTCTTTCTGTATCCTTTATAACCACTAACTTAAGTAAACTCTTTTCCTGAGTTACGTGAACCATTCTAGAATATTATAAAACACAAGCAGAGACTCACAAGAATCCCATTTATGGCTGAGAAGTACAGGAAGCTTTGTAGGAGTCTTGTGGGACTGACATCTGAAGTGGGAGCAGTCTTGTGGGACTGAGCCCTTAGCTTGTGAGATATGATACTCACTCTAGATAGTGCCAGAATTGAACTGAATTCTAGAACACCCAGCTGGTATTGGAGAATTGGATGGTGTGGAGAAAAAACTCCACACATTTGGTGTCAGCAGATCATAGCACAAAAATTACATTGTCATTGTTTCTCATAGGTATACATACATCTTATATTATTTCTAATATATTATTATGTTATTTATAATAGGTATATACAAATTATTTCAACTATTATATTATGTCCTAATGCTGACATTAGGATTTTAAAAATCAAGTCTTAATTTTCATAACTTCTTACACAATTATAAAGTAAAATTAGTCCTGTGCCTACCAAATTTTTATCTGTAATTATTATTGTCCATGATGACTAGACTTCACTTGCAAAAATAAAATATTCTTTCTTTCTTTTTTTTTTTTTTTTTTGAGATGGAGTTTCGCTCTTGTCGCCCAGGCTGGAGTGCATGGTGAAATCTTGGCTCACTGCAACCTCCACCTCCTGGGTTCAAGCGATTCTCCTGCCTCAGCCTCCTGAGTAGCTGGGATTCCAGGTGCCCACCACCACGCTCAGCTAATTTTTTGTATCTTCAGCACAGACGGAGTTACGCCATGTTGGCCAGGCTGGTCTTGAACTCCTGACCTCAGGTGATCCACCCACATCAGCCTCCCAAAGTGCTGAGACTACAGGCATGAGCCACTGTGCCTGACCTAGTACTCTTTCAACAAAGGTTAAGTGAGCACCTATCCACTGCCTGAGTGTGCTAGAAGTGCAAACAAGTACTCCCACCAGGGGTTGGTGGAGGTGATGAATAAAGTACCAGCAGCACAGTAAAAATAATAATGAAGAACTTCTGCAGGAACAGCACCACGTGAATGGAATTTCCTAAGGCTATACTGTCTATACTTCCAGGTTCTCCTGCAATTCCTTGTAAAGAAATTGTGTGAAGTAGCTGAGGCTGGGCAGAGGCCCTGCAGGGGAAGGGAATCTCCTTGATCTTGTTCTCCTAGCTGAACACCGCCATAGGCAACCTTCCTGGACAAGGGGCAGGTTGAAGATTCTTGTCAAAGGACTGTCATCTCCTTTTCTCAAAGGACATGGATGTATGTGAACTAACAATCAATCAGGACACCCTCTGCATGTGACCACTGCTTTGCTAGGGTGTGTGGGAGTGGACCATGAGGTAGGAATCTGCTTTCCCTGACAGCAGCAGCTGCTCCATGTCACTCCAGCATTCTAAAGGCATCTAGTTGACCTCACAGCCTGGAATCTGGCATCTCAAGAAACTGGCATTGGGATGGCCCCTGAGGACAAGCACTCTCTGCTCTGCCCCACAATGCTGACAGAAGGGGTGATGAAGTGGTGAGACCACGCAGTGTCCCTTGGGAGATTTAGAGGGTTAGAGACAAGATAGAGAACAAAGAAGTTCAGAGAACATAGCACCTGGTCCCATCTGGAATGTGGTAGGTGACACTGGAACTGAGTTTACAGGCTGGATGGGATCTAGGGAAGGAGGTGCTGGGATTCAGGTTGAGAGCACCATCTGCTTGGCCAATTTTCAAAGCAAGTTTAGCTGCTGGGTTTCAGAAATGTCAACACGTCAAAGGGAATGTGTGCACTGGGAGTCTGGGGTAGACACATTCCAGTGCTTTTCCAACTAAACAGTATTTTGATAAAATTTTTATCATATCTTTGTGAACTCAAATGGCTAATGTTTCAATGAGCAATTTAAAAAGAGATTTTTGTCCCCATGACAACAGTGTTTTAGGTCCTGTTAAATAAAACCCATCAAAACCTTAAAAAAGAAAAAACACCCTGAATAGGCCATTGAACAAAAAGCAGTAACTAAAAGACATTGTGCACTTCAAATAATGTTTGTTTTTCCATGGAATATATCTGAAATTAGAGTCTGAAATATTATTTTTTCCTGACCCCAAAATGTACACAAATGATGTTAGAGCTCAATTAAGCCCAGAAAGGTCTCTTAGGTGTCATATACTTAATATTGAGTCCTGAGTATTGATTTACAAAGAACCCCAACCAAGACATTTGCTGATATGAGTTACTACTTTTTCTCCAGAAAGGATACAGGAATTTTAGAAAGTGCTTTTCTGACTAGCCCACTATGGTGAGCTAATTTCATAACTACTCCTGGAAATTCTGAAATACCACAGCAAGACAAAGGATGTCCAATTTTCAAGAAGATCTTCCCTGAGGACCCTAGAGGAGGGAGTCAACGTGACTTCATAACTGAGGATCAGGTCCCAAGGACACTGTCACTGAAACCAGCCTCTGACCTGGGAAAACTGGGGAATGCCTCTTAATGGAGGAAGCTAAAAGAGCCAGGCTAGTCTCTAGCCTCCAAAATAGTGAAAAATGCTTGAAAGCCAGGCTTTATGGTGTTAGCTAACAGAACTATCAGTCTTCAAAGGACAAAATCTCTTCAGCTGGAGTAGAAATAATGGTTTTCAGAAGAGCAGTGGCCTATAGAGACAGTACTGTCAGCCATGTAGCAGGGATCAGAATGCATCATGGGAGGTGCGGAGGTGGGTATGGTAGCAACAACATGAACCACCCCAAGCCATATTGGAAACAGGGAGTTGGAGGCTTTTTCCTCCAAACTCAGTTACTCTGTGCCCCAACTATGGCCCCATCCCCGCTCTTTCTGAGTATACCAGCTTGGACCAGAATCAGCAGTATCCCACCTGACAGGATGGCAGTCAGTCAGCAACTATTTAATAGTGATGCACTCTCTTTGGACCAGTCAGGAAGTTGATATTTTGGTTTTCCAATCTTGAAATTGGTACACCTGAAAGATTACTTTCTAGGCCAGGGTCAGTACACTACAGCCTGTGAACCAATCCAGTCACACCCACGTGTTTATGTAAGTTTATGTCTGCTTTGGCACCTACAATGGCAGAGTTGAGCAGCTGCAACAGAGATGGAGCCCGTGGCCCTCAAAGCCTAAAATATTTACTGTCTAACTGCTTATAGAGAAAGTTTGCCAATTCTTGACCTAGGCTATTCAGGAACATTAGTGAGCATGAGAGTCCTTATATTCACATAGAGATACTAGTCTATACACAGGCTGTTTGGAAAATAGCAGGAAATAGGTCCTGGGTTTGTTAATCTACTGTGTTACAAAAGTCCTATTACCTGAAGTTGGGCCTATTCTTACTTTCTCCTCATTTTTTGAAAGATTTCCCTGAAAAAGGTCAGTTCACAATCTGATGACCAATCTCTGTTCTGAATTCTACATGTATTCCCATCCTACGTGGCTCACACTCCTAGGAAAAAATCAATTATTCTGTAGCCATGAAAACAGAGCATAACTAATTATAAACGTGTTCAATCAATCGGCAACTTGCTCTAGTCAACTCACTTTTGCAAGCCCACCAATCAGTGACAACCCCTCACTCTGGCCAACCAAGAATGGGTTCAGTTCATGCCTCACTTGGAGCACCGAAAAAAAAAAACACACACATAAAAAAGGGTGAGAGGGTGCTCACGCTGATAAACATGTCCCTGAGTGCCAACCAATCAACAGCCATCTCACTTGAGTGACTACTCTCTTTCAGATGATCTCAGTTCATTCAGGCATTTGCTCAAACACCTGAAAATCCACCAATCCTAATTTCCACACTTGCCAAAAACCCTATACAGTAGTCCCCCCAATCCACAGTTTCATTTATCTGCAATCAATTGTGGTCTGAAATAGGTAAGTACAATATAATAAGATATTTACAGATAGAGAGAAGGAAAGAGAGAAAGACCATATTTGCATAACCTTTATTACAACACATTGTTATAACTGTTCTATTACTAGTTATTGTTAATCTCTTATTTGCCTAATTTATAAATTAAACTTTATCATAGGTTTGTAACTATAGGAAAAACAGTATATATGGGGTTCAGTACTATTTGCGGTTTCAGGCATCCACTGGGAGTCTTGAAACATATCCCTCATAGACAAGAGGGGACGGCTGTATGAGATCAACACTCTGCTATGCTCAGAAAAGCCTGCTTGACCAGCATGGCTTTCCTTTACTACAATAGTCCATAAATTCACTTTCTCTTTTTATTTCAGGTACTGAATATTGATCTCATCATTCTTTGACACAATCCATAGTTTAGACACCCCAATTCCATGGGCCATTATTTAAGCTCCATTGTTTGGCCTGCATTTCTATTACTTCCTCACTAGCTTGCCTTACTAGTACTCCTTCTTCCAGCCCTATTTACCCCACAATCATAATGTTTAGCATGACATTTGGTTGAGGCCATTCTGCTCAATACTGTTCCCTATCTTCCTCTGGAAGCCAAAGTGGATCCACTATGCCAGTCTCCATATAAGAATCAGAATTCAGCCCCCTAAAATAATGGGCAAGGGAGTTGACTTCAGAATTGGAAGCACTATATCTGTGATGATCACCCAAACCTCTGGTCTGGTAAACAAGGGAACAGCTGCATTTTCTTTTGAAAACAGTTTTCAATATTTTCCCCATAGGTTTGCTAAAGCTATAATTCAACGTTTTCACTTTATAAGTACATTATGTACACATTAGCACTCTAGGAATTATGGCTAAATGGAGTCCAGGAAATGGTGTATCACTTGAGCTGTAAAGTATATGGCTAAAAATTTAGGACACAAGTTGCAAGTCTTGTGGAGGCATTCTGTTTGGTCATTTTATCTCACCTGCATAGTGATTTAAAAGTGCATATACCTAAGTGGAAATTACTATTAGTAGCAATCAACACTTAATACCTATTGTTCTTCACTCTGCCAGTTTCAGTTCCATGTTCCACCATGGGATGATGCAACAAGAAGGTCCTTGCAAGATGCCACACCCTTGATCTTGGACTTCCCAGCCTCCAGAACAGTGAGGAAATACATTTCTATTCTTTATAAATTGCCCAGTCTGTTACAGCAGCATAAAGTGGACTAAGACAGGATGGCAGAAGAGGGAGAGGGCATTCCATTATGGTTCTGTATGATGAGCACAGAGATAGACATGAACATGAAAAGTAAGGGCTTTAAATATCAGAATAATAAATCTGGGCTGGATCTCATAAACAATTGGGAACCATGACAGGTTCTTAAATAGAACGAATAGCTCAATAAAAGTAGTGCCAGATTAATCTGGAAGTTGGGAATATGCTATAATGAGAAGGAAACTTATTACAGATAAATGGACCCTGTTAATAATTCAGTTGACAAGAAGATTTGAATTTAGATAGTCAAGAATAAATCACATGTATTTTGAAGTAAGAACTCATAAAATTGATAACTGACTTTGTATATGAGACAAAAGAGATGCCATGCTAGTCAAGGAAAGAGAAGCTTAAGAAATGAGTCTAAGTTTGTTGTCCAGGACACTGGATTAATGACTAATATTCAGTCTGTCTTAGAAAGTTCCCATTTTTGCTTGTTGACTCAATGTAATTATTAACAGTGTCTCCTTTCACTCTTAAAACTGCTGTGGGAGAGCTGAGGCCAAATGAAGTAGCAGGAAAGACTGCTGCCAAGTGTCAGAAGGAGTCCTCCCCTCCCCAGGATTCTAAGATGTGAGACATCAAGACTTCGATCTAAATAGGCAGACCTGAATACCACAGACAACATGTCTGGGGTTGACACTGAAATCCAGCTGTTAAGGGCTGAGGCTTGTGCTATTTAAGCATTCATGATAGGAAAAAACCACAATAATCAAGAACAAAATAATCAAAAATATGATCAAGAAAAAATGTAATCAACAGAAGTAGGCCCGGTTATAGAATATGCATACAAAGACTTTAAGACATTATTATAAGACATTTTAAAGAATTTACAGGAAAAGATAGATATAAGTAGTAAGGCAGTATTAATATATTTCATGAAAGAAATACAATTTTTTAAAAAAAGAGAACCAAATGAAAAAATCCTAGAACTAAAAAATAAAATATCAAAAATCAAAACTTCATTGGAAGGCTTAATAGCAGATTCGACACTGCAGAATGGCTCAGTGAACCTGAGGATATATCAGTAGAAATTTTCTAAATGGAGGCAGAGAGATCAAAATACTTAAAAAAAAAAAAAAGAAATAAAGAATGTCAATAACCTGGAAGATAAGATCAAGTAGTCTAATCAGAGTCACAGAAAGAGCTATAAGAGAGAACTAGGCTGAAAGAAAAAAAAAAAGAAAGAAAATAAGGACTAACATTTTTCAAAGCTGATAACAAAACATTAACCTTTGGCCCTACATATTCCAGGATAAAGAAAAGTACACATCTTTTCAATGAACATCTAAAAATAAAAGTTTATTAGTCAGGGTTCTCCAGAGAAACAGAACCAATAGGATATATAGAGAGATATGTCAAAAGAGATTCATCATGAGGAATTGGCTCATGTGGTTATAGAGGCTGATAAGACCCACAATATGCCATCTACAAGCTGGAGGTCCAGGAAATCTGGTGGTTCTGTTCAAGTCCAAACCTGAAGGCCTGAAAACGAGTGGCACCAATGGTGTAAATCCCAGTCTGAGTCCAAAGGTCTGAGAACCAGGAGCACAGAAGTCCAAGGGCAGAAGATGAATGTCCCAGTTCAAGCAGAGAAAATGAATATACCCTTCTTCCACCTTTCTGTTCTAATCAGTTTCTCAATAGATTACATGATGTCTGCTCACAGCTGTGAGGATGTATCTTCTTACTCAGACTACTGATTCGAATGCTAATCTCTTCCAGAAATATTCTCATAGACACACACAAAAATGATGTCTTCCCAGTTATCTGGGCATCCCTTAGCCAAGTCAAATAGACATACAAAATTAACCATCACAGAAAGTTAAAGAGAAAACCTTAAAAACAACTGGAAAAAGATAGTTACTTTTAGTGGAACAACAATAAGAACAAAAACTCTCTTATGAGAAATAATGGAGACCAGAAAACAATGGATATATATCCATATATATATATATATCCATATATATATCCATGTGTGTATATATATCCATATATATATCCATGTGTGTGTATATATATCCATATATATATCCATATATATATCCATATAGAGAGAGGGCACTATGAAGGAAGGGGGCTTATAAAACTAGAATTATACATACAGGGAAAATATTCTTCAAACAATCCAGGTACAATTTAAATACATGTCACGTACATAAAAAGCTAAGTAAATATGTTACCAGTAAATTCACACTAGTGAAATGCAAAAAGAAGTTTTTTTGTGTGAAGGGAAGTAATAGCAGATGAAAGACTGGATCTGTACAAATGAATGAGGAATGCTGGAAATGGTATATATGTGGAAGCAGATTTGATTCTGAGCAGAGCTGTAGTGTTTTGTTTGTTGTGGTTTTGTGGGACAATGGCAAACAGAGACAGCTCAACAATGAACTGTGGGGTCATAAACGGACTGTGGTCGGCATCATCATCATGCCTCAGCATCTCCTTAAAAAGCTATATAAGATCACAGGAGCTGAAAACTTGAATTTCAGTCCTCATCATGTCAGATTTTCTTGGGAGGTGATGACATAGTCAAGGATCCTTGGATTTTGTTATTGGGAATAGGTCCCCAAAATCTGGCCATAAACTGGCCATAAACAAAATCTCTGCAGCACTGTGACATGTTCATGATGGCCATGACACCCACGCTGGAAGGCTGTGGGTTTACCAGAATGAGGGCAAGGAACACCTGGCCCACCCAGGGCAGGAAAACTGCTTAAAGCTGTTCTTAAACCACAAACAATAGCATGAGTGATCAGTGCCTTAAGGACGTGTTCATGCTGCAGATAACTCGCCAGACCAATCCCTTTATTTTGGCTCATCCTTTATTTCCCATAAGGAATACTTTTAGTTAATCTATAATCTATAGAAACAATGCTTATCACTGGCTTGCTGTCAATAAATACATAGGTAAATCTCTGTTTGGGGCTCTCAGCCTGAAGGCTGTAAGACCTCTGATTTCCCACTCCACACCTCTATATTTTTATGTGTGTGTCTTTAATTCTTCTAGCGCTGCTGGGTTAGGGTCTCCCCAGCTGAGCTGGTCTCAGCATTTTGTTAGTTCTCTAATTTGTGGGCAGAAATTTACACTCCATACCAACTATATAAAGAGAGAAAATATAAATATACAATTTACCAAAGTATTTGAAACGTAAAATTCTTTAAGTTTAGCCACCTTAAAAGAGAGCAGGATGACTTAGAATCCTTAAAAGATGCCAGCCTTTGTAAGGAGTGATCAAGAACAGCAGAAAGGGAGGCAAATGGTGAAAAGTTAAATAGGTCCAACTCTGTACATGCGGATGAAATACCTTTAAAAAACAAGAACTAATGGAAGATAAAACTAAATATTCAGACTTAGATGAAACTCTAACTTTATATTACTAGAACATAAACCAAAGTCTGTGATGTTACCAGGAACTTTTCCAAATAGAGCATTCGACAACCTTCACATATAGTCCTTTATGTGTCTTCACTGGGAAGATGGTTCACCATTCTCCACATATATTTTCACCTTGGCAATCAGGGGCTTTATTCTTCCACCTATAATTCCAATGCAAATCGTCCAGTTCATGAGACAGAGACCTCCACAAAGCATGCATGGGTAATCCAAGGAATACTTCTCCAGGGATTTTCTGGACTACCACATCCTTAAGTAACAATAAGAAATGTCTATCCACCAAAGGGTGTTTCTTGTTTTCCTCTTTCAGATGTGTAATTTTCTTTCAGCATTCCAGCATCCTAAGTAATAACAGCAAGGCACCAGCAGTGTTGGCTTATTCTTCAAACAAACTTATTGCATAAATGCAGAACCACAAGAGGCCGGGTGCAGTGGCTCATACCTGTAATCCCAGCACTTTAGGCGGCTGAAGGGAGCGGATCCCTTGAGCCCAGGAGCTTGGAATCAGCCTCGGCAACACGGCAAAACCCTATCTCTACAAAATATTAGCCAAGCATGGTGGTGTATATCTATAGTCTCAGCTATTCAGGAGACTGAGGTGGGAGGATCACCAGAGCCCAGGAAGTTGAGGTTGCAGTGAGCTATGATTGTGCCACTGTACTCTAGCCTGAGTCACAGAGTAAGACCTTGTCTCAAAAAAAAAAAAAAAAAAAAAAAAAAGCATCACAGGACACTTGAAACTTTTTGTCCTCAAAAGTAATGTATAATTCTCCTCATTTTCTGGTCTAGGAAACTGTATTACTTAAGTGATTATACCTTAATGAAAGCTTAATAGAAATACCAATTGTTAAGTTGGCACTTAAAAAGTAATTTGATTTAAATTTTTTAAATGGTTATAAAAATAATTGCCCCACTTTGGGCTATGTATTATATGGTTACCCTACTAATGGAACAAATCAATTAATTGTGAAACAGAAAGTAATTCTTGGTTTCAGGCAGAAATCACATGGTAGGAGAAAATTTCAGTAGGGAGAGTACATTAGGATCATTTTCATGTATATTTTCTGAAAGGTTGCTGCAGTCTTCTCTGGCTTCTTTAACTCCTCTCCAGAAAATCACTATGCCTATTTATTCTGTTTCTGCAAAATATTTCAGATGTACTTTCTCTGTTCCCACAGCCATTTTTAAAATTCAGGACCTCACCAGAATTCCTCTGGTACCCAACTACACTATATATTTTTGAAACAAAGTTGATTATGCTACTTTCCTGTGATTTCTCTTTCTTGTTAAGTCTAGGGCCTCCATTCATCAATGGTTGTGGAGGATCTGTGATCAACATGTAATAGTATTTGAATTTGGGGTATATGTGCATTAAAGTGAGCATCCATCTTAATCTTTTTAACCTTTTACAAGAATAAAAGTTGCTGAGCTATAGATTAAATTTCAAAGTTCTTAGTGCAACTTTTTAGGTTTTTCAAAATCTAACCCCATACTAGCATTTTCTCGATTATACACCTGGTATTCTGCCCTTCTTCCTTGAGGTAGGCTGAATAATGCCTCTCCTCCCCCCAGAGATGTCCACATCCTAATCCTCAGAACCTTGGAATACATCACCTTGCATGGTTAAAGGGGCTTTGTAGATGGGATTAAGTTAAGAACCTTGAGATGGGGAGATTATGTTGGATTATCTGGATCCAATTTAATCACATGTGTCCTTATAAGGAGGCAGGAAGGTCAGAGTCAGAGAAGGAAATGTGACCATAGAGGCAGTGATGTATGCTTAGATTTGAAAATGTGATCCTGCTGGCTTGAAGATGGAGGAAGAGGCCATGAGTCAAGGAATGCAGGTGACCTCTAGAAGCTGGGAAAGGCAAGGACTCCCCTAGAGCACCAAGAAAGACCTGATTTTAGCCCAAGTGCCACTGATTTCAGATTCTAACCTCCAGAACTATAAGAGAATAAAGTTATGCTGTTTTCAGTCAGTAAGTTTGTGGTAATGCCTACAGCAATTAGGAAACGAATACATTGTTGCTCCACATATTAAACAAGGTATATATTTTCCCACTTCAGAACCTTTGTTCATGATCTTACATTTCCTTGTAGAAAAGTCCTTATATCCTTTATCTGCTTGGAGAACTCATACACATATTTCAATGCCCAGAACCAATGTCACTAGCATTACTAACGTCACTCCTTTATGTGTGCATATTTATGGTTTAAACCATTAGTATAACATCTGCACATGGCGTTATTACTGTCTGTAAACCTATCTTTATTATCAAACTCCTTCAAGAACAAGGCAGTATCTTCTCTGTCTCTGTCTCTCTCACTCTCCCTCTCTTTCTCTTTCTCTCTCTCTCTCTCTCTCTCTCTCTCTCTCTCTCTCTCTCTCTCGGGGTGTGTGTGTGTGTGTGTGTGTGTGTGTTTGGTGTTCCCAGTAAGCTTCTTGTTTGTTTTTTGAAACAGGGTCTCTGTCATCCAGGCTGGAGTGCAGTGGCATGATCACAGCTCACTGCAGCCTCAACCTCCGAGGCTCAAGTGATCCTCCCAGCTCAGTCTCCCGAGTAGCTGGGACTACAGGAGTGCATCACCACACCCAGCTAATTTTTAATTTTTGTAGAGATGGGGATTGTGCCATGTTGCCCAGGCTGGTATCAAACTCCTGGGCTCAAGCAATCCTTATGCCTCAGCCTCCCAAAGTATTGGGTTTACAGGCATTTGCTACCATGCCCAGTCCCTTGAAAGCTTCTTAACATACACATTTGTACAATCAATACATTGAACATGTGGTAATAAACCTGAGTTGCTTCTGGAAACATTCTGGGAGCTATTTAAAAGTTAGGACAAGAAACAAGAATTATATGAATGTCATCAGAAAAAGAGGTAAAATATACGAGCACAGATATTATTTCTAAGGGATTTTAGAGAAAGAAGTTCAGAGAGCTTAAAAAGGAAGAACAGTCAGGAATAATAAATGTACAAGAGAAATTAGTCAGACAGAGAAGGAAAAAATAGGAGTACAGTGCTCCTGAAAAAACATGTTTGTAAACCCTTAATAACTGGGTCCTTAATTTCAACCTCTTTTTATCAGGAAGAATCCACTGAATTTTTTTGAGCCTTACTTCTGAATAAGGTTAATTGTAATTCTTGCAGCAATTACTTTTGACTTTTTTTAAGACACAGTCAATTTTTTAATATATTTTCATTTTTAAAACTTGCTGGCACAGTGTCTATGAAATAATGCTGTTTATATTCTTCAATAAAAGAAAATCCAAAACTGATTTTCAGAAAGTAAAAAACAAAACCAAAAAACTTATTTTGCAAAGAGCCATAAGCAATACAAGAAAATACATATTTTGGATAATAATACCCAGAACTAGAATTAGAAGGTATTTTTAATCTGTGAGAGAGTATAGGGAATATTTATTCGCATTCATTTATTACCAAGGCCTTTCATATACATCTCATTTAGTTATCAAAACAATTCCATAGTATATGTATTATTATTCAAATGTGCCAAATGAGAGACGAGACTTAGGTAAGTTCAGACTTCCACAGTTAGTAATGGACAAAGACAGTTTTATTATTATTATTATTATTATTATTATTATTACACTTTAAGTTCTGGGATGCATGTGCAGAATGTGCAGGTTTGTTACATAGGTATAAACGTACTATGGTGGGTTTGCCGCACCCATCAACCCGTCATCTACATTAGGTATTTCTCCTAATGCTATTCCTCCTCTAGTCCCCCACCCCTTGAAGGGCTCCAGTATGTGATGTTCCCCTCCCTGTGTCCATGTGTTCTCATTGTTAAACTCCCACTTATGAGTGAGAACGTGCGGTGTTTGGTTTTCTGTTCCTGTGTTAGTTTGCTGAGAATGATGGTTTCCAGCTTCATCCATGTCCCTGCAAATGACATAAACACATCCTTTTTTATGGCTGCATAATATTCCATGATGTATATGTGCCACTTTTCTTTTTTTTTTTTTTTGAGACGGAGTCTCACTCTGTCACCCAGGCTGGAGTGCAGTGGCGTGATCTCGGCTCACTGCAAGTTCTGCCACCTGGGTTCACACCATTCTCCTGCCTCAGCCTCCTGACTAGCTGGGACTACAGCTGCCTGCCACCACACCCAGCTAATTTTTGTATTTTTTAGTAGAGATGGGGTTTCACATTGTTAGCCAGGATGGTCTCAATCTCCTGACCTCGTGATCCGCCCGCCTCAGCCTCCCAAAGTGCTCGAATTACAGCCGTGAGCCAGCGTGCCAGGCCACCATATTTTCTTTATCCAGTCTGTCATTGATGAGCATTTGGGTTGGTCCCAAGCCTTTGCTATTGTGAAAACTGCTGCAATAAACATATGTTTGCATGTGTCTTTATAGTAGAATGATTTATAATCCTTTGGGTATATACCCAGTAATGGGATTGCTGGGTCAAATCACGCTTCTAGTTCTAGATCCTTGAGGAATCACCACACTATCTTCCGAAATGGTTGAACTAATTTACACTCCCACAAATGATGTAAAAGCATTTCTATTTTTCCACATCCTCTCCAGCATCTATTGTTTCCTGATTTTTTCATGATCACCATTCTAATTGGCATGAGATGGTATCTCATTGTGGTTTTGATTTGCATTTCTCTAATGACAATTATGAGCTTTTGAAAAAATATGTTTGTTGAATGCATAAATGTCTTCTTCTGAGAAGTGTCTGTTCATATTCTTTACCCACTTTTTGATGGGGTTGTTTTTTTCTTATAAATTTAAGTTCTTTGTAGATTCTGGATATTAGCCCTTCATCAGATGGAGAGATTGCAAAAAGTTTCTCCCACTCTCTAGGTTGCCTGTTCACTCTGATGATAGTTTGTCTGGCTGTGCAGAAGCTCTTTAGTTTAATTAGATCCCATGTGTCATTTCTGCCTTTTGTTGCCATTGCTTTTGGTGTTTTAGTCATGAAGTCTTTGCCCATGCCTATATCCTGAATGGTATTCCCTAGGTTTTCTTCAAGGTTTTTTATGGTTTTAGGACTTATGTTTAAGTCTTTAATCAATCTTGAGTTAATTTTTGTATAAAGTCCAAAAAAGGGGTCCAGTTTCAGTTTTTCTGCATATGGCTAGCCAGTTTTCCCAACACCATTTATTAAATAGGAAATCCTTTCCCCATTTCTTGTTTTTGGCCGGTTTCTCAAAGATTAGATGGTTGTAGATGTGTGGCATTATTTTTGAGGCCTCTGTTCTGTTCCAGTGGTTTATATATTTGTTTTGGTACCGGTGTCATTCTGTGTTGGTTACTGTAGCCTTGGAGTATAGTTTGAAGTCAGGTAGCATGATGCCTCCAGCTTTGTTCTTTTTGCTTTGGATTGTCTTGGCTACAAGGGCTCTTTTTTGGTTCCACAAGAAATTTAAAGTAGTTTTTTCCAATTCTGTGAAGAAAGTCAGTAGTAGCTTGATGGGGATAGCATCAAATGTATAAATTACTTTGGGCAGTATGGCCATTTTCACGATATTGATTCTTTGTATCCATGAGGATAGAATGTTTTCCCGTTTGTTTATGAACTCTCTTATTTTCTTGAGCAGTGGTTTGTAGTTCTCCTTGAAGAGGTCCTTCATATCCCTTGTAGGTTGTATTCCTAGGTATTTTATTCTCTTGGTAGCAATTGTGAATAGGAGTTCACTCATGATGGCTCTCTGTCTGTCTGTTATTGGTGTATAGGAATGCTTATGATTTTTGCACATTGATTTTGTATCCTGAGACTTTGCTGAAGTTGCTTATCAGTTTAGGGAGATTTCGGGCTGAGACAATTGGGTTTTCTAAATATACCATCATGTCATCTGCAAACAGGGACAATTTGACTTCCTCTCTTCCTATTTGAATGCTCTTTATTGCTTTCTCTTGCCTGATTGCCCTGGCCAGAACTTCCAATCCTATGGTGAACAGGAGCAGTGAGAGAGGGCATCCCTGTCTTGCGCCAGTTTTCAAAGGGAATGCTTCCAGCTTTTGACTCTATGATATCGTCTGTGGGTTTGTCATAAATAGCTCTCATTATTTTGAGATATGTTCCATCAATACCTAGCTTATTGAGAGTTTTTAGCATGAAGGGATGTTGAATTCTATCGAAGGCCTTTTCTGCATCTATTAAGATAATCACGTGGTTTTTGTCTTTGGTTCTGTTTATGTGATGGATTATGTTTATTGATTTGCATATGTTGAACCAGCCTCGCATCCCTGGGATGAAACCAACTTGATCATGGTGGAAAAGCTTTTTGATGTGCTGTTGGATTCGGTTTGCCAGTATTTTATTGAGGATTTTCACATTGATGTTCATCAGGGATATTGGCCTGGAAGTTTCTTTTTTGTTATTGTGTCTCTGCCAGGTTTTGGTAGACCGGTGCTGCTCTTATTCGGTCATGCTGGAAGAACTTCCCAAAGACAGGTTTTAAATCCATGCTTCTCTGACTGAAATCTGTGTATGTTAACAAGCTTACAAGATTTTGGTTTTGTTTTTTACTTTCTGAAAAGGAGTTCTGAATTTTTTAAATGCATTAAATTAGTATCAGTAAATCCCTCTCTTTGGAACAGATCTGACTTCCAATTATGATTAGGCTTAGAGTAATGATGAACAATGAACATTATTGTCAATTGCAATTGGGGACCAATATCCCAACTGACAAAAAGCATTATATACACACATAATATTAGTAATAGAGGTGTCCTCAAGAGTTAGTTTTTTTTTAATATTAAAAATCAAGGACTTTTACATGATTTTCTTAGTTAATCAACATGAAAAAAAGTTAGGATATAAATACATTATTTCCATTTTATGATGAAACACATTTGAAACTCATAGAAATCAAATCACACAGCTGGAAAGAGGTACAACCAGAATAGAACAGAAACACAATAGTGCAGTTATTTATTCATTTAACTTCAAATATTTATGAAGAGCATCCCATGTGCCATAGACTGCTGCACACACTATGCTCCTCTCTAGTGGATTTTTCAATAAATAAAACATAATCCTAAAAGCCTTAAAACTCATATGATTTATAATATGCTAGGATATCGTGACTGTCAGGAAAGATGGAGAGGGCATTGCTTTGGGACTCTTGTGTGTTCATGCGCCAGCTGTTGAGGCTCAGGACCCGATATCCCAAAATATGGTGCTCTGACTTGCTGAACTGAAGAGAAAGCCTCAAGGTCTCTCTGATCATTCCCTCCCCCTTTCATTCTCCCAATCCTCTGTCTCTCCCAAAGCACCCAACGGAGTCCCTGAAGTTCCCTTATCTGCCCAAAGTCCAAATCTTCCAAAGAAGAAAACAATCACCTCTAGTCCCTTCCCTGAGTTTTTATTAACTAAGCTCATACTCTGGGAAGAAAGACTGAAGTCTAACCACCTGGACAGATTTTTGTCACAGACCACTGTCTCTTCTGTGGCCCCCAAAGACTTTGTCCCAAACCAGTATATGTTCTTCAAGCCCATAATTCCCCTAAAATTCAATTCCTCTAAAAATCATTTACTACTCACCTCAAATCATCCACACTTCCTCCCTCTCTCTTTCCCCTAATAAGGGTATATAACCACCGGTACCCCATTGTGTGTGAGGTTATCATTCTCCCCCTTAGCATGTTAATAAATTTGTATGCCATTTCACCTATTAATCTGCCTTTTGTCCGCTGACTTTCAGCAAACCTTCAGAGGGTAAAGGGAAAGTTTTCACTTTGTCTCTACACAGTTAACTGCTTAATAACAATGTTTCATATTACTATCGTTACAACAACAGTTCAATTATTATTTATGGACATAAACTGCTACTAAATCATTGTTTTATAATATAACAATGTTTGTTCCTCTTCATTGGGTTATAGCAAAATTCCTAATGGCGAAACAATTACCTACTTTGCGATAAATCAATTTCCTAGTCATTTACATCAAGGAGTATCAAACTATACAAAGGGGAGGAAATCTTTCAGCTCAAAAAAAAAAAAAAAGAAGAGGTCAGGTGCAGTGACTCATGCCTGTAATCCCGGCACTTTGGGAGGCCAAGGTAGGTGGATTGCTTCAGCCCAGGAGTTCAAGACCAGCCTGGGCAACATGGCAAAATCTCGTTTCTACAAAAATTAGCTGAGTGTGGGGATGCACACCTGTGGTCCTACCTACTCAGAAAGCTGAGGTGGGAGGATTACCTGAGCCTGGGAGGTTGAGGCTGCAGTAAGCCAAGACTGCGCCACTGCACTCCAGCCTGGGTGACAGAGCAAGACCCTGTCTCAAAAAAAAAAAAAAATGCGTACGGTGGTTCACGCCTATAATCCTAGCACTTTTGGAGGCTGAAGTGGGCGGATCACCTGAGGTCAGGAGTTCAAACCAGCCTGACCAACATGGAGAAACCCCATCTCTACTAAAAATACAAAATTAGCCGGGATTGGAGGTGCATGCCTGTAATCCCAGTTACTCGGAAGGCTGAGGCAGGAGAATCACTTGAACCTGGGAGGTGGAGGTTGCGGTGAGCCAAGATCGTGCCATTGCATTCCAGCCTGGGCGACAAAACTCCATCTCAAAAAAAAAAAAAAAGTTTGGGGGAAGAAAGAAGGAGGGACAGTGGAAGGAAGGAGGGGAGGGAAGTAGGTAGGTAAAGCCCCACTATTGCATGTGAACATCCATCAGAAAAAAACTACCTAAAAACATTTTGTCACAGTGGCAATGAAAAATTAACTAAAATCACCTGTTGATTTAAAAAAAACTCAGGAAAAAAAAAAACAAGGTTAGCGCAAAACTAACCCCTGTGTTATAGTAGCAGATGTTGTTGTACCAATAAGTAAGCCTGTTTTATTTCTTTTTAACACTATGGAAAACTACCAATTAAAATATGAAAAAATTCAAATATAATCAATTTCAAAATGACGTATCTAATAATCCCATAAATCTCTCCTAACCACAGCAATAATGTAATCAGTGTATCTATTTTGGCACACTGCTGATAGGGACTTTCCAAGATTTTAAACAATCCCACTATTATATCCCCAAAGGACACAGAACACAATGTAGAAGATAAAGAAGAAAAAACATAACTTTGTGAATGCTACAAGTTTAAATGTTCAGAGAAAGGGGCTGGGGAAAATACACACATGTAACAGACCAAGAGGAAAAAATATGGAAATCCAAGAAAAAAAGAGATAGTTAACATCTACTACCACTTTTCAGAATTGAGGCATCAGGGCTTAGATGAGTGATATAATAAATACAAATAATAGGAATGGCAGTTAGACCCCTCTCTTCAATTTTTATGATTTTTAAACCTTATGATATATAGTATACATAATGTTCTACTTTATGATATAAAGTAGAACAAAGGTAATATGATATATTTCAAACATATTTCCTAAAGAATAACTATCTGAAGACTGTCAATTACATTACATATTTTATATCTATATCATCTACTTCAGATACCTTTAGATAAGCTATAAATCTGCCAAAAACACAGTATACATAATATGCTGTGATTCAGGATTAAAACAGGCAGAAAATGTGCATCTGTTTTGGATTGAGAATTTTCAACAGACAATCTTCAAGTAGTTTTGTGAGTCCCCTTTTAATTACAACACTCTCTCTATATATATATACATACACACATATATATATAAAATGGAATATATATATATAATGAAGTATATAATACAATATATATATAATGGAATATATGTGTGTATATAGTCTACAATTCATCATGGGTATATAAATTAATCTGGCATTTCTCACTATAGTTGGCTTTTAGCTATCAATATCTCTTTTCAAAGCCGCCGTATCTTAGGAGCTTAAGAAAATGTGAGTACTTCCTTCAGGTTGGAAGATCCAGGAAATAATAAAATCATAGCTAGTCTTAGTGCTTATTAAGTGTTGGGCACTCTGCAAAACAATGTATATATACCATTTCAGTTCAGTCTTCAAAACCAAAAAAATAGTATGATCTTTATTCCCATTTTCCATAAGTGAAAGATTTTATATAGCCAGCCCAAGGTTCCATGGCTGGTAGGTGGCAGTCAGAAGTACAAACCAAAGACTGTGTTTCAGGAACCGTAAGGTTTATCACTAAGATGCACTGCCTGTCAAGTCTCTTAATTTTAGTTTACCCTACATGTTTCCAAACAATGGTCAAGATAATTATAATATAAAAAGAGATTCACCATTAAAACATACTTAAAATAGAACTTAATAGATAGGAGAAGAAAAGTAGTAAAAATTAAAGATGAATTAATAGAGCAAGTAAACACAAAACAAAGCACACAGATTTGTAGAAGTCAATTTAAAATGGACATATCTAGTTCTTGTGTCAGACAAAAGAAAGTCAAATTTCATCTGGTCATATTTTTTCATTAAATATAGCCAGACTTTATCAAATAAATCCTGAAATAAAATGATAGAGTACATCATGAGCAGTATCTTCAATATCAGCTGGGCTAAATACAGAGATAATTCTCAGAAGTTTATTTCTTATGCTTCCCCTCTAAGAAACAAAATAGGGAAACAGCAAATTGTAACATTTAACATAGAACTATTACAACCCAAGTAAAAACCGGGTAAATGACCTGAAGAGACATTTCTGCAAAAAAAAAGATATGTATATATGGTCAATAAGCACGTGACATGAAGATCAATATCATTAGTCACCAGCGAAATGCAAATCAAAACCACAGAGAGATACTACTTCACACCCACTGACATGGTTATAATAAAAAAGACAGATAATAACAAGTGTTGGTGAGAATGTGGAGAATTTGGAAGCCTCATACATTTTTTGTAAAATAATCTAGCTGCTTTAGAAAATATTTCCTCAGAAGATTAAACAGAGAGTTGCCATATGATCAAGCAATTTTAGTCATAGTTACATACCCAAGAGAAATGAAGACATATGTCCACACAAAAAGTTGTACATGAATGTTCACAGACAAACAGCAGAAACCAAGCAACTGATGAAGGAATAAATAAAATGTGATCTGATCTATCCATATAGTGGAATATTATTCAGCAGTAAAAGAAAATGATATACTGATTCATGCTATAAAATGATGAACCTGGAAACATGCTAACTGAAGGACATACATGTTTCTGTTTATATAAAATACATAAAATAGAAACATAAAGTAGGTTAGTGGTTGTCAAGAGTGGAAGGGAGTGTTGGGGACAATGGGGTATTACTGCTAATGGTACAGGATTTGTATGAGTGAAGAAAAGTGGCGAAAAGCTGTCTAAAATTGATTAGAGTTTAAGAAATACTATCATGAAGCATTGAAGGGATTATTTTGAAGGACAAGCATTCAAGCCAGGTGTTAATATAGTTATGGGTCACATAATGACATTTCAGTCAATGACAGACTGCGTATATGATGGTGGTCCCATAAGATTATAATATCATATTTTTACTGTACTTTTTCTATGTTTAGATATATTTAGACACAAAAATACTTAACATTGTGTTACAGCTGCCTATAGGATTTCTACAGTACAGTAGAGGTTCACAGCCCAGAGGCAACAAATTATACCATATAAGTTAGGTGTGGTAGGCTATACCATCTAGGTTTGTATAAGTATACTCTATGACATTCACACAATGATGCAATTGCCTAAAAACACATTTCTCCAAACACATCCCATCATTAAGCAATAGATGACTGTAATTGTCTCTCTCAAGGATAAGAGAATCTCACTAAGATAGAATTATGTCTTGATACATGAATTAGGAATAGCTGTAAGCCTAAATGAGTTCATTTATCAAGGATTATTAAACTTTTTGGATCATGAATCCTTTGAGAATGTGTTAATGTTATGAACAAGGTAGGCATGGTATTTACCCTATGAAACCTAAATAATTTTGTAGACTATCAACATTAGAGGAGGACCTGCCATGACTGTGGTGAAACAAGACAAAAACAAGATCACCTCATAATCTCGAATAGAAATTTAACAAGGGGAAGGGGGAAAAATACTGTGTAACCACAAAAATAACCAAACATCCCGCTCTCCTGGATAACTTCTCTAGTGACAGCTCTGGCCTCTCTCTGTTCCTCTGGCTTCCTAGACAAAAATTTCTAATATACCCAATACTCAAATTGCTTCTGCTTTCTGACAACACCCAGTTGAGAACAGATTCTTTCATGAACCTTCCCTAAAATCACCTTAGCTAAGCCCAAAGAAGCCTCTCTTGACTCTCTCTTAATGAGATATCCATTGTTTTCCAAGGTATGACTCTCCTTTGCTAGAGTAGTAAGCCCAATTTTGGCTACAAGTGTGTTCTTGGTAGTATTTGGCTAATGAGAATCACAATATAATATTTATAACACATTACTGCAAAAAGCATGTATAAAAGTACATATATATGTGTGTGTGTATATATATGTGTGTGTGTGTATATGTGTGTGTGTGTATATATATATAGGGCCAGGCACAGCGAATCAGTCCTGAAATCCCAGCACCTTGGGAGGCCAAGGTGGGAGGACTGCTTGAGGCCAGGAGTTCGAGACCAGCCTGGGCAACAAAGCAAGACCCTATCTGTACAAAAAATAAAAATTAGCTTGGTCTGGTGGTGCACGCCTGTAGTCCTAGCTACTCGGGAGGCTAAGATGGGACTATAGGATAGTTAAACTGATATAAGAAAGGTAATGGAGGCTGGGCATGGTGGCTCATGCCAGTAATCTCAGCACTTTGGGAGAACAAGGCAGGTGGATCACCTGAGGTCAGGAGTTTGAGACCAGCCTGACCAACATGGTGAAACCCCATCTCTACTAAAAATACAAAAATTAGCTGGGCATGGTGGCAGACACCTGTAATCCAAACTACTCAGGAGACTGAGGCAGGAGAATCACTTGAAGCTGGGGGGCAGAGTTTGCAGTAAGCCGAGATCACACCACTGCACTCCAGCCTAGGCAACAAAGGCAAAACTCCATCTCAAAAAAAAAAAAAAAAAAGAAAGTAATGGATATACAGTAAAATGATAAGCATAGTTATGTCTATATGTTGTCATTATTATTTTCCTTTTTGCTTTTCTGTATTTTATCTTGTTCTTCAAAGATTGTGTGCAATTTAATAAGAAGAAAAAAGAGGAGGAAGAAGAAAAACTCCCAAAAGAATATGTTATAAGGGAGGAATTTTATATCCAAACAGTTGTTAACCATAAAAGGTTTTCAAACTTTGGCGTAATAGAATCACATGGGATGATCACTGAAAGTAAAGATTCCTGGGCTTCATCCCTGGTGTGAGCCCAGGAAATCTATATATTGAACTCCAGGTGATTCCAACTCGCAGGGTTTGAAGAGCAACCTTGATAAATGTGACTTTGAGGACAAAGTAGGACTTGGAAGGATGTACAGATGTACGGAGGAAGGAGAAAGCTTCCCAGGCTAAAGGGCAAGCATGAAAATCTCAAAATTATGAAGCTGCATGTGCTGAGGAGAGGGAGAATGAGTGGTGTGATGCGCGATGGGCTCCCAGTTCACCTGACCTTACCAACCTGGGACAGAATTGAGGGCTCCTCTAAAGAATGCTGGAAATCGGGCAGGCTTGGAAAGGTAAGCAGGGTATACAATTTTCATTCACATTTCCTACTCGTATTTCTCATGCCACTCAGCCAATTCACTGGTTTCTTCAATTTACATCTAAGTGCTTTTCAGGAAATGAGTCTAACTTTTCTTTAAGCATTGCCACCAATAATTTGCACTTCTTTTTTAAACCCCACAAAACCTTTTCTACCCTCCTGGGAATTCATTCTCTTACCTTTGCCTCTGCTCCCAGTCATCTGAAAACCTACCACCCACCAGTCGACCAAGAAACAAAGAAAACAAAACAAAGTTTAAAAGTTCCCCACTGGGCATCTATATGACTCAGGAGTCTCAGAACTCACTATCTTTCAGTATTGTAACTTACCAACTTCTTAAAAATGATCTGGGATTTTCCAGTGAGTAATCAGAACTTTCACTTGTGTGTAGACATTTTCAAGTGGAAAAGTATCCCTACCTTTATGCAAAAGGATATTTTTTAAATGTCTATTTTCTTTACATATTTTTTATTAAGGCTCATCTATAATATGAAGTAAAACAATGTTTGAGCTGAAAGAGATGTCAAAGGAAAAGCTTTCATTTTACTGATGAGACCCTTTTCACATCCTGTTTTCCCTAACACAGGGGTCCCCAACACCCAGGCCACAGACCAGTATGGTCCGGTCAGTGGCGTGTCAGGAACTGGACCGCATGGCAGGAGGTGAGTGCCAAGTGGGCAAGTATTACAGCCTGAGCTCCACCTCCTTTCATATGAGCAGCAGCACTAGATTCTCCAGAAGCTCGAACCCTATTGTGAACTGCACATGCCAGGAATCTAGTTATATGCTCCTTGTGAGAATCTAATGCCTGATGATCTAAGGTGGAACAGTTTCATCCTGAAAGCATCCACCACCTCCTCCATTGTGGAAAGTTTGTCCTCCATGAAACCGGTCCCTGGTGCCAAAAAGGTTGGGGACCACTGCCCTAACAGACCCATATCCCCCCACATACTCCAAAAGAAGAATAAATTATATTTTATATTTATAAAATATCCCCTCAATATTTTATGTCCCTTAATGTAGGTGACAGTAAATGGTTTTTATGCAAATCACTGATTTATTATTAGCACTAAATAATTAAGTTACTAAAGGCAAATATTACTCTATATTAAATCAGTTTATTACTCATAGAATAATAGTATTGTAATAAAAAATTTCATGTCTTTTTTTTTTTTTTTTTTTTGAGGCAGGGTCTTACTTTGTCACCCAGCCTGGAGTACGGTGGCATGAACACAGCTCACCACAGCCTAGACTTCCTGGGCCCAAGCAATCCTCCCACCTCAGCACCCCTAGCAGCTCGACTACAGGCATGCACTACCACACCTGGCTAATTTTTGTATTTTTTGTAGAGGCGGGGTTTCGCCTCTTGTTGCCCAGGTCAGTCTGATACTCCTGAGCTCAAGTGATCTGCCCGTTTTGGCCTCCCAAAGTGCTGGGGTTACAGGCGTGAGCCACCACGCTTGGCCCATGTCTTCATTTTAGGTTTATTAGGTATCATAAAACAAAAATCTTCAAGTGAATGAGAATCAATGATAAAGTAAATGGAAACCAAAAAAAAAAAGGAGTCCCTTAAAAACTAAGAATGTAAATCCATCTAGAGATATTCTATTCTATTACAAAGCTATCTTGCATAAGGAATACTACTAATAATTCAAAGTCCATATAAGGTATTTGTACGTCTGCATTATCTCAGCAGAACAGAAAACTTAGAGCTTATAATGATAAGAAACAATCTAATTTCACGTGATTTGCAGTAGTTTTCAGAAAACTCTCATTCCAATGAAGCAAATGAACACCATTGCAGACTTGCAGTGCTTTCATGAGTAGAAAGCCATTTTTCTTAGTTAATGTTAAATATTCCATTTTAATAAATAACTTTAATTTTGCAGGAATAAATAATTACAGTATACTTTTTCTTCTTTCCATGTCTCTGACATAAATATTTCTATTGTGATAGCATGGGCAGAGCATGGAGCTTTAAACCCAAACATACCTGGGCTTAAATCCCTGTTCTGCTACCTACATCTGATAGATTCATATACTTTTATAGCCTTTCTTTTTTTTATTTTTTATTTTTTGAGATGGAGTCTCACTCTGTTGCACAGGCTGGAGTGCAGTGTGCAATCTTGGCTCACTGCAACCTCCGCCTCCCAGGTCCAAGCAATTCTCCTGCCTCAGCCTCCTGAGTAGCTGGGACTACAGGTGCATGCCACAACCCCCAGCCTAATTTTCTGTATTTTAGTAAAGACGGGGTTTCACCGTGTTGCCCATGCTGGTCGCAAACTCCTGAGCTCAGGCAGTCTGCCTGCCTCGGCCTCCCAAAGTGCTGGGATTACAGGTTCACGCGAGCCACCACACCCGGCCTAGCCTTTATTTTTTTATACATAAAACATAGGTAATGTCTACCTCATAGTGCTGTTATAAGGATTAAGAGAGTTGCACATATGTAGAAAAAAGACATATGGGTGACAGAACTCCCCAATGACTGAAATGCCTTTTCATTAGAGATAAACCACAGTGAATGGTAAGGGAAGTTAGAAAAGAAATAAAAGAATACAAAATTGCTCTGCATAATGAAGTAAAAAAAAAATCTTGAGTGTTCACAAGCAGGTGAGAAGGAAAAAAAGAGAAGAGAGGGGACCCTGAGATAGAAAAATGTTGAGGAAAGAAAGAAAAGAATGGCATAGCAAGATGGAAGGATGCCGTGACCCAAAGAGAAGAACTGACAATAGGAAGTTCCCTATGGTCAACTGGGCTCTTAATAAAACAAGAATGCTACGGTATAATATGAAATATATTTGGTCTTTTCCCCAGATTCTGCCACACAGCTCCTAAAACCCTTGGGATTTCCTGAATGTTAGGAGTGTCTTCTGACATTTATATCAACCCTCTTTTGATGGTACCTGAGTTTATGCTAATGCAGTGACTTAGGGTGAGGCCCCTAGATAACCTCAGCATTAGGCTGGTTAGCAGAAAGACCAAATGATTAGAAGGCTGGAACTTTCAGCCCCACTCACTGGCCTCTGGGAAGGGGATTGGGCTGGAGATGAAGCTCTGTAAAAACACTTGAACAACAAATCTGATGAGCTTCCAGGTTGAGCACATCCAGTGCAGAGAAGGTGGCAAGCCCAGAGACGGCATGGAAGCTCCATGCCTCCCACCCCCTCATACCTTGCCCTATACATCTTTTCCTTTTGACTGGTCCTGAGTTTTATCCCTTATAATAAACCAGCAAATGCAAGTAACATGTTTCCTTGAGTTCAGTGAGGAGTTGCCCTAGCAAATTAATGGAACACAAGGAAGGGCACCATGGGAATCTCAATTTACAGCTAGTTCTTCAGAAGTATAGGTGGCAACTGTAAGGGAAATGGCTGCTCTGCAGTCAAGAGTAGGCTGAGGTAAACACCTGGTGCTGCATGATACAGCAGGACTGGAGCGCAGGTGCACAGTCCCATGCAGTATATAATCACAGTTACGTAACCATGTTATGGGTGGGCTCATCACCCGGCTTTGAGCCACTATTGTCTGTAATATAACTGCACTGCTAACTCTGTAACAGAGAGCTGGGCCACCTTGCAGGTGGCCAGGAAGCAGCAAGTGCACTCGGGAGCACAGCTACAGGCATGGGGGTGGCAGGCGCTGCAAAGCCGGCACTGAGACGGGCTATGGTGCAGCTACAGTTGTGGGGGGTGGCTGAGACAAAGGCTGATGGAGAGAGAGAATAAAGCCATATCCCAACTACCTATAGTGCCCCGAGTGTTCATTCAACTACCCTCCACCTATCCACCAACTCCTCTCGGACCCCAGCTCAGGTTGGAACCTGACAATTGGTGTAGTCATCAGGATTCCGAGGTGTGTCCTCAGCCCCCAGTGATCTTGGGTTGGCTATGTGGCTGCGCTGCTAGGATGGGGTCCAGTGGAAACATGGGCAGCAGTGGACGGGTCCCCTGTGAGCACAGAGAAGGTGCTGAAACACCTGGAAGTGCACAGCACCGAGAAGGAGCATGCCTTTGCCAGCAGAGTCAGATGGGCGTTTTTGACTGCACTATGGTCAGTGCATGCCCAGTCCCTGCAGGACGCAGCACAGGTAAGGGACCTTCAGATGCAAGCCAAGCGCCTGGAGGGCCGGATACACAGTTTGGAATAAGAATTGGGAACTGCCATAAGTGACAGCTTGAGCCTACCCTCCTGGCTGGACACTCCCGCTTGGTCTGATACTGAGGGGGAAGAACCCCCGCTGTGGGCTCACCCCCATGGTCCACCAAATAGAGCATGAATAGCCACTTGGGCCCAAAAAGCAGGCCCAGGGATCCCCTACCGTGGTGGAGCATGCTTCACATAGTGCCTACACCCCCAGTGATTTGGGGGAGTTAGACAGTGTTGGCACCATCTGGGGGAGCCCCTACCCACCTGGGAAGTGCTAGTAACTTTGTGGAGGCAATTGACTCCAAAGCAGCAGTTCCGGAAATGCCCACCCAGACGCTCTGGCTCAAGGACTACTTACAGACAGGCAGAGATATACAGCCTTTTGTGTTTGATTAGGGAGCTGGCTGAGATGCCTGGCTTGGAGGGACACCAGATGACCAGAGGCTACATGTGGAATTAGCAATCCACTGGTCCCCCACCAATGTACAGATTGTAGTCTTGTCTACGGGAGGTTGGCACAGATTGTAGTCTTGTCTACGGGAGCCCAGATAAGTTTCCGGGTAAAGCTGCATACATAAATGGCTATGGAGACTGGTCAGTGAAAGTGAAACCTGTATCTTTGCACCTTGGCATTGGCCACTTTCCCTGTTTATACTGTGTATGTCTCTCCCATACCTGAATATATTCTGGGGGTGGATATTTTACACTGCTTGGCAGATGTGCCATCTATCACGGATTTGATGGACCACTTGACAATGGAATTGGGACAGTACCACTACGTGGTGGACTTGGCCAATGTATTCTTCTCAATTGACATTGCTCTAGAGAGTCAGGAACAGTTCACCTTCACATGGAAAGGATGACAATGGACTTTCACAGTGCTGCTCCAGGACTATGTGCGTAGCCCCACCGATATGTCACGGCCTCGTTGTCACAGATTTAGCCACCTGGAAATGTCCAAAGAGAGTTCCCTATTCCATTATATTGATGATATTATGCTAACCTCTGATTATCTTGCAGATTTAGAAGTGGCAGCACCTCTCTTGCAACATTTGGCAGCATGCGGTTGGTCCGTCAATGAATCCAAGATCCCAGGGCCTAGATTGATTGCCAAATTCTTAAGAGTTATCTGGTTGGGTAAGACGAAAGCCATATCAGATGCCATCATAGACAAAATTCAGGCATATCCCTGGCCCACCACTGTGAGGCAGCTGCAGACTTTTATGGGCCTCTTGGGGTACTGGCGGGCATTTGTGCCCCATTTGGCTCAGATGATAAAACTGTTGTATCGGCTGACAAAAAAGGGGGTTACCTGGGATTGGGATAAGGAGGTTGACACAGCCTTTCTGGCAGCCAAGCAGGCTATTCAGCAGCAAGTGCAGGCCCTACAAGTGATTAACCACGGATGCCCATTTGAACTCGAGGTGCATGTGACCACAGATGATAGTGGCTGGGGCCTATGTCAGCGCATGGACTGCTTTAGAATGCCAGGAGGCTTTTGGTTCAACTGTGGAAGGGAGCTGAGCTCCAGTATTCATTGACAGAGAAGCAGTTAGCAGCTGCATATGCCACCCTTCAGGCTTATGAGAGTGTGACAGGATGGACTACAGTCATCATGCAAACGACTTACCCAATAGTGGGGTGGATATGTTCATGGGTAATGACTCCCCAGACTGGGATGGCACAGACATCCACTTTAGCAAAGTGGGGTGTCTACTTAGAACAGCGGAGTCCTCTGAGCATAAGCCCCTTCACAGCAGAACTGCAAGAAGTCTTGGGACCTGCAGTTCCGATGCAATATAAGGCTATGGGTCAGCCTGAGGTACCCCTAAACCCTGAGCCATCACTGTTTAAAGAGGGGCACCCCACCCTATCCCCCATGGGGCATGATATATGGATGGACCCAGCTGGGGTGCCATTGCTGCCTGGACCGCTGTCATGCGTGGTTCAGCCTAGTACTGACACCATATGGTTTGATACCAGATGTGGACAAAGTACTCAATGGGCCAAACTCAGGACAATGTGAATGGTGATCGCCAAGGAGATGACACCTATGATAATCTGCACTGATAGCTGAGCAGTTTATTAAGGCTTAACCTTGTGGTTAACTACTTGGAAGTTACAGAATTGGCTAGTTGGTCACTGGACCATTTGGGGCGGGGCCATGTGGCAAGACCTATGGGAGAAAGGATGACCTCCTCTAACCAGGTATTGTGACAGATGGTAATTTGTTGTTGCCTGTCTCAATGTCCCTAAAGGTAGGGGAACAAAAACCTGGTTTTGGCCATGGACCCTCCAAGCCACCCACTGCAGATGGATGGCCATTGTAGCCCCATGGAGGGAGGACTTGGGAATTTAATGTATGGCCTCTGATATGGTTTGGCTGTGTCCCCACCCAAATCTCACCTTGAATTGTATCTCTCAGAATTCCCATGTGTTGTGGGAGGGACCCAGGGGAAGGTAATTATATCATGGGGGCAAGTCCTTTCCGAGCTATTCTCGTGATAGTGAGTAAGTCTCACGAGATGGGCTTATCGGGGTTTCTGCTTTTGCTTCTTCCTCATTTTCTCTTGCTGCCACTATGTAAGAAGTGCCTTTCACCTCCTACCACGATTCTGAGGCCTCGCCAGCCATGTGGAACTATAAGTCCAATTAAACCTCTTTTTCTTCCCAGTCTCGGGTATGTCTTTATCAGCAGCATGAAAACAGACTAATATAGCCTCTGTGATTGATGATTTGTAGGGGAATGGCTAAGGAAGGAACCCTCCTCCAGGGCATATATGTACTGCTGCTGTGGCCTATGGGTCCAGAGTGCTGCCCTATGGACACATTTCTCCACTAAGAGGTCTCCCTTGGCCTAGGGGATGGAGTGTAAGGTAAATAGCTGCACTGCAGAAAAGAGTTGGTGGAGGTAAACATCTAGTGCTGCATGACACAGCGGGACCGGAGTGCAGGTGCACAATCCCGTGCATTACATAAACACAGTTATGTAACCACATTATGGGTGGGCTCATCACCTGGCTTTAAGCCACTATTATCTGTGAGTAATATAACTGCACTGCTAACTCTGTAAGAGAGAGCTGGGCCACCTTGCAGGTGACTGGGAGGGGAGCCAGGAAGCAGCAAGCACACTGGGGAGCTCAGCTACAGGCGTGGGGGTAGCAGGAGCAGTGGAGCCAGTGCTGAGAGGGGCTGCAGCTGGAGCAGGTGGCCAAAACAAAGGCTGACACAGAGAGAGAGAGAGAGAGAATAAAGCTGTATCTCAACTGCTTACAGTCCCCCAAGTGTTCTTTCAACTACCCACCACCCATCCACCAACTCCCCTCAGACTCCAGCTGGGGTTGGAACCTAACAACAACCTACTACTTGCAATTGGCATTTGAAGTTGGGGGGACACTCCAGGCAGATGGTATCAGAATTGAAATGAATTATAGGATACCCAGCTGCGTCCAGTGGAGAACTGCTTGGAGTGTGCTGTGTTGGGCTTATAGTAGATGAGAAAGAGTAAGTTGCCTTAGGTGCCCAACATTCTCATTTTTTTTTTGTACCTACGTTTTTAAGAAATAGGCTTTATTTTTTAGAACAGTTTTAGGTTCACAGCAAAATTCCACAGAAGATAGGGAGATTTCCCATATGCTCCTTGCCCCCACACATCCATAACCTCCCCATTATCAATATTGCCCACCAGAGTGGAACAACAGTTGCAATTGATGAACCTACCTTGAAACACTTTTATCACAGAGTCCATAGTTTCCATTAGGGTTCACTCTTGGTGTTGTACATTCTGTGCATCTGAACAAATGTTTAATGACATGTGCCCACCACTATAGTTGTACAGAGTAGTTTCACCACCTTAAGAATCTATTATTGACCAGGCAGGATGGCACATACCTGTAATCCCAGCACTTTGGAAGGCCAAGGGGGGAGGATCACTTGAGCCCAGGGGTTTGAGACCAGCTCTGGCAACATAGCAAGACCTCATCTCTACAAAAAAATACAAAAATTACCTGGGCATGGTGGCACGCACCTATAGCCTATAGTCTTGGCTACTCAGGAGGCTGAGGCAGGAGGATTGCTTGAGCCTAGGTGGTTGAGGCTGCAGTGAGCCCAAGCCATGGTCATACCACTGCACTCTAGCCTTGGCAACAGAAGGAGACCCTGTCTCAAAAATACACACATATATACACACACACATATATTCTTATGTATGTACATATGTGTATATACATATATATACACATGTTAACATTTTAAGTCCTCTCCCCTTTGTGCTGTAACGTCTGTCATAACTAGCCACCCCTTCCCCCAACAAAAGGAGAAAGTTTACCCAATAAAACTGTGTTGTGTAAAGACACAATTGCCTTGAGTAAAATCTTATTAAGTCGACTAAATACAATTGCCTTGAGTCAAGCGGTGTTTTGAGAAAATCAAGAAATGTGGGCTGTATCCAGATTTGAACTTACACAAGGTGATAAAAAGGGAAGAGCTGTAAGACATAAAACAGCAAAGTGGAGAATCCAGGAGGAACAGAGAAAAATGCAAGTGGTATCTGGAAGAAAATTAAATCCTAGAGATACTGTGGAAAAGAGAGGAAGAGTAAGAGGCAGGATTCCTTTGTATTTAAATATCCTGGGGCAGAGCAACTCCAGCAGACTTGGGGGTGAAGGAGAAAGGCAGGCAGCTGACATCTGGTTACAGGCTGCCTCATTTCCACATGGGTGGCAGTAAAAGTGCTGTTCTAGCAGTGTTTCATGCTCTTCACAGGTATAAGGGAAAACAAGAATTTTTTTAAAAGTTACATAAAACTACCATGAAGTAAGTTATACTCTACCCAAAATAGGAAACCAGGATTTCCAGAAAGGGACTGACTTGTTGGAAGCCAAATGGAGGGCACGGAGGAGGGGAGGTCTAAAAGCAGGTATTCTCCAAAAGCCACTTACAACCTCACAACATAACTAGATCAAAGAATTTCTGTCATGCCAGATAGTGGAAGGCTGCTATGTTGAGAAAGGCAATTGAGCAGTTCTGGCGGCGGAGTCAAACAGAAGGCTTGGAATCAACATCTGTTTTCTACAGTATGCTCGCTTTGATTTCCATCTCCAAGTTTCTGAAATTCCAGAAACAGTATATGGCCTTGTCAAAGAAATGACGAATTACTATGTTACTTTGTGTTAACGAAAAGGTTACATTTATGTTCATATGGAAGAGATGCTTCGCTGAGGAACTTTCAATTTTTCAAACTGTGACACGCACACACAAGACGGAAAGCGAGGCAGCCTGACCGGGTTTCCCAGGAAACAGGTGCTGCAAGGTGGAGTTGCACCGCTCCCTCCTCCGGGAAGGCGGTGACCCTTCCGTAAGTGTCTCCGTTGGAAACAAATAAAGGGAATCTCGGTCAAAGCGCAGTTCCCTGATTCCACTTGAGAAGCCCCGGGCGTCAAGGCGTGGCAGGAAATTTACCATGACGCCTCCCACAGGCTCCCGCCTCTCCCAGGTGCTGTCGATTTTGCAAAGGGTCCGTCTCTAGGGCGACTGTGACGAGTTCCGGAGCATCAGCACCAGGGAGCGCTGACCCGACACTCAGCTCAACCGCCGCCCGCCGCGCCTCGGCACCCTGGGCTTGTCTGGTTGGGTGTTGCCCAGTGAACGCCCCAGCTCCTACCCCGAACCCACGTCCCCCGGCTCCTACCGTGCCTCATGATCCTCGCTTGGCCCAGCACTTTCCACGCGCGCTGACGCTGGGCTCCAACACCCGGACCGCCTCCGCACAGCGGCGCGGCTGCTGTTTGTAAACACGCCCCACGTGCGCTCGCCCTGCCCCATTCGCAGCCCGCTCCTGGCACGCAAGGATCCTCCGCTTTCCCACCCAGCCCTCTGGGGCAGAGATTTCAAAATTTCCCCTCCGGGAGAGAAGAGCCTCGTACGCAGAGTCGGGCCACTGGGAAAAGCTCCAGGACAAGGCGAGCGTGTGCCGCCCCCTGCCGGCCAGGGAGGCAGTCCGGCCCGGAACCGCCAGGCAGTGAGTGGAACCCACGCGGCGCCCAGAGACGCGCCCCTGCCGGGCCCCGCCCCTCCCGCTTGCTCGCCAGAGTCCCCTCCCCCGGGCCGCGTGCGCTCACCCGCGCAGGCCCCGCCCCCTCGCCGGCACAACGTTCTGCGGGGGCGCGCGCGTGCTCTCTAATCCCCCGCCTTCCGGCTTCGGCGGCGACGCTCGTCCGTCTCCGCTCGTCCCTCGCGGCTGCCGCGCCACCAGTGCCAGCCTCCCTCAGGAGACTCCATTTGCGCTTAGTGTGGTCTAGACGCCGCGCAGGCTGGCGCAGGGCGATGCCCGGGGCCGGCGGACTGGCGTTCCCTGTGCCAAGCGGCCGCCCGCTGGCTGGCTGGCTGCGGCAGTGACACCCAGGTCGCTGGCGTCCAGGCGGAATCCGGGCTCCGTCCGCGGGAGGAAAGACGTCCCGCGCTCTGAAGCTCGCCCAGCGGGGAGAGGCCCTCGCTAATACGGCTTCTCTCTGACCTCTTAATTTCAGGAGGTAGGCTCTTCAGGTCCCTCTCCCTGTCACCCCAGATTATGCCTAAAAGCATTATTTGTCGTATTTAGCTATCACATTGATAGGAGGCGTTAATTTTCTCAACATAGTTGCAGGATAGATGTGGATAATGCCACAGATCCTGATGTTGAATTGAAAGAAAATGTTTTTGGTATTTTCCTTTAGGTTTCGGAGCCTCCGAGTATCTATACAGCCCCCACAGGAACTGCTTCTGTTGGCCCATCGAGGATCGTCTTTCACCAGGATTATTGTAACATCATCTTCACCGAGCCTTCCACCCCATAGCCTCTACCTTGGGTCCTCATTTCCACCGATGCAGTTTTTTTGATGCTTTCTTTAGTAATGTGACATCACATGTCCACTATCCTCCTTTCCAGCTGCCAAATCCAGTAGGTTTAAGTCGCTTTTAAAGTAGAGAGTTTTCTGCTTGTTCCACTTTCACCTTATTTGCACTGTTCACTTCTGTCGGGGTCATCTTCTCTTGCGTATGATTTCCACAAGCACTCACTTGCGCAACCTATAGCCCAGTCCTTGCCTAGAGAGACAGCATTCCATACAATCCACTGCTTGACAAAGACCGCATAGTCAGCGGGTGAGTTTTCCCATTGTATTTTCCTATATGTCAAGTTTACAAGTCCTCTCTTGACTTAAACTGTTTACTCCCTAGCACATTTCCTAAAATACTTCCACCTGAGATTTAGTGGCTATTTTTGGCAAAGAACATTACCTGCAAGGATGGCGAGAATTGAGTATGCAATAGTACTGTTTTAGAGGCCTTACTAGTACAGCACTGATTGAGTTTCTAACCTCTAGTGTGATTACAATTCATGAAACACCCTAAACCCTAAGTGAGGAGGAAGAAAGAAGGTAAGAGTTAATTGGAGTTAGACTTTTCTATAGGAAGTTTGTAAGTTTTAAAATAGCAAGTAGAGAGATTCATGTAGCCCTGGTCAGAAAATTGATCATTGCACTATCCATCTAGGCCCTAGAAGTGAGAGGAGGAATCTTACGACCTCATTTTCTAGTTGCTTTGTATTCAAATCTTAGTTGGTAATTATCTGGTTCTAGTAATCAGCTAAAATATTAGACACTTAAAATGTTGGGGAAACGCAAGCGTGTGGTGTTGACAATTAAGGACAAGCTTGACATTATTAAGAAACTTGAGGAAGGCATCTCTTTCAAAAAACTTTCCGTGGTGTACGGAATCGGTGAATCCACAGTTCGTGATATTAAAAAGAACAAAGAAAGGATTATAAACTATGCAAACAGTTCAGATCCTACCAGTGGGGTATCCAAACGTAAATCTATGAAGTCATCAACATATGAGGAGCTTGATAGAGTTATGATAGAGTGGTTTAACCAACAGAAAACAGATGGGATTCCAGTGTCTGGAACGATTTGTGCAAAACAAGCCAAGTTCTTTTTTGATGCTTTGGGGATGGAAGGTGATTTTAATGCATCGTCAGGCTGGCTAACTCGATTTAAGCAGCGCCATGGTATTCCAAAGGCTGCTGGTAAAGGAACAAAATTAAAAGGAGATGAAACTGCTGCCAGTGAATTTTGTGGTAGCTTTCAGGAATTTGTTGAGAGAGAGAATCTACAACCAGAGCAAATTTATGGTGCTGATCAAACTGGATTGTTCTGGAAATGCCTACCATCAAGGACATTAACTCTTGAAACTGAACAAAGTACTTCTGGGTGTAGGTCAAGCAGAGAGAGAATCATTATTATGTGTTGCGCAAATGCCACAGGTTTACACAAACTTAATCTTTGTGTTGTGGGGAAGGCCAAAAAGCCCCGAGCATTCAAAGGCACTGACCTTTCAAACCTTCCTGTGACATATTACAGTCAAAAAGGTGCATGGATAGAACAGTCTGTTTTCAGACAGTGGTTTGAAAAGTACTTTGTGCCACAGGTACAGAAGCATTTGAAATCCAAGGGACTTTTAGAAAAAGCAGTGCTGCTTTTAGATTTCCCCCCAGCACATCCAAATGAAGAAATGTTGAGTTCAGATGATGGCAGAATAATTGTGAAGTATTTGCCACCAAATGTCACAAGTCTGATTCAACCAATGAGCCAGGGAGTTCTAGCCACTGTAAAAAGATACTACAGAGCAGGACTTCTCCAGAAATACATGGATGAAGGAATTGACCCAAAAATATTTTGGAAGAACTTGACAGTGTTGGACGCAATTTATGAAGTGTCAAGAGCTTGGAGCATGGTAAAATCAAGTACCATAACCAAAGCATGGAAAAAACTTTTCCCTGGCAATGAAGAGAATTCAGGTATGAACATTGATGAAGGAGCCATTTTAGCAGCTAATTTAGCAACAGTTTTACAGAACACAGAAGAATGTGAACATGTTGACATTGAGACTATTGATCAGTGGTTTGACTCTCGGAGCAATGACTCAAGCTGTCAGGTGCTGGCTGACAGTGAAAGTGCCGAGGACCAGACCAAGGCTGCTGAGCAAAAGCCTTCTAGTAAGAGTAGAAAAACAGAGCTGAATCCAGAGAAGCATATTAGCCATAAAGCTGCACTTGAATGGACTGAAAATTTACTGGATTATCTTGAACAACAAGACGACATGCTTCTGTCTGATAAATTAGTATTAAGGAGGCTTCGGACCATAATAAGAAAAAAACAGAAGATCCAAAATAACAAAAATCATTAATAAGGCTCCTAAGTGTTTCAGTGTACTTGCATCTTTGTAACTGTCTATCTGCAGTGAAACTTTGTTTGTTTGAAGTCCTGTGGATTCCAAAGCCAAATACATTTTATAAATGATTTTAGGATTAGATGTCAATTTGGATTACTTAAATTACAACTCTTTAATGTTGACTCTAGTCATTGGGCATTGACATGTAACTTGTCTTTCTACTGTTTCTAATATGTATTATGTTAATTAGATCATAAGGTACCTGAGGCCAGGGATCTTGTGTCTGTTGTGCCTGAATTCGGCTTGTCTAATAAAGGCCCATGCACACTATAGGCACTCAATAAAACTTACATTTTTATGATTTTTCATTGAAGTTGAACTTCCAAATTGAAATATGTTGGGGGTAAATTTCCATTTCCACAGCTTTTCCACTGCTGAAAATCTTAAGAGTTCAGCAAAAATTGCACTTGAAGTATTTCACTGCGACTGCAGACAACTGAAGGAAAATAGAGCCTTAAATATTGCATTTCTGTTCTAGCAGTATTTGGGCAATTAGCAATTCAGATCAGCCATCTCTTGAGAATAGTAAAGGAAGCGAAGTATGATTTAAATGTCCCAGAAAAAGGATTTGCACTTCATTTTTTTTTCCATCTGATAAGAGGGAGAGTTCCTAAATAGTTGTGGAAAGAATCCCATTCCTGTTCCAGGAAAATAGATTTCAGTTCCCAAACTATTGCAATTAGAAGAGGTAAGGGTTACATTTTATCATCTGTCTTTTCGGTTCTTTATAGATGCCAGTAGTTTTTAATAAGCTATTTGACGTTTATGTAACACTTGAAAGCTTACAAAGTATGTATGTCATTTGCTTTCATACAACATGTTTTGTGAAAACTAATACTGAGAATATAAGCGTACATCTAATTTGTGGAACCAGCACACAAATAGTAGACTAACATAAAGTAGAACATGAAGAGAGGCATTGAAGAGGAGTGCAGCTGCTGTGTGACCATCGGCAAATTACTTAACCCCCCCATCTGTTAAATACAAGTAATATCTGCCTCAGAGAGTTCTGTGAGGCGTAAATGAGTTGACATATGGATTTTAAATAATAGGGGCTTATAATAGGGCCTCACTCAGAATAACATTGAGTGTTAGCTGTTACTGCCATTGTGGATATTGAGTTTCAGTAGTATGCTAAACAGATCCAATGTGTGACTCAAAGTGGGCTTGCTGCATTAGGAAAATCCTTCCAAGGAAGTGAGATAAAGGATACAAGTGGCCAGGCGCAGTGGCTCATGCCTGTAATCCCAGCACTTTGGGAGGCCAAGGCAGGTGGATCACCTGAGGTCAGGAGTTCAAGACCAGTCTTGCCAACATGGTGAAACCCTGTCTCTACTAAAAATAGAAAAAACTAGCCAGGCGTGGTGGCATGCGCCTGTAATCCCAGCTACTCGGGAGGCTGAGGCAGGAGAATCGCTTGAACTCAGAGGGCAGAGGTTGCAGTGAGCTGAGATCATGCCACTGCACTCCAGCCTGAAACTCCGTCTCAGAAACAAAAAAATAAGATACAAGTAATTAGTTCAGCGGAAATGCAATAATGATTTCTTTCATTGAAAACTGAAGGGTTACTCTAACTGAAAAATCACTTACCATCCCCTGGTAGGCTTTGTGATGTATGCAGGCATTTAAGATATCTTTGGTAGAGTTATAATAGGAAATGAGAATGGAATTGTAATTTCTTTGGTCCAGTTCTGTTAGCACGTTGCTAATAAATAGATGTCGGCTTTGTTCATAGAAGAAAATCTAGTACTGGCATAATTCATAATAAAATACCTTTACAGTAGATAAGAGCAATAAGGAAGGCACTTGGAATATTTCATCAAACTAAAGTAATACGGGATCAGTAGAAAAAGCAAAAGAAATATCATGGGAGACAGTGGTTACAGTAATTAGGCCCAACTATATATAGGGAGCTCGTCATTTGGTTTGAGGGGACTTTAGAGCCTGTGTCTGATTATTTTTCTTTCGTGAGGATTATCATCAGTGTCTTTTGAGCTGAGCCTCTGGCTTCTAGAATAGCTTTTTCAGAAGACCTCTCAGAATATACTTTCTTTGGATAATTCATACGTCACTATTAAAACACTTTCCTCAGTTTACACAATTTCACCTGCCTGATAGCCTTGAGGAAATACAACCCTGCAATATAAGTCCTGAAGCTATTTGGCTTCCTGGAGACTTAAGGATTCTAAAACTTGATAAGGGTAATGACTTACATTTGAACACTGCTTTGCATTTTCACATTGCTTTTTGCTAACACAAACTTTGTTCAGTCGTGACCCTGAACTGGTTTAGTCTCATGTTATATCATTAATCATAATATAAATTGTGCATTCTCATTCCACATTTCATTGTAATACAAAAATCTTAACCTCCTTGAGATATTGTAATAGTTCCTCTAGAAAGACACATCGTGGTAATCTTGGTACACTCGCCCCTTATATGTACTCTAGTTTGAAAAGCAGACATACGTATTCTCATTTGACTTTGTACACCTTAAAGGAAATACCTACAAATTCTGACTATTGGTTAATGATTCTGACTATTGGTTAATTTTTAAAATGTATATGTTTTTTAGAACCTGAGAGACTAACAGAACTCAGACCAAATGGACAAAGTATTTGGCAACTAAGCATGTTTTTTTCACAAAACTGCAGAGTGTGAATATTTACTATTTCATAATTCAATCTCAGAGTAATACAGGGGTTGGTTGGAGAACTGGGCGCTAAATATAGAATTGGCAGGGCCAGGATCAGAAGCCATAGTCAATTTAAGCAGAATGATAGGGAGGACCCTGCACTCCAAAATTAGCCTTATTCAGGAGAGCTGTGTTCACGTATCACCTTAATATTTTCACAAATTGACTTTTTTTTTAATATGCGCACTATACATGTTAAGCAATAATATGTACAGAATTACAGGTCTCATGTGCCAACTGGGGTCTTTGTCTAATTCAAGTTAAACAAGAATTCTTATTTTTAAACTTGCCAAACTAAAACCTAAAATCAATTTTGTATACCTCATCTGCACACTTTAGAAACACTAGCCAAGCAGAAGGAGTAGGGTTGTTGAAGGTTAACAGATTGGAATGCAAACTCCAGCTTCTCCTTTCTTTGTATAGATATCCTTGGAAGCATTCTGGACCTTTCTGAACCTCAGTTTCCCCATATGTGAAAGAGCTGAAAGGTGAGCAGTCACATTCCAGGCATTCATAAACACCAGCTATTAAGCAATTCTACAGCTGTACATTGAGGACCCCTGGTCTTCAGGGTTGCCCTGGAGAATTCATCACAGCTCTTCTCTCACAGACTCTGTGCAGACCCCCAGGAAGCCCAGGCATCTCTTTTGAGGTCCAGGGCACTGACGCATCTCTGGGAATGCTGGCTGGGGTGTATGCATAGGTGGGCAGGCAGCATTGAGTTCGCCAGACCCCAAGGACTGTAGCTGTCAGTCACCACAGGGGCCCATCTGTAAAAATGTTGAGTTACCGATAAACTTGTAACATCTAGTTTCTTCTAAGACCAACAAAAATGATACCTAATTATTTCCTGCATTTCAGAATATGTTGCTCTTCTGGAACTTATTTACGAAGGAAGACAGTCACCTTTGAGTGTAAAAAAAGATAAGGCAGTTTTACTCATCTGTTGAAGCCTTGACCTGAACTCAAGTGAGCCTTCCACATCAGACTCCCAAGTAACTGGGACTACAGGAGTATGCCACCATGCCTGGCTTTTTTTTTTCTTTTCTTTTCTTTTCCTTTTTTTTTTTTTTTTTTTTGGTGAGCCAGAGTCTCAGTCTGTTGCCCAGGCTGGAGTGCAGTGGCATGATCTCAGCTCACAGCAACCTCCACTTCCTGGGTTCAAGCAGTTCTCCTGCCTCAGCCTCCTGAGTAGCTGGGACTACAGGTGTGCGCCACCATGCCTGGCTAATTTTGTGTATGTTAGTCGAGATGGAGGTCTCACTATGTTGCCCAGTCTGGTCTCAACTGTTGGGCTCAAACAGTCTTTCTGCCTTGACCTCCCAAAGTGCTGGGATTACAGGCATGAGCCACTGTACCCAGCCCATAATGCTATTCATTCCTTGAACACATACATACTCTTTACTAATTTAGGAGAAAAAATAGGGTAATCCTTACCAAATTACTCAAAATCTATCTTTAAAGACATGCCGCTTTATTCCTTTTAAATATATAAAGTAGGCCGGGCGTGGTGGTTCATGCCTGTAGTTCCAGCACTTTGAGAGGCCGAGGCGGGTGGATCACGAGGTCAGGAGATCAAGACCATCCTGGCTAACACGTGAAACCCTGTCTCTACTAAAAACACAAAAAAATTAGACGGGTGTGGTGGCAGGCACCTGTAGTCCCAGCTGCTCAGGAGGCTGAGGCAAGAGAATTGCTTCAACCCGGGAGGCAGAGGTTGCAGTGAGCCGAGACTATGCCACTGCACTCCAGCCTGGGCAACAGAGCAAGACTCCGTCTCAAAAAACAAAACAAAACAAAAAATATATATATATAGTAAATTGAAGAGCTAACAAAATGTAATCAAATAGTGGTTTTACTGGCCATACTCTAATGATTTGTACGTAAATTAATTCTGGTAAGAAGTTTTCAGGTTGTTCAAGAACAGTTGTTTTTCCTGTTTATTTGTACTATCCACAATGGGTTTTTTGTTTATTTGTTTTTCTATATTTTATTCAGAGTTCCTTGGTTTGAACCTGGTGTCCTTTTCCTGTTCCAGGCATCCATCCAGGATACCACATTATGTTTAATCATTGTGTGTTCTTAGGTTCCTCTTGGCTGTAATAGTTTCTTAGAATTTCCTCGTTTTTGATTGTCTGGACATGATTACCTTGACAGTTTTGAGGAGAAGTGGTCAGGTATTTTGTAGAATGTCCCTCATACAATAAAAATTTTTTTAGTTCTTTATGCATTTCTTGCCCCCACTAACACAATATAGATTGTGAAAGTGCCATGATTAAAGATACATTATATAAAGTAAAAGTATGAGAGAGAAAGATAGATTCTTATAAGGATCTGGGAAGGCTTTTCATCACAAATAACGTTGTCCATGAAGTAATTAGTTGTGTTTGTGGTAGGATAGGGGGTGACGCATGAAAATCAAGAGTGCAGGTCGTGTTCTAGTAACAGACTAATAGAATTGCAGTGTGCTGTGAGTAAGGTGCGATTAGAAGTAACTGTAAAGTTTGGCAGGGGCCTGAGGGCTTTTTTCCCTCCTGACAGCAAATAAATGGTATCTTTTCCAACAACACTTCTCTAACTCTCTGACATCAACTAGGTGTCCTACAATTCTGACACTAACTACCCAGAATTAGCATCAGATTCCACAGATACAAAGACTCAGTCCCACAAGATTGCCCTCATTTCTGATGCCAGTTGCAAGTATCAGGCCCCCAGATTAGTCAGGGGTTCTCCCAGTACTTCCTCAGACTTGATAATTTAGTAGAATGACTCATAGAACCCAGGAAAATGCTACACTTACTTGTAGTTTATTATAAAGGATACAAATGAACAAGTGATACATAGGGTAAGGTCTAGAAGGTTCCTGAGTGCAGGCTTTATACCTTTGTAGGTGGGATGTACCATCCTTCTAGTACGTGGATGTGTTCACCAACTCAGAAGCTCCCTAAACCCTAGAGGCATTATCGATGGCCAAGCTTTTCTTTTGTCCCATATCGATGCCACGGGTGGTGTGACTGGCTGCCCTGGGTCCATCTTGTTCCTCAGTGGGACCCCTATGGCAAAGGGCTTTAGAGGCAAAAGACTTACAGCCAATTAAATGTTTTAGGCCAAATGGGAATGGAGATGGGCAGGCACTCAGAAAATTCCTTTAATTAAGCAGCATAAGAGACCAAAACCAAAAGCCAAAAAACCAGGTTACAAAATTGACTTGTTTATCTCAATGGTGCCTCTGGCATATGTTGACCATAAAAGGAATATGAACTAAAAAAATAAAATCCTAAGCCTCCCAACAGACTGAATGGACTCGCTCTTGGCCAAAGGGGATGCCCAAAACCCTGAAAATCTAGTTCAGGGTATGGCAGGAAGTGGGCATTGGACACACCTCATTGTGCCCACCCCCCTGTGAAATTTAGGAATTTAGGCCCAAGTGACCACCAGTAACATTAAAATAGACATTATAAGACTGACAAAACCGACTCTTGTAACAACAAAATACCAAATTATAAACAGGACCTAAGACCATGCAGGCAAGGGTTAAGTGACACACGCCTACACTTAAAGAGTAAGCTGGATGGGCGCGGTGGCTCACGCCTGTAATCCCAGCACTTTGGGAGGCCAAGGTGGGCGGATCACAAGGTCAGGAGATTGAGATCATCGTGGCTAACACAGTGAAACCCCATCTCTCCAAAAAAAATTACAAAAAATTAGCTGGGCGTGGTGGCGGGCACCTGTAGTCCCAGCTACTTGGGAGGTTGAGGCAGGAGAATGGCGTGAACCCAAAAGGCAGAGCTTGCAGTGAGCCCGGATTGCGCCACTGCACTCCAGCCTGGGCGACAGAGCGAGACTCCATCTCAAAAAAAAAAAAAAAAGTAAGCTGTGTTCTAGGCGCTACAAGGGTTTTCTTTTTCTCTTAACAGTCAGACAAGCACTGGCCTCAAGCTCACTGGCCCCCAGCCCCTGTTCCATCAGCCGTAACTACAGATTTAATTAACACAAGACTGACTTTAATAATTTTCACCTGATTGAAGACCACCGACTATGGACTAGTTGTAGCTGGTTTACAGAAATTGCACACTTGCGTGCCTTTCTGCCCTAAAAATACCTTTTAATGTATAGGGCCTAATTGTAATATATTTAAATATTAGGTGTCCACCCCAAAATGACATGGGTCATATGTTACGTGCATATTTGTTCAATTCACATGTATCAGGACCACCTTCATGAATATTCGTAGCCCCTCCTGCAACCTGTTGAATATGTAAGTTTAGCCAACCTGTTGTCATATTCCCATAGGACCTCCAAGCACAATTGATAGTGGGGAATGTGCACTGTAAGACTCAGTGGTATGTGAACATCCTAGATAATTCTGGAAACAAATCCTCAGCCCTGTAAGACATGCACAAGCAAATTAATGCTATGTCTTGTCCCACAATGTCCTAAGTCAATGGCTGTCCTCGTGGTTTGGATCAGGCCCCTCCTGGTGAAAAAAAGTTGCTCATAATTTTAGCCATGATATAGAGCTAGGTTTATTCTGCCGCTATAGATTCTATTGCAGTTACACACTCACCATGATGCTGTAGCACATCTCTTCCTTAAGCCCATGGACTCACAAATATTTTCCACTCCAAGTGGTGAGGTTCCATTCCACTGCCCCTTAACTGCACCCCGTTTCAGCAGGAAGTAGCTAGATGGAGCACGTCACCCCCTTTCCTTAGAAATGGAATGGAACTTAACAGTGGGGAGTTGTAACGAAGAGTCTCAGCTTTAAAATGTATTTTAAAGCCCTTCCCAGTAGCCTTAACATGTATTTAAATGGTTTTTTCCTTTTTTCTTCCTCTTTCCCCCTGGACGCTCCCTTATACCATGACCCTGTGACCAACATATACATGCTTATCTAATTGTATGCTTGCTTAGAAATTCCAGGGGCTAATCTTGAAACAGCCCAGGCCTGGAGACCCAGCTGCACGTTACTTCAAGGTGGTTAATCTACAACCTGGTCGCAGTCGAGATGGGACCAGCTAGTACTCTGGGTGGACAGTAACTCAAGATAGCCATCGGAACAAGACATGCAAACCTGCACTCTGCACCGTTCCTGCATGTTTCCCATACCAGGTTTCCCGTTTAGAAACCCCTTCAGTCAGCCTTACAATTTGAAATATCATTTTGAGACTTGGGTCCGGGCATGTCCTCAACTGATAGCATTTTATTAAAACTGCTTTCCTTTCACCACGCCTCGCCTCTCATGTATCTGGCTTTTCAAACTGTGAATAGCCAGACCTGAGTTCGGTTAAAAGACAATACCTTCACAAGGAAAATGTGTTCCCTACCTTTAGGCAAACGAGAGGAGAGCAGAGAACACTTCCTGCATCTGTTGATTCTCAGTTGCCTTCAGCTGAAATAATCCTTATGCTGAAGTGGCATGTTTTTGGGTGGCATGACCTGAACCCCTTCAATCCTTAGTGGTTTCTTAGCTTCTTAGAATCACAAATTTTTTTTTTCCCTTTCCTTTGCGAACTAGCCTGGCTCTTGCAAGTGAAAACCTTGCTTTCCAGATTATTGTTTCTGCTGCACCCTTTTTTTTTTCCCTTTTGTCTACTTTGAAAGTCAAAGCTAAGCAAAGACTTCTTTGTTCTCAGCATTATGCTTTCCCTGAAGCAGTGAAGCTATAGGGCAAGAATTACTGGGAATGGGAAGTGCGTTGGCTTTTATTTTTAAGATTCTGTATTTTCATCCCAGAAAAAAAAAAAATTGTCCCACATTCTGTAAATTTGGATCTCCCGGAGATAGAAAGATCACCCAGAGTGTAGAGCCTTCTGTCATCTCAGGGAGAATCCCTCTCCATTATACATTTTCACTCCTGCTTTCAGCAAGACAAATTCCTCGTTGTTTCATGCACTTCAATTCCGAAAGCAAGCAACTTTTAGCGCTTGTGCAAATAACCTTTGTATTTCATCCTCTACCCCAGGCAGCTTAGAAAATATTTTTTTCCTTGACCAACAGTCATCTTAAAAGAATTCTAGAGCCAGCTATTAAAAAAACAAACAAACTTGTTCTCCACTTCCTTGTACTGTACCTGTCTGCTCTCCTATTTCAGTGAATAGAGAAGGCCTCAGAGCTTCATGGTGCTGGATACACCAGTACGGAGTTGTTAAAAGGAAGGGAAGGAGTCTTTACCTTTCTTATGGTCTAAGTAACATTGTGAGTGAAAATATCATCAGGCAAAGAATTACCTGTGTGCCTTATGTTAACTTAGTAAAATATCCTTGCAGGCACAGAAAAATACAAAAGGTCTGGACAGCTCTTTAAGTAGATTTGAAAACCATTTAAAAGAGGATAGAAAGTGAAGTCTGATGGGGCAATGGAACACACACTGGGGCTTGAGGCCTAGGTGTACGTGGTCCCTTCTCTTGCCTCTTGGGACAGGCTCTCAGCTGCCAGCTCTGTGACCTTTGTCACTACAGATCCCACCCAACATTTTTTTTAAGATGGAGTCTCCCTCTGTCACCCAGGCTGGAGTGCAGTGGCACGATCTTGGCTCACTGCAACCTCCGCCTCCCAGGTTCAGGCGATTCTCCTGCCTCAGCCTCATGAGTAGCTGGGACTACAGGCACGTGCAACCACACCTGGCTAATTTTTTGTATTTTTAGTAAACGGGGTTTCACTGTGTTAGCCAGGATAGTCTCGATCTTCTGACCTCGTGATCCGCCCCCCTCGGCCTCCCAAAGCGCCACCTAGCTTCTTTCTCCCCACTTCTGCCTGGTGACCACTGCCAGCTTCCTCCCCTGACAGGGGCCTGAGCACAAATTCACAGAGGTTGAGATTGGGCATGCTGCCCAAGGGCATATTGGGTAAGGCATGGCAGAAGTTATTTTGCCCCAGGCTGATAGTGCTGTGGTGCATTAGGTGGGGATTGGCTGGGGTGAGCTGCTCACTCACCCCAACCCAGGTACTGAGCAGCTCTGCCAGGTTGTAATCTCTTGGTAGTCACCCATTGCTCTGGGTTGGGAAGGCAGACACATGGGAAGGAGAGATTGGCTTTCCCACCCAAAGCCAGGACAAAGTGCATTAGTGTGGCAGTGGACTGCAGGGTGGGCACAGGTACCTGTGAGGGTCTGCACTTGTCCAGCAAGTGTACCTGTGCCCAAAGGTGTGTGACATTAAATAGCAAATTCAAAAACCCGGCATGATAGGTCCAAAGAGAGACTGCAGAAGAAAAGGAAATGCTTATATCTTAGTACCGTTAACAACACCTTTATTTTAAGGGACCCCATATTTTCATTTTGCATTGGGCCCTGCAAATTAGGTAGCCAACTCTGCTTTCCGCTATTTCACATCCCACATTCAGGGAATACAAGTCTCAATATTAAAGGACTGTAGGGAGTAAAGGAGAGTCGATATGGGTATACAGCCTTCTTACAACACTGGGAGCAATATATTTGCAGGGTACCGTCATTTTCAACATTGCATTGCAGGATTCTTCAGATTTTTAAAAATAAATTCCCATCTAACAATTACAGACATAAGAGACCCCCACTTCAGTCCAGCATAGCCACACTACACACTGGCTTAGGACATTCACAATCACCTCCAAATGAGGTCTAGATAAGAAAGAAAATCTTGGAACACCCAAGTGGATAGTGAGATGGATGACATTCTATATACCCTTCAACCAACAAATAAATAACATACCCTAATAGCTCTGTGTTGTGGGGAAGGAGAAAGGATACAGCCTATGAAAATTATTATGAAAGTTCAGAGTTAAGAGCATGCAATGGATTTTGTTTGCAAAACAGAAACAACCTATAGAACATATGCACTTTTCTTCATTAAGATGCAAAAATACATGGGCTCTATGAAGCAATACAGAAGATACACATTCAGCAGACTGAGATGGTGAGTTAACCAAAATGAGCAACTTTCTAGGAAAGCAAAAATAGAGTATCAGAATTAAGGCCTTCACTGGAGACGGTAAAGAGCAAGATTAACATTGTAAAATATTCAGTTAGTAATTTTTATGATAAGTTCGAAACAATTTCCCAGAATGCAGAAGATAAGGTTGAGAAAAGCAGGTTGGTTGGTTTCCTGTTTGAATATGAACTGGAGGAAAAGAGCGAAAGCCCCTTACTCAAGCTCTAGCTTACCTAACGCTCAGCCGAGCAGTAACAAAAGATCCAAGAAGTTATCAAACGCGAGTTCTTACTTCAGGGGGTTAAGGACTTCCTCAGGGCTCTGGAGACAGACTCCAACCCCTTCTTCCTTTTAATGCTAAAAATCTTGCCTGGGGTAGAAATTTATAAGCTGATGCTGCATACAATGTATGAAGAAGCGTGTTGAGCCACTGCACAAATGCTAGAAAAACTCCTATACATGCCCTGATGTAATCCTTCCCTGTAGAAATGCCCTATAAAACATACCCACAGGCCGGGTGCGGTGGCTCACGCCTGTAATCCCAGCATTTTGGGAGGCCGAGGGGGGCGGATCACGAGGTCAGAAGATCGAGACCATCCTGGCGAACACGGTGAAACCCCGTCTCTACTAAAAATACAAAAAATTAGCCAGACGCGGTGGCGGGCACCTGTAGTCCCAGCTTCTCGGGAGGCTGAGGCAGGAGAATGGCGTGAACCTGGGAGGTGACGGAGCTTGCAGTGAGCGGAGATCGTGCCACTGCACTCCAGCCTGGGCGCCAGAGTGAGACTTTGTCTCAAAAAAAAAAAAAAAAAAAAACCATACCCACACGCTACCCTCAGGGATTAGCCCATTCCCTTTTCCTTTTAGTGCTGACTCCCTTGTGCACAAGCTGAATAAAACTCTTTTGTTGCTATGTTTGGTGATCTCTCTTGATTTCTGTCATGGGAGATCTCAAGAACCCAGGGCACCAGTAACAAGGTCACGGAACAAAAATGATGAGGTGACAGAAAGTAAACAACCCAAACTCTAAGTGTGCAATAATCAAAATTAAATTCCATTATATGCTTGAACTGAAAATAGGAATAGGTACTAGGAATACTAATTACTGAATAGCAGAAAATATCAATGGAGAGAGATTGTTCGTTTTAAGCTATCAAGACAGCTCACAAAGCATCCAGTCAGAAAAAGTTACACACACACACACACACACACACACACACACACACACACACAATCTGTTTGTCTTCAGGTTGCTTTGTAGCTCAAGTGATAGAAGAGATTGATGACTCTCCATAGATTTTAAGGGAGAAGAGTTGTAAGCAAATGATTTTATACCCACCCAGGTTGTTATTCTTGTGTAAAGGCAACAGAAAATTATTCTGTCTTATGCAAGAGTTCAGAGTTCAGCAATTTGTCATACCACCCATGTAACCTACCTCAAATTAAAAAATAATATATAAACTTTAGCAGACTAAAAATTGAAAACACAAGAAACTGTTAGCCTTGTAAAAAAGTTGACAGTTTTAAAACCATTTAAATATAGATATCTAATTGTAAGTACAGTTACAAAAGTAAGATATAAAATATAAAAAGAAATGTAAACTATAAAAATATGAAATAACAAAAATAACTTGGAAAGGAAAAGCCCTTAAAATATAAGCCATGATGATGTTTTAGCAATATTGTCTGAGCATAGAAATACCAGATTATGTTAACAAAGACCCAGAATGGACTGGGAAAATAAAAGCATGGTAATGTTTTTAATGAGCATAAGGAGAGTGAAAAATGTCTAATACTTTGTTCTAGTATAAACCAAAACAGGCTGGGTGTGGTGGCTCACACCTGTAATCCCAGCACTTTGGGAGGCCAATGGGGGCAGATCACTTGGGGTCAGGAGTTCAAGACCAGCCTGGCCAACATGGTGAAACCCCATCTCAAGTAAAAATACAAAAATCAGCTGGGCATGGTGATGCATGCCTGTAATCCCAGCTACTTGGGGGGCTGAGGCAGGAGAATCTCCTGAACCTAGGAGGCAGAGGTTTCAGTGAGCTGAGATCATGCCATTGCACCTCAGCCTGGGTAACAGAGCGAGACTTGATCTAAAAAACAAACAAACAAAACACCATATGCTGTTTACAGGAGACATATCTTAAGCAAAAGGTCACACATTTTAAGGTAAAGAAAGAACAAATAAACTGAAAGTTAGGAGTGGCAATATACTAACAAAGTAAGATTTTAAGCAAAAAGCAAGTTTGACAAAAATGATTATATAAATGATGGGCATAATGATGGTGATGATAATAATAAAGCTGTGTTTTATAAATAAAGTAATAAAGGGATAAAGCAAAAATTATTAGTCATACAGGATAAATTGATAGAAACATAAATGTAATGGAATTATTTAACATTCTGTTTTTGACAGATCAAGAAGATAAAAAATAAATGATACAGAGTATTTGAACAATAAAAACAGCAAGATCACAAATTTTACCTCATACTACAATTTGAATAGATAATAAGAAATATAATTTCTTTGTTTCATTTGTGATTAATCTGGCTTCCTAATACCCAAAGTTCCAATTTGTAACTGAGGGAAGAAATGTAAATATCTAATCTCTCTTAAGTCATCATTCACTCCGATAATTTAAATGGTACTTGTAGGTTCTGTTTAGTGCCTCTCTGGTAAAAATATTTTGTCTCTCAAGTGGCTCATCCATTCCCCTAGTTTTCTTCTCAAGGCAGCATGTGGGTTTATGGAAAAGGGGTGTTCAGTTTCATTAACCTCTCAGCATTGCCATGAAGGTGAAATCCTCAGGCTCAGGTGCTGTCCTTGAACTCCCCTCTGTTATCTCTGGTCTTTGGAAAAATGTCTGTGCTCTTTCTGGTTGTATACTTGCCCCACTGACCTTTACCCTTAAAGACTGAACCTGGTGTCAGTAGTGGGTTGACTTTTCACTGCCTTAGTCACTGGCTGTTAGTGACTGCTTAGCTGAGACTGCCTCATCTTGCCTCTCATTGGTGCCATAAGCCCATTACATGTTTGGGTTTGACTCCCATTTGGCCCCAGTAGTCTTACAGCCCTTGACACAGAGCTATCCATTGCATCCCTTGGCCATGGCAAATCCTCTCCAGCAGCTTTCCGAACCTCACCTAATTCTGTGATCCAAGATGGTTTAGGGAAGCTAAACAGGATGGCCTACTTCTATCTCCCTGTTTTTATAGATGTTAAAAAATCTTAGGAGGCCATTAGGCTGCATTCTGGGTTCCTACAAAAGCAAACGGAAATTCAACTCAGAGTAACTCAACCAATCAGAGACTGCCAACAAAGCTCTAATTAGGAGCTGTACTAATCAAAAATCTTCAACTATCCTCTAACTAGAGACTCTCCACCTAAAATAGTAAAATAGTTTATTTGTCTTGCTTTCATGAACCCCTTATAAAAGTTCTCTCTTTATGTCTCCTTGGTGGAGCCCAAGCTGCTTGTGATTTGGTGCTACCTGATTCATGAATTGCTGTCTGCTCAAATAGACTCTTTAAAATTGTAATGGCCCTAAGCTTATCTTTTAACACAGGTCAGTTTGTCAAGAATCAACTAGTCAAATGACCAATTGCCAAATTTAATAAACTTACTTATTTACCAGAAACTTGTTTGATTGTCCTGCTTCTGAAGGTTACGGCAAACAGTTTTGAAAGTGTCTAAGAAGTTTTAGTTGGCAGGTTTCCATTTTATCTTCACAGCATTTTAAGGAATAACCAGGTTGTTGAAACCTGAGTTATAGAGTGGTTTAGTGCATATATCTACTAGTCAGGAAAGTTTATTTCAACATTTTAGCATTTTTAGGACATAGAGTCAATCTTCTCTTATTATTTATCTGTAATTTCATATTTACAATGAATAAATGCCAGATTTAGAGTGCTAATCTTAAAATAGAGCTCATTTGCCAAAAGCTTACACTTTTTCACTTTAATAAATTCTGCTTTGCAATGCACACTATACATGTCAGCAGAATCATACGATTCCTTTAGGGTTTTTTTTTATGAAAGCCAAAGCATCACAGACCAAAACAAACACAAAGTAGGTAAAGGCTTAAATTCTTAAGAATTTTTATTTAAGCAAAGCACTTTTTAAGGCCGCTGATGTTTATTTTTCAAATTCTGTGTGGTGACTTGTGGGGGACAGGAATGCAGATTATGAAAATGCTAGCCTTTGTCAGCAAGATACATTGCACAAAGTCAAAAGCCAACTATCTAGTAAATGTTGGTAAGAACATTCATATGCTGTGAACTTTTATGATGTTGCATAGAACATTGAAATTCAACCAATACAGCAGGCATTCATAAACTCTTGATGAGGTAGTTGACTAGATTGACAAAAGAGAAAGAAAGGCTGGAGCTAGAAAGTCAAATTTGGAATTCAGCCACATAGAGTTGCTAGTTTAAATCATGAAACTGGCTATGATCACTGAAGAAGTGAAATGTAAGAAGTGAAAATGTCAAGAATTGAACTTTCATTACCTACAATTAAAGTGTTTACCAAGACAAATAAACGCATAGGAGTGATGGGAAGGAAAAAAGTGAAGGGAATATAAATAGAAAAACACAGAGAAGAAAGAAAGATAGCCCCAGAGAACCTAGAGATAGAAATTAACAATGAGAAGACACACATAAGTGAAAAGCAGAAGTGTAAATGTTTGAAGAAGTAATAAAAGAGGGATTTGAAATGCAGAGAGAGAGAAAGGTCTCTGTCCTTTGAAGGAGAAGCTTGGAGAAGGAGAGTGATGAAATGTACTTCTTATAATCATTGTCTTCATCTTCACTTATTTGTCAACGCCCTTAAATGAGGTATGTACATATAGCAGAGCTGTAATAAAAAGCAAGGTATTCAAAAGCAGTTGGAGATTGTTTAGCTTCCTATTTCTAAATTTCCCTACTCCAGTTAAGCCAGCTTATTCTCATCGTGGGCACTATCTGACACTCTAAACCTAGATTTGGTTCTAGAATACTCACCTTAGGCAGATAATTTTAACACTTTCTCTTGAGACCATTTTTATTGCCGTTCTTCTAAACATAACCTTACCCTCTTGTGACTGACAGTTTCCCTCTTTTCTTTGCTCTTGCTACTCTTCATTTTATCATTAATTTTAGCACTTTTTTGAATACCTACAACGTACCCTAACAAATATAAGGTCCAGGACAGCAGGGACTTTAAATGCCTTGGCAGTTTTGTTACACAGTCCCTGAACAGTCCTGGCAGATAGAAAATGTTCAATAAATATTGGTTGATTGAACGAATTAGCACAATATTAAGCACTATATACAAGATTAAGATAAAAGTTCTATTCTCAAAGAATTTACAATAAAGGAGTAGGAAAGCATCATTTATTCAAGTAACTATAGTAAATAATTGCTTAATAAAATCAATGCAATAAGAGACTGTCTAGGAGTGTGGGCTCATGGAAGCCAGGGAAGAGTGCATTTCAGGAAAAAGAAGGGATACACAGAGAACAAGTAAAAGGAGGACTAAGAAAAGTCGATTGGATTTAACAACAAGAAAGTCATTGACCACCCGTACAGAAGATTAGATTCCTTGAATGACCCTTGTGCTGAAAACAACTAAAAATGCTAGATAAAATATTTAAAAAGTGCTCACTTTGGCAGCACATATACTAAAATTGTAAAAATACAGAGAAGTCTAGCATGGCCCCTGTAACGTAAATTTTAAAAAAGAGAAAACACTATCATTTTAAATGCATCACTGAGCTGACAAAAGAGTATAGAATCTGCACAGATTAAAACAAGTGGAAGTGAAAGTCATTGCCATTTTATATAAAACACAAACACACACATGTACACATATAACTTACCTCTGTTAGAAGTCAGAGTATAATTATTCTTGATAGAGTTAGTGGCTGCAAAGGATATTGAAGGAAGGATTGCTAATGTTCCTTCTCTTGATTTAGGTGGCGCTTATGTAGAAGTATTCAGTTGTGAAAAATTCATTAAGCTTTCACCTATACTCAGAATATTTGCACTGCTTTGTGCTTTTTTTTCAGTAAAAGTTTACTTTTTTTGGAATATAAAACAACCAAAAAACAAAGTGGGTAGACTAGGAGGTAAGTGAATACCCAAGCTGGCTTTTGACTGGAAGTTATCTGCCCAATCCTGGTAATTTTCAGATTCTGTTTTGATGGCTGTAGGAGTTACTGGGGAACTATAATTTAGAGCCTGTTCAAGATGGAAATCCAGGAGGAAGTCTCCTAGAAGACTGAGACCACAAAAGACTACACAGTGAAAGAGAATTAAAAATAAACTTGTAGTATAGGAGAGGCAGCAAGACAATGTTCTTTTCTTAAGCTTGGCTTTTGGTGGGAGGAATAAAAACATCTTGCCTGAGAATTTGAAAATGGGAGCCTGACTGCAGGTAGATTTGCACTGTGAACTTAACTCTAGGTGTTGTTCCCAAACCGTCAAGCTGAGCATTTAATTTAAGATGGTAGTGCTTGCAGGAGATTGGTAGGAGTAAACCCAAATCCTCTCTGAAGGAACACAATTTTTATATGGGCCTCAAAGAATTTCCATGGACAAACTTCCAGAGAACAAGAGCTCACAAAGCACTGTGAGTAAGCACCAGCAGGAACAGCGGAAAGCAGAATCAAATCTGCTTAGACTGCAGTTCCTGGATTTATTGTGCAGTGAATGTAAAAGTAGCAAAAGTTTAGGTATAGAATATAAAAAATGTCAAAACTAATATAATTTATTTTATTTTTTTGAGACGGAGTCTTGCTCTGTTGCCCAGGTTGGAGTGCACTGGCGTACTCTTGGCTCACTACAGTCTCTGCCTCCTGGGTTCGGGTGATTCTCCTGTGTCAGCCTCCTGAGTAGCTGGGATTACAGGTGTGCGCCACCACTGCTGGCTAATTTTTGTATTTTTAGTAGAGACAGGGTTTCGCCAGGTTGGCCAGGCTGGTCTCGAACTCCTGACCTCAGGTGATCCACCCACCTCAGCCTCCCAAAGTGCTTGGATTACAGGCATGAGCCACTGCGCCTAGCCGCAAAATTTATTTTAAATGGAGACTTTAAAATATGAGCAAAGAATAGGGGAGACTTAACAAGATAAAGCAGATTTGAAAAGGAACGAAATGGGACTCCGAAAAATAAAATGTAGTGATCAACATAGTAATTACGATTAAGTTACTGTGACCCTTGTCAGAGCCAGATCATCAGAGGGAAGGGTGTAGTATCCAAAGGCTAGTCAGTTGAAGAGTTAATGGCGGTGAATAAACTGCATATATGTGTTATGTGCTGTTCTGTATGACCATAACCTTTTACAGTTTAAAAATATTAAATAGGAGATAACAGATGAAAAATAAGAATGGCAAGTGCAGACTATTTCTAGTAGCTTTCAGTGGTGACAAAACTTAGTGATGGTGATGATGAAATCCCTACTTCCATCATTACATTTTACTACTTCCAGATATCAATTCTGCTTCTCTCTCTTTGCCTAAAGGAAAAGGAGAGATACAGGAAAGGGAGGGAGAGTGGGAAGATGAGGGAAAGAGGAAAATAGAATAGGAATAAGAAAAAAAGGGAGTTGAAAGGGAAAAGGAGAGAGGAGAAACCCATTGTCTACATTGAATGATCCCCTTCTCCTTGTGCTGGATTTTAACTATGGCAATGGAGAAAAATAAAATGGTGGGGAGAGAAACAGTGAACATGTGAAGCACATCCTAAATCAGTCACCTTGAAAATTAGCGTTATATTAAGATTTAATTTTTTCCACTGTAAATAACAAATTTCATTTAAAAAAATCTAACACTAACCTAATGCTCTCTAATTTCACTTTTCAACTAGAAAAACTGGATTTGAACTTAACCAAAATTGACAAGCTCTAGTCTACAAAACCTGAAACACCCCTACCTCTTATTGAAAAGTAAAAACTGGAAAATAGGGCATTCAGTTGTCAGTTTGAATTACTTTTCTTTTTTTTTTACGTTTTTATTTTTAACATAGTTTAGGCCTCTCAGAGAGCTGGGCCTAGGGCAAGGGGAAGAGGGATAAAACACACTATTAGAGTTCATAGATCCATATACACATAATTCATCTTCTTGACTTTGTAGTGCAAAAGGTTAAGCATTTATTCTATCAAATTACTTTGAATGTATTTCAATGTCAGGTAATTTTGAAAAAGTACAATGCAATTTTTGCACAAACAGCTCTGCCCATCATCGTTCTTCTCAAAACAACGAGTCAATGCATTTTTCAAATTGGAAAAATAACAGCATCATTACATAATTAAAAATAGTATTTCTCAACTCTAGCTATTGTGTTCAGGTTCTTGGCATTTTGAACAAAGAATTGGACAAAACGTGCGAACAAAGCAAGGAAAGAATGAAGCAACAAAAGGAGAGACTTACTGAAAATGAAAGCACACTCCACAGGGTGGGAGTGGGCCTCAGCAAGTGGCTCAAGGGCCCGGTTACAGAATTTACTGGGGATTAACTACCCTCTAGAGGTTTCCCATTGGTTACTTGGTGTACTCCATATGTAAATGAAGTAGTGGCCCGAGATCAGCCTGATTAGTTGCAGAAAGTGACCTATCAGAGGCTGAAGTGAAGTTACAAAGTTATACTCCTATGCAAAAGAAGACCCGGCCCATAACCAACGTGATTGGTTGTGAGACGGGATCAATCAGAGGTACTTTCAGTTTTTCATCTGCCACACAGAAAAGGTGGGGGTGGAAAGGGAGTAGTCTCTGATCCTTTCCTTCCTTGGGCATGGTAAGTTGGGGTTTTCCTTTTGATTTAGTTCTAGGAAGTCAGTGTGAATCGGCCTTAGGTTCCCTGCCTCCAGACCCTAATCTCCTGCCTCAATGCATCACTTAATGATGGGAATATGTTCTGAGAAATGTGTCATTAGTAATTTTGTCATTGTGTGAACATCATACACAAACCTAGATGGTATAGCCTACTACACACCTAGGCTATGTGGTGTAGCCTATGGCTCCTAGGTTACAAACCTGCACAGCTTGTTACTGTTGTAATACAAGAGTCAGTATTTGTGTATCTAAACATAGAAAAAGTACAGTAAAAATACAGTATAAAATATTTTAAAAAATGGTGCACCTGTATAGGACACTTACCATGAGTGGAGCTTGCAGGATTGGAAGTTACTGGGTGAGTCGATAAGTGAGCGGTGAGTGAATGGGAAGGCCTCGGACATTACTGTACACTACTGTACAGTTCATAAACACTGCACACTTAGGCTACACTAAATTTATTTTAAAAATTTATTCTTTTTCTCTAAGAATAAATGCAGCTTAGCTTACTGTAACTTTTTTACTTTATAAACTTTTTAACTTAACAAAACTGACTCCTTTGTAATAACACTTAGCTTAAAACATAAGCACACTGTACAGTTATACAAAATTATTTTATTGCTTTATATCCTTCTTCTATAAGCTTTTTTTCTATTTTCAAAATTATTTATTTACTTTTTAAACTTTTGTTAAAAACAAAGACACAAACACACACGAGCCTAGGCTTACACAGGGTCAGTATTATCAATATTACAATTTTCCACTTGTCCTCCTAGAAGGTCTTTATGGATAATAACACACATAGAGCTGTCATCTCCTATGATAGCAATGCCTTTTTTCTGGAATATCTCCTGAAGGACCCGCCTAGGGGTGTTTTACAGTTAACTTTTTTAAAAAAAGAATGAGTACACTCTAAAATAACAAAAATTATAATATTAATAAATAAACTAGTAACATGGTTGTTTATTATTCAACATTATGTATTATGCATAGTTGTATGTGCTATACTTTTATGTGACTATCAGCAGGGTAGGTTTGTTTATACCAATATCACCACAAACACATTAGTAATGCATTGTACCATAACAATGTTACATGGCTACAGTGTCACTATGTGATAGGACTTTTTCAGCTCCATTATAATCTTATGAAACCACTGTCCTATATGTGTTCCATCACTGATTAAAACATCATTATGTAGATGGCATGACAGCACCATCACAGCTCACTGCAACTTCGAACTCCTGGGCTCAAGCGATCCTCTTGCCTAAGCCTCCCAAGTAGCTGAGATTACAGGCGCACACCACCATGCCTAGCTATTTAAAAAAAAGGTTTTTTTTTTTGTAGAGATGAAGTCTTACTATGTTTCCCAGGCTGGTCTCAAACTCCTGGTCTCAAGTGATCCTCCTGCCTTGGCCTCCCAAAGCGCTGGGATTACAGGCATGAACCACCATGCCTGACCATTACTGTTCTTTAGAATGACCATCACATTTTCTCCACATCATGCTTCTTGAAAAGTAGCCTGACGTGGAGGGTTGGATTCGTTATGACTCTTTATAATGCAAATGTCATAATCCAACTCACAGTGGCCTGAAAGGAATGAGATCCTTTATTTAGCACTAGACTCAATACCCCAGAGGAAAGTTTGGTGTTAGGTGTGGCTTGATTTAGGACTCTAATCATTTTCCTGGGGGCCATCTGTGAAGTCAGCATTCCTTGTAAGTCAACTTTATCCCCAGGCTGGCTCCTTTTACCACAGGCAGCTATTGAAAAGCTCCAAGACCCTGTGATCTCATACCATCAAAACCACCTCCAGCGAGTGTCTCCTCTTGCCTGATGGACTCTGATTACTTGTGTGTGTATTAAGCCTGAGCTATGGTCAGAGGGATAGGTCAGACTGCCCGGCTTAACTCAGTTAGGGCCCACAGCCCTCACGCTTTGGTTAGGGACAGTCCCTTCTAAACAGCATGGCTGAGAAAGGGAGAGGGTGGTTTTCAAATAAACTTTGAAACCATTATGTTTCTGGAGGGAGAAAGATGCTCGGTGGCAAACAGTGGATGATTTGGGCAAGTATTGGTCAAAGTTGGCTCTAGAAAATATTCTGAAGTAAAACATGGTATTTTCTCTCATTCTGACATCTTCCACTTTCACACTCACTTCTCCCATTTGTAGTTACTATTTATCCAAGCATAGCCTAAGGTTTTTTTAAGGGCCGTTTTTAACGTATCTAGCTTGGATCTATCATGGCTAATATATTGTCAGTCAGTGAAAATCAATGAACACTAAGGATTGAGTTCTCACTTCGACATCTTAGTTTATACTGACCCTGAAATTTTAGAAGGAAATAGCATTTCCTTTTTTAAAAAAGTTTTATTTTAGGTTCAGGGTACATATGCAGGTTTGTTATATAGGTAAAGTCATGTCATGGGGGTTTGTTGTACAGATTATTTCATCATCCAGGTTATGAGCCCAGTACCCAATAGTTATTTTTTCTACTGCTCTCCCTCCTCTCACCTTCCGTCCTCAAGTAGGCCCCAGTGTCTCTTATTCCCTTCTTTGTGTCCATGAGTTCTTATTATTTAGCTTCCACTAATTTATTTTATTTTTATTTTTTGAGACAGGGTTTCACTCTGTTGTCCAGGCTGGAGTGCAGTTTTGCAATCTCAACTCACTACAGCCTTGACCTCCCAGGCTCAAGCAATCCTCCCACATCAGCCTCCCAAGTAGCTGGGACTACTCGCATGTGCCAGCATCCCTGGCTAATCTGTGTATTTTTTGTAGAGACAGGGTTTCACCATGTTGCCTGAGCTGGTCTCAAACTCCTGAGCTCAAGTAATCCACTCACGTTGGCTTCCCAAAGTGGTGGCATTACAAGTGTGAGCCATCATGTCTGGCCAGTTTCCACTTATAAGTGAGAATATATGGTATTTGTTTTTCTGTCTCTGCATTAATTTGCTAAGGATAATGGCTTCCATTTATGTTCCCACAAAAGACATCATCTTGTTCATTTTTATGGCTGCGTAGTATTCCATGGTGTATATGTACCACGTTTTCTTTATCCAGTCTGTTACTGATAGGCGTTTAGGTTGATTCCATGTCTTTGCAGAAATAGCATTTCTTTAATGTAAAAGAGTAGATAGAATAATATTGACTGAAATAAAATGTTACTTAACACATAGTGTTAGAGCATTAAAAAGCTTTTATTATTCACCAAATTTGTATATTTATATGAATGATAAAGGTATACAAATAAATTTTACTTGTTTGTGTATTTTGAACAAGGCACAATAGCCAATTTCTCCCTTCCCTTTGCCACTCTCCTGTTACTTATTAATTCAGCAACTATTAAGTATCCCTTGTGTTCCAGGCATAGTTTTAGGAGCTGGAAATATGAGATTAATACTATGTCACTCATAATGGAATCCCAATCATATGCTCACAATAAAGAAAATACTATTTTGATGGATAGAGCATCCATATATATGTAAAAGAGTACAAAATTGGGCCCAGTGTGGTGGCTCACGCCTGTATTCCCAGTACTCTGGGAGGCCGAGGCGGGTGGATCACCTGAGGTCAGGAGTTTGAGACCAGCCGGGCCAACATGGTGAAACCCTGTCTATACTAAAAAAAAATGTAAAAAATTAGCCCGGTGTGGTGGCAGACTCCGATAATCCCAGCTGCTCAAGAGGTTGAGGTGGGAGAATTGCTTGAAACTGGGAGGCGGAGGTTGCAGTGAGCTGAGACTGTGCCACTGCACTCCAGTCTGGGCAACAGAGCAAGACTCCATTTCAAAAAAAAAAAAAATACAAAATTGTGATTATTTCTGGGGTAGCAAGGAAAATTACTTGGCTTCCAGAAGGAAAAACTAGTTTTATTTAGGCACACAAAAGTTCAATCTGGAAGAAAAGTTTCTCTGGAACTAGAATTGTGCTCAAGGTTCACTCCATCACCATCCTTTACCCGTAGTGGACATTGCTCAAATCACTAGTTGATAGAAGGAGGATATGAAATATCTAATGAGAGTTTTCCCAAAATATGAAACAGACTTGTTATCTAAGAAAAACATAATTCCAACCTTGCTATTTTTTGTTGTTCAAGTTGAACTGTTAAAAATAAAGTTCACATATGTTAAACCATCTTATAGTAACACAAACGAGAAGGCAACTATATAATTCTTTTAGCTACTCTATTTTTCCCCCCTTGGCTATTCAAGGTTACAAAACCAGAGCCTGGGAAAATGGGATTGTACTAAAACTCCCACAAAAAGATGTCTAGAAGTCTTGTTGCTTCAGATGCAGCAAAACAACATCTGATTGGCAAGGGGCCACTTTGGTTTTTCTCTTGCTTGGCTAGCATCCTAAACTTAGTTTTCACAGTGTTCTGTCCCTATTTAACACTGTGTTGTGGAAAGGCAAAATAGTGAGGTGGTAAAGAACATGGACTGTGGATTCTGACTGCCTGGGCTGGAATTCTCCCTCTGTCACACACTGGTCATGTGATCTTACCCTCCATCTCTGTGTCCTCGCTTATAAAATGAGGAGAATCATAAGACCTGCCTCAGGATTGGTATGAGGATTAAGCGAATTAGTATAAGTAAAGTGCTTAGAGCCATGCTTAGCACATAGTAAATAGTATTACATAGTTAAACCCACACAAACATACAATATAGTAATTTCTCACATTTTGTGTACTCAAACTGGGATGACTTTATAATTCCCTTATATAACTATAAAGAAGTATTTTATTATCTGAATTAGCTTATTCCTTGAGGACTATTAAAATGTAAGGGATAAACTGGATATCTAACATACATGTGAACTTTTTACTTCTTCCACTTACGTCTGTTAGAACTATTAAGTGTTTTTGCACTCCATAGATATTTTACAATGTGGGTATAAAAATCCACAGGTAGCATAAAAGTAAAGGGAGAATGATAACGGTCTTTTTCTTTTCCTAGTGATGGCTTCCCAGTAGTGTTCTTTTTTTTTTTTTTTTTTTTGGAACACATATTGGCAATGGGAATATAAAGACCTGAAGGAAGCTCTCTGCCTAGCTTCAAGGAAAGTCACAGGATACTTAGGGAATTAAGGAATGATAAAAGGAAGAATATCATGAGACACCTGGGAGTCTTGTTCTTTATCATTTGCTCTTGGCACGAATTTCTGAAACACGCGTCATTTCTCAACCAGGACAGAACTGTAATAATTTTTCTAGTTCTCACATGCATTCTTTATGATGAGAAATCTGAAGTCATCCTCACCTTTGTTCCTGTGTATGTAACAAGGCTTTCTTCTCTGTTTGCTAGGATCTTCTCTTTATCATTAGTTTGGGGAAATTTGATCTGTGCCTTGCTATAATTTTCTTCATATTGCTCGTACCTGTGTTTGTTGAATTTCTTGGATCTGAGGTTGTCACAACATATTACTTTCTTCACAGAGAGATACCCCTGTAGATGAAGTAGTAAAAGTTCTGAATAATACTACAAAATGGTTGACTTTGTTAAATAAAGACCAATTCATGCCATAATGTTTTAAAAAATGTGTTGTTATGTGGGCAAAGATTACATACATCTGCTACATATAGAAATCTGTGGCTTAGCAGAGGAAGGATTTGCAACAGTATGCTTTATGGATTGGATTGCATGAGTATTTTCAAGGTAGGCCAGCTTTTGCTCAGTATTGTGAGTAAGAAGGTGGTGGCTACAGCAATGAACTACTTAGCAAATATTTTTCATCACATGAACCAGTTGAATGAGTACCTATAAGACCTTGGAGAAAGTAGTATGACTTCAAGTGACAAGATTCTTTGATTTATATGAATCTGAATTCTTAGAAAAATTATACTGCAATGGGAAATTTTAAAATTTTCCCACTGCTACTTGGGTTTAAGAATGAGGAAAGATATTAGTAAGAGTTAAATTTTATAGAAAGCCACCTTGAAGAACCACAGAACAAAATGGCACAGTATTTTTTTTTTTAGCACGAAGGTGAAAGACCTTTTCTCTGAATCTTCTACTACTACTCTACAGTCTGATAACATGACTTTGAAAGAGGAAAAATAACTTAGTAAGCTGCCGTCTGATCATGCAGTCAAGATAAGGCTGACTGATCTGCTCCTAGCCAACTTCTGGATTTCTGTGAATGAAGAGTATCCTGCTAGTGACAGGAAAGCAATAGCATTCTGCTGCAGTTTTTTCCATTCGTTACGTATGTGAACAAGTTTGACTTGTTTAACAATCATCATGAGCAAGGAAAAATATCAACTCATTTTAGTTGAAATGTCATCCATGTGTGTTTATCTCAAGTTTGATCCAGAATTGTATTTTTTACAGCAGAAAAATAGCACCAGTTTCAAGTTACTTTGTTCTTTATTTCTAGTTTCAAAAATAACAAATTTTATGCATAGGTATATAGAGGAGATATAAAAATTCAACACATCTATAATAATTATGATCGTAACTGCTAGTCTTATACTTGAGCTTAATCATGTTACTCAGGAAGAAAGTAATTTTTTGAAAGCTTTATTAAAAAGTGTATCTTAAGGTATACGTTTATTCATATTCTGTTGGCTTATGGTTTTAATAGTTGTACTAATTGCATTGTCTAATTTTCATGTTGTAAATAATATTAACTAAATCAACATAACCTTTTTTTAATCAACTTTTATTTTAAGTTCTGGGGTACATGTGCAGGATATGCAGTTTTGTTACATAGGTAAACATGTGCCATGGTGGTTTGCTGCACAGATCAGCCCGTCACCCAGGTATTAGGCCCAACACCCACTAGCAGTTCTTCCTGATGCTATCCCTCCCCTCTCCCCACACAGGTCCCAGCATGTGTTGTTCTCCTCCATCAACATAACTTTTATTCAAAGTAAATCAATCAAACCTACCTTTCGAAAAAGTAAATTATCACTTTTTGACTTAAACTTGCTAGTTAACAGAAATTTATTATGTTTGCCTTATATGTCTTTTAATAACTTATGAAAAAGAAAGTAAAATATTACTTTCAAGAAATGTAAGCTAAACCACTTTTTTTTTCAAGACAGTTTGGGGAAAAAGTCATTTTTAGTTTTAAATAGGGGAAACAAATCATATCTACCATATAGCACACAGCGTACCTTCTCAGCTACTTGTAGAGTAGGAGTTGATGACAAACCTTTAGGCTTTCTGAGATGCAGAGGCCATGAGAATGCAGCTTGCAGCCCTCCACCTATAGAGAACTCAGCCCCGCCACTGTGCTCTGCACTCCATCGCGTGGTTGGTGCTAAGGCCACGCTTCCCAGGGACTGCTTCTGGCCGATGATTGAGTACAGGAGGAATGCTAGAGCAGGCCATTTCTGCATGTCATTGGACCCCCATGACGGCTGACTTTGGCTCCCTGATAGCCTTGCTAACCCTTCCTCAGACTTCATGGCAGTCGAGGCTACTCACAACTCACCTTTCTTCCTTATCGCCTCACTTGGGGTCCTACATGCTTCGTGGTCCAATGGCTCTCCCAGGCCTCCAGTCTCCCTTGGGTTTTCTCTCTAAGGTATTTCCCATAATAAAATCCTTGCCTGTTTAAATCCAATCTTGGTTTCTTGGAGAACTTGGACTAAACATTGGGTATGGTTTAAAAATCAAGTAGTAAATAAAAATAAAAGGGAAACTAAGCTTTCTTTACCTATTCTACCAATTTATGTTAGGGTTGATGTCTTTTACGGGGAGGGAGAAGCACACAGAAAGACTAAGCTAATAAGGTGTCCACAGAAAAAGATAATTTGTTTCTCAAAAAAGGATTGAAAATTATTGGATTATTGTATCTATTACTTATGATCACAGTAATATTCTGTGATTAGCAGATATAAGAACATTTATATAAGGATTTCCTGATACTGGCAAATTATTTCAAGAATTCCTCCAGGGTAAAAAACACTGAGAAAGGCTACTCCAGACTACTTCTGATATGCCTCAGTTCAGTCTCATTTGACTCTCTAGGTGTTACATTTTGTGATAAAATTGAAATATTTTGCTCCCACTTTGGAGCTCAAAGCAGCTGAATCAAATTCTTGCCAACACAGAATCCCATTCTAAAGGCCATCTGGACTGGGCCCAGTGGCTCTTACCTGTAATCCCAACATTTTGGGAGGCCAACAGTTTGGGAGGCCAGGAGTTTAAGACCAGTCTAGGCAATATAGTGAGACCCCCATCTCTACAAAAACAATTTGTAAAAAATTAGCCAGGTGTGGTGACATGTACCTGTAGTCTTACCTATTTGGGAGGCAGAGGTAGGATTGCTTGATCAAGGCTGCAATGAGCTATGATCACATCTGCTGCACTCCAGCCTGGGTGACACAGTGAGACCTTGTCTCTAAAAAAATTAAACATAAAAATAAAGCTATTTGTTGTTGTTGTTTTCTACCTGCCCCTTTATGGGACTTATGGAGTCTCTGATAGAGTCTAACTACACTGCAGAGTTAAAAAGCTAGATTCTAGCCCTGGAGTGATTACAAATTTTGCCAGGTTATTAAGACAAAATTTATGTACAGGGGCAATATAAGACTTCTGGGCAATACAAGCCTACTGTTCAAAGATTTAGAAAAGAAATCAAAATTTGGGTATTAAACATGGCAAAAAATCCTCACTGCTAGAATTGGGACTCAAGATCAGGGCCAGGAGAGGAGCAAAGTATAGTATTTAAGAACATCTTGGGTGCGTATGGTGGCTCACACCTGTAATCCCATCACTTGGGGAGGCTAAGGAGAGAGGATTGCTTCAGCCCAGGAGTCCCAGACCAGCCTGAGCAACAAAATGAGACCTCGGCTCTACAGAAAAATTTAAAAATTAGCCAGGTGTGGTGGCACGTGCCTGTAGTCCTGGCTACTTGGGAGGCAAAGGCAGGAGGATGGCTTGAGCCCAGGATGTCGAGGCTGCAGTGAGCCGTGATCATTCCACTGCACTCCAGTCTGGGCAACAGAACAAGACTCTGCCTCATAAACAAAAAACAAAACAAAACAAAAAATCCTTGGTTTGATCACTGACTGGCTGTATGACATGTGGCAAGTTACAGTCTCTCTTTAGTTTTCTTATCTATGAAAATAGAAATAGTAATACCTACTTAGGAGAATTAAATAAAAAATCTATGTAAAGTGCCTAGCACATAGTAACCACTCAATAAAGGGTAATTTTCATCATTAACAAGGATGATTTGATACAAGTTTTCATATTAGTGCTATACTATATAGTCATTTTGCATTCTGCTTTGGGATCAAGTTCTTTTCACAAATTATTATTATTATTTTTAAAACCCAGGAAAATATGAAAAAAAAAATCAAAGATACCTAGGCTCCCACAGTTCAGTGTGCACATTTTCACTTGATGCTGCTACTTGAAATCCTTCATCTCCTCAGGTCTCCACAGCATCCTTAAGCCTGGAACTTCATTCATCTTCTCCAGAGAATAAATGACTGAGGGGAGATGTAGGGATAGTTGGTTTCTGGGATGAAAGAGGGGTAGCTGCTTCCTTGCCTGGGGTAGGATAGGAAACCTAGCTGTCTTAGTCAGAGTTCCACAGACAGACAGAACCAATAGAATATACATGTAAATAGATACAGATATATGAGAGAGGATTTGTTAGGTGAATTGGCTCATGTGATTATGGAGGCTGAGAAATCCCCAAGACAGGCTGTCTGAAAATTGGGATGCCAGTGTCATGACTCAGTCCAAGTGTGAAGGTCTCAACATCAGGGCCGCTGATGGTGTAACTCTTTGTCCAAGGCCAAAGATCTGAGAATCTGGGGTGAGGGGCAGCTGGTGTAAGTCCTGGAGTCTAAGTGCCAGGGAGCCTGGGTTTCTGATATCCAAGCAGAGGAGGAGTTTATCCCAGCTCCAAGAGCTTGAAAGACACATTCACCTGTCCTCTGTGTTTGTTCTCTCCTGGCCCCCAACCAATTGGATGATGTCTGCCCACACTGAGGGTGGATCTTCTCCACCTAGTCCACTCAGGACTCACATGCTAATCTCCTTGGAAAACAACGCAGAGACAGACACCAAGATCGTGCTTTAACAGGTTTCTAGGTATTCCTTAAGCCGGACAAGTGTGATGACAATTAATCATCACACTGGCCAGTCAAGCATTTTGTATACAATTTTTTGGTCAGTTTCCATTTTTAGATCCTGACTTCATACCAAAGTAATTCAGCCTGAAGTAGCCATGCCTCTCTGGGCACAGGGCGAAAGTGTTCACTTCTTCTCTGGAGTAAACCCCTCCATAGGTTTTCAGGTTGCCACTTCTTCCACTCTGTTAAACTCATTATTTTTCGCTCCATCTCCTTTCCATTTTCTGAGAGTTTGTTGAAATGTTGTTGCCTAAAGTCTCCCCTACCATTCATTTTGTCCTTGTGAATTAATAATTTTAAAAAATTTCTTTCCTTCCGTTTCAGAAAGATTTGGAGGATGGGGAGAGAAGATAAACACACATGGTCAATCATCATTTTAAACTTGAAGTGGAAGTTAGATTCTAATATCAGCTCATAAGGTGAAAATTTCATTTGACTGAATTAATCTTAAACTCATATAATATATATGGAAAGAAAAGTATCTTTAAATGTTAGAATCGCAGTCATTTTGATGAGGAGCCTTTTACTGTGAGAGGCACGTGGGGCCTTAGGCTTAGGAGCGGCAGAGTCCCATCTGTCTCCTATTTTAGGCTCCCAACAGGATATAGTCTTATAGATTGGCATGGCAAGTGAAATTGACCATGCTATTTGTTACTTTTTAGGCTTGTACTTTAATTTTTCACTTCTAAGTCTCTAAATAAACAAAATGTACAGTTTACATTTATTTACATTTTATCATAACTGTAAAACTCTGCTATTGTTTCTCAAATCCTTCTTTAAAGAGACAGTTTACTAAAAAAGAATCCCAGCTGAAAATACAGACAGAGGTTAAAAAGTCTTCCTTAACACAGGGAGAGAGAGCTGGTAGTTACCAGCTAAGGTCAGGACAAAGCTAAAAAGGGACAGAGGCTGAATCGAACAAACTTTTTCTATTCTGTGGACTCAGCTTCAGAGTTAAAGAATCAAATTCAAATTGTAAGGAGACTTAGAGCAAGAACTGTTCTGGTTTTCCACTGCATGCCTAATAATGTGAATGAATTTCATTCTACATCTTTATACATAATAATCTGAAATAAAATGAGATTAACATTTAAATGAGATAATATAGAAGAACTTTATGTTTTAATTCGTACTCTTTACATAACTCATTTAATCTTCACAATAATTCAGTAAAGTAGATATCATTATTGTCCTACTCTTAATAATGGGTAAAGTAACGCTTAAAGAGGTTGAATAAACTTCTTCAAGTCACACAGTGGCAGGACAAGATTTTGTGATTTTTTTTACCACTGTACCCTCTATTTGCTCAACAATGTGATCACAATGGTCAACACTTAATAACTATTGCCTCTAAACATAAGTTCATAGTTCTTGGAATAGACAAATTTTTAAGCAAAAAAGGAAAAGTGAAGAGGAGAGAATAATATTTTGTTCTTGTCACCAACTCATCAAAAATAGAGTATGATGACAATGAACTCACAAAGTTTTCTGAACATCTAGATGAGATCTTTGCTCAAACCTGGACTCAAACATCATACTGGTCTAATATTGCTGTTTTCTAGCCTTAAATGTGGAAAAGTGGTTATTAGTTGTTGTTGTTTTTTTTTTTTTTTTTTTTTTTTTTTTTTTTTTTTAAGTGTTCAGTTTATTTCAAACTTACAATGCTTTGAATTTACCCATGTTAGTGAAAGCTTTTTGCATATTGGCAATCTATTCCAAAACGACTTAGCTGAAAATGCTAAACTGCCAATGGCAGTAATATCGTTAATTAAGTCTCTCACTTATAAAAACCAAAACAACAGCCTCTCTTCTCCCCTGACTCCCATTCAACACTACTTTAAAATGTATTTCAGTTCATATTTTTAGACTAATCTAGTACCAGATGTAGAAAAATAAAAGACCCCAAACCTCAAATTATATCAAGACCAGCTACCATATTTTATTTTTACAACCTGAATGTTTTATATTTCTAGTTGACAGAAACCTGTCTTACGACCAAAGTTATCACTTTTGAAGAAAAAACTGTTTATTTTATCTATAGAAAGGCTTGCATAATAAATCAAGATTAATATGATTACAACATGTCTTTAACGAAACAAAGTTTTTTTTTCTAATATGAAATGAAATGATACTTGTTTGGGATCAAGTAATGAAGCTATTTTGCTCAGGAAATCGAAATCACTAACTGGCTTCACTGGATATGTATTAATGTCACAATGGTCAGTTTCATTTTACAGCACTTTCTTGACACCCACATGTTTTAAAAAGTCAGCAATGTAATAATAAAATATTTATAATGAGCTATTAAAAGAAATCTGCAGAGTATAATATTAAGTATCTTCTTTAGAATTTAATTCAGAAAGCATTTGTAGGCTTAAAATATGGTTTCTCTAAAAATATATCTTATTATGTGCATTCAATTAGAAAAATATTGTGACCAGTTTGGTGACTTTGACCTGTTTCAGTTCCTAAAAATATCTGCCAGTAATGTCCTAATACCTTCAAAAAGAATGGTCATTGAAAGCATTCTTTCTTTGCCTATAGCATTGCTACTGCATGCAAAATTGAACTGCCTTCCATTTCTGAATATTACATTTTTAACAAAAATTGTAATTGCTTATAAAACATTTCTAAAAAAAATAGCATAACTGTGAAAATAATATACCACTTACCATAGAATAAATAATGAAATTAAAAGATAAGTGCAATTAAATTTAATCTAAATGGGTCATGAATTAAAACACAGCAGTTTGCCAATGCACTGTGTACAAAACAGAATCAGGAAACCAGATGTAAATTGTTAATTACAAGAACATATGTCATCAGTGCACTTGGGACTCTCAGTTCACTCACAAATATAACCTTTAGGCATATTAGCAAAAAATGGACTCTAACATCATAGATATCTGTGCCAAGGCTTTTTATATCTTAACATATTTTGTTTAGTTTTAAAATAATGACCCAATTAGAAATTTTAAGCAAGCCAAAAGAACAGAGTTGCAATTGCAATTTAAAAATCTAATAATTATTTTTTAGCATTGAGCATATATTGGTGCAAAATTTTAAGGCCATTTAAAATGAATATTCAAATCAATAAATGGTAATATTTACATTTTATTGTGCCTACATGTTATAAGCAACTAATAGTTTTGGTTTATAAAATAATTTCATTTTACTAAGAGGGCTAGTTAGAAACCTTTGGCCAAAAGAATTGTATTCTCTAAGATAACAAAAGTCCTCTAAGGAAGAATAAATTACTTAGTAGCTGTAGGAAGCACATTTCTTTATCATTAAGACAAATACATTTTACATTTTCCTATTTGAAGAATATAGTTTATATTTACAGTTAAATAGACACTCTAAAAATTGTGTTTACATAACTGATATGGTTTGGCCCTGTGTCCTCACCCAAGTCTCACCTTGAATTCTAATAATCCCCACGTGTCAAGGGCGAGACCATATAGAGATAATTGAATCATTGGGGTGGTTTCCCCCATGCTGTCCTCATGATAGTGAGTTCTCGCAAGATCTGAGTTTTATAAGGGGCTTCCCCAATCGCTTGGCACTCATTCTCTCTGCTGATGCTCTGTGAAGAAGTGCCTTCCACCACGATTGTAAGCTTCCAAAGGCCTCCCAAGCAATGTGGAACTGCGAGTCAATTAAACCTCTTTTCTTTATAAATTACCCACTCTTGAGTATTTCTTCATAGCAGCATGAGAATGGATTAATACAATAAGTTTACGCTAAAATATTAATAGTTTATTGGCCAATTTCCCATGTGCTCAACATCTTATTTCTAGTTAGTATCATTTCATGATGTAGTGATTTTTTTTAACTTTTATTTTAGGTTCAGAGGTACAGGTGCAGGTTTGTTATATAGGTAAATTGTGGGTCATGGGAGTTTGGTGTGTAGATTACTTCATCACCTAGGTACTAAGCATAGTACATATTAGGTCATTTTTCAATCCTACCCTCCTCCAACCTCCACCCTCAAGTAGGCCCCAGTGTCTGTTGTTCCCTTCTTTGTGTTCACATGTACTTAATGTTTGGCTCCCACTTATAAATAAGAACATGCAGTATTTTCTTTTCTGTTCCTATGTTAGTTCACTTAGGACAATGACCTCCAGTTCCATTTATGTTGCTGTGAAGGACATGATCTTGTTCTTTTTTATGACTGTGTAGTATTCCATAGTGTATATGTGCCACATTTTCTTTATCCAATCTACCACTGATGGACAATTAGGTTGATTCTATGCCTTTGCTCTTGTAAATAGTGCTACAGTGAACATACATACGCATGTGTCTTTATGTAGAATGATTTGTATTACTTTGGGTATATTCCTAATAATGTGATTGCTGGGTCAAATGGTAATTCTGTTCTGAGTGCGTTGAGAAATCAACAAACTGCTTTCCACAATGACTGAACTAATTTACATTCCCATCAGCAGTGTATAAGCATTTCCTTTTCACTGCAACCTTGCCAGCATCTGTTGTTTTTTGACTTTTTAATAATAGCCATTCTGACTTTTGTGAAATTGTATCTCGTTGTGATTTTGATTTTCATTTCTCTAATAATAGTGATGTTGAGTATTTTTTCATATGCTTGTTGGTCATGTGTATGCTTTCTTTTGAAGTGTCTGTTCATGTCCTTTGCCCACTATTTAATGGGGTTGTTTTTTGCTTATTAATTTATGTAAGTTCCTTATAGATTCTGGATATTAGACCCTTGTCAGATTGTCAGTCTCATAGTTTACAAATATTTTCTCTCACTCCGTAGGTTGTCTGTTTACTCTGTTGATAGTAAACATTTTTTTCTGTGCAGAAGCTCTTTAGTTTAATTAGGTCCCATTTGTCAATTTTTGCATAATGCAGTGATCTTTTAGTCTCTTTCATGTGAAAAGTTGGTCAGACTTGCTTTTTTTTTCTTAATAAAACTTGCTTAAAGAGCCATAAGAAACAGGATGTATGAGGGGACTTCAACAAGGTTGTGAAAAAAAAAAGAATTAAAAGATAAAAATAAAAAATGGAAACTCTATTTTTCAACATAAACTCCATTTAAGTTTAAGACACTTTTGTAAGTGATACCAGCCATTTAGCCCATTCATGAAGAATTGGAGGATGCAAGAATTTAACCATTTAGTGGAGTCTTTTGACATAATTAACTAAAGAAAGACATGTGCCCTTTAGAGATTTTTCAAGGTTAAGAAACAAAAAGAAGTCAGAAGAAGCCAAATCGAACTGTAAGATGGATACCTAATAATTTCTCAGTGAAAATCTTGCAAAATTGTTATTGTTTGATGAGATAAATGAGCTAGAGCATTGTTGTGGTGGAGAAGGACTCTGTTGTGAAGATTTTCTGGGCAATTTTTCTGCTAAAATGCTAAAACTTTGACAAATTTTCTCAACCTAAGCAGATGGTATTGTTCACTAGCCATCCAGAAAGTCAACAAGAAAAATGCCTTGAGCATCTCGAGAAATGATTACCATCACTTTTGCTCTGGACTAGTTTTGCTTTGACTGGACCACTTGCACCTCTTGGTAGCCATTACTTTGATTGTGCTTTGTCTTCAGTCATGTTCCATCTCCTGTTACAGTTCTTTTAAAAAATGAGTCAGGATTTTGATCTCACTTTAAATTTCCTTTGAAAGCTCTGCCCTTGTCTGCAGCTGATCTAGGCACAACAGTTTTGGCATCTGTTGAATGGAAAGTTTGCTCAACTTTAATTTTCAGTCAGAATTATGTAAGCTGAACCAGTTAAGATATCGACAGTTTTGTCTGTTGTTTCTGCTGTTAATAATCAATTCTCTTCAATTAGAGCACGAACAAGATTAATTTTTTCCTGAAGAATTAATGTGGATGGTTTGCCACTGTGGGGTTCATCTTCAACATTGTGTCATCCCTTCTTAAAACCAGTTATCCATTTGTAAACTGCTGATTTCTTTAGGCCATTGTTCCCATAAACTTTTTTTTTTTTTTTTTTTTTTTTTTGAGACAGAGTCTTGCTGTCACCCAGGCTGAAGTGCAGTGGCACGATCTCGGCTCACTGCAACCTCTGCCTACCGGGTTCAAGCAATTCTCCTGTCTCAGCTTCCTGAGTAGGTGGGACTGCAGGCACCCACCATCATGCCAGGCAATTTTTGAATTTTTAGTAGAGATGGGGTTTCACCATATTGGTCAGGCTGGTCTTGAACTCCTGATCTCAGGTGATCCTCCTGCCTTGGCCTCTCAAAGTGCTGGGATTACAGGTGTGAGCCACCGTGCATGGCCATAAACTTTTTTATAAATCATCAGTGAGTTCAGCATTCTTCCACCCAAGCTTCATCATAAATTTGATGTTTATTCTTACTTCAGTTTCAACAGAATTCATGTTGCTCTGAAAGGGGCTCTTTTCAAACTGAGATCTTAACCTCTTAGTGCCTCAAACTAAATCCTGTTCAGACATGTTATAACAAGTTAGTATGAGTTTGTTTTGGTGCAAAAAAGTTTGAAATCTGTGAATAATTTTTTCATAATATACATTTTCCTTGAAGGTTTTGAAGTTTCTGGTATTACTAAACACATCAGCCAGGCTTTAAAAAGTAATCTGTACAGTTCTTCTCTTTTTCTAATTAACATTTTGATAGGCACAAATGACTATTTGTTTTTATGTCATATCATGGTAATATGTTTTGCTTCACCAATAGAATGTAAATGCAAGGATATTTCATGGTAATTAAGAGCACAACCTTTTGGGCCAGACTAGTTGGTAGTTGGTTCAAATCCTAGTTTTGTCACTTAGTAGTTGTGTGGCTTTGATCAAGTTACTTAATCTCTTTGTTCCCCAGTTTCCTCAACTGTAAAATGGGAATAACAATAATACATATACTATAGAGTGATAAAAGGAATTATTAATTAATACAGGTCAAAAATTTAGAACAGTATTTCAAAACTAGTAAGCTCTAAAAAAAATCCACACTTTTATGAATATGAATATTTATTCCTACAATACTTTATTTACAAAGATATTGACCCAGCCAGCTGGGCAAAAGTTCATCTTAATCAATATCTCTAAATTTCCTGATGGTTCCAATAAATTATATCTTGCATTTTGTATTAGTCTGTTCTCATGCTGCTAATAAAGACATACTCAAGATTGGGTAATTTATAAAGGAAAGAGGTTTAATGGATTCACAGTTCCATTGCGGGATCTTTAGGATGTTGCTTTTCTGCCTGGAAACCTTTGTGGCTGGTGGCACCTTTGCTTGAGTTCTTGTCCTGTGTCCAGGAAGAATAAGGTACACAGACAGGTGGAAGGTGAATAAGATGAAGAGGAGCTTTCTTGAGTATTTTAACAGCTCAGAGGAGACGTGCAGTGGGTGGCTCCTCTCTGCCAGCAGGTCATCCCATTGTCTCTGCAGCTCTCAGTGGAGAGGGCAACTCCTCTCTGCAGCTGGTTGTCCCATTGTCTTTCCATCCTCTCCATCCTCTGCTCTGCTTTGGCTGAGCCCAGGGCTTTTATGGGGCCTCAGAGGAGGCGGAAGTGTGGTTTGATTTGTCCAGGGACAGCCATGGGTGGGCCCAGAAAAAAGCACCATGAGTTCCCCCTCTGGTCTGCAGAACTGGCAGCCCAACCCCAGGCTTCAGACCTGTCCTAGCCTGAAGGTGGACTTCACTGGGGACCTACCTCCTTCCACCCAGGAGCATGTCTACCTCCCCAGTCATCCATGGGGCCCAGGCTGCTGGCACCAAGGGGCACTTGAAGACCAGTACCCAGCCATCCTCAGTACCCCCTCAGCTTCCCTTCCTGTGTTCCTACATGCCCAATGTCTGAAGGGGGCTGAGGGATCAGGGGGCTGGCATGTCAGCACTGCCCTGAGCATGTGCACACCCATCTGGGCTGTGACAGCATCCAGGCTTGGCCCCAACCCCACTTGTAGATGCCTCAAGAGTGTGGGTATCCCTGGGTCTGCCAGTGGCTGCAGCTGCATGCAGGGAGGTGGGGGGTGGAGAGCTGCAGCTATGTAGGGCTGGGCTCCTGCCTACTCTCAGCTTCCAAGAGCACAGGGATGCCTGGTTGCAGCCACAGCTTGGGCAGCTGCAGTTGCACTGGGGGAGATCCCTCCTTGCCACCTTGGAAGGCGCAGGGCCTCTGCTTGTCCCCAGCTCCCACCAAGATCTATGGAGCATGGCACCCAGCCACAACCCCTTGCAGCCTGGGGTGGGGGCACTAGGTCCTCGCTGGGCCTGAGCTGGTATCTGGGGCCGGGCAATGTTGATGCAAGCTCCTCATGTGGCTCCAGGTCTCTGGGACAGTGTGGAGCTCCCCTTTGCCCTCGTGTGATCCAGCCCCATTACGGTGGCCCCCAGGACGGCAGGCTGTGGAAAGGGAACTGTCTGCCTCCTATCATGCCCTCCCTGTAGATGCTGGCATAATGGCAGTGGCCTCACCAGATGGCCCACTGCTGCCATGAGTTCCACATGGCTGGGGAGGACTCACGATCATAGTGGCAGGCAAAGGAGAAGCAAAGGCATGGCTTACCTGGTGGCAGGCAAGAGAAAGCATGCAGGAGAATGCCCCTTTATAAAACCATCAGATCTAGTGAGACGTATTCGCTATCACAAGAACAGCATGGGAAAGACCCACTCCCATGATTCAATTACTTTCCCCCAGTTCCCTCCCATGACACCTGGGAACTATGGGAGCTACAGTTCAAGATGAGATTTGGGTTGGAAAACTGAAATCTTTTTCAGTTGGACAACTGAACAATATCACCTATGCAAGTGATGAAAGTCCTGTAGGACATTTATTTCAGTTCCTGGTCTTTGACAAAACTGTAAATCTAGTGTACTCACTGAATTTATTCTGGAGGAGGAAAAGGTATTGTTATGGATTGAATTGTGTATCTTTCAAAAAATATTTTGTAGTCCTAACCCCCAGTACCTCAGAATGTTACCTTATTTGGACATAGGGTCTTTGCAGATTTAACCAGGTTAAAGTGAGGGATTTAATTCAGTATGACTGGTGTCCTTATAAGAATGGGAAATTTGGACATAGACATGGACAGAGGGAAGATAATGTGAAGACACACAGGGAAGGTGGCCAGGAATGCGCAGGATCACCAGCAAACACGAGAGGCTAGATGAGGCAAGGAAGGATTCTCTTTTAGATTGTCAGAATGGTTGTGGCCCTGCGGACACCTTTATTTCAAACTTCCAGCCTCCAGAATTGTGAGACAATAAATTTCTGTTGGTGTAAGCCACCCAGCTCTTGGTACTTGGTTATAGCACCTGTAGGAAACTCATATACATATAATATACATTTATCCATTTTCTGATTACTTATTCTCACATCTAACCAAAAACTGAGGAGGCTACAATTAATTATTCCTTTTTGTTCCCCCCGAGGATCATGCACTATGGGTCGGAAGAAACAAATACTTACATTTCTAGGTGAAAATGAATTAATGAAATTATTTTTGATTGGTGAGTGAAAAGCAGGCCAACAAGTGACTTTAAAATGCTATAGGCTGGGTGCAGTGGCTCATGCCTGTAATCCTAGCACTTTTGGAGTCTGAGGTGGGCAGATCACTTGAGGTCAGGAGTTCGAGACAAGCCTGGCCAACATGGTGAAACCCTGTCTCTACTAAAACTACAAAAATTAGCTGGGCGTGGTGACATGTGCCTGTAATCCCAGCTACTCGGGAAGCTGAGACAGAATTGCTTCAACCAGGGATGCGGAGGTTGCAGTGAACTGAGATCATGCCATTGCACTCCAGCCTGGGGGACAAGAGCAAAACTCTGTCTCAAAAACAGAAAAAAAAATTACAAGGTGCTTTAGCCTCAGTAATTTTCATTTTATATGTTCTCACTCATATGCTTTCCAAGGGAGGTCTTTCTTAGTATCTTTTTTAACTACCACTGCTATCTTTGAAAATAATATACTTTTATATTCTATGAGAGACAAATGTACTGTAAATTAAGCTATCTTTAGCTCCTAAAATGCCCACCACAGTCATAGAACCACACACTGGTTAATTTAGCAGGGAATTAACTGATCAAGTAGTGTTCAACTGCTTTATTTCTCAAAGAGGAAATCGAGGTCAACAGAGGTTAAGTAGTAACTTAGTCTTTTGATGCACAGTCTAAAGATTGTACTTACAAGCCTTTTTTTTCTGTTTCTCAGTACTAGAGAGTTAATGTTTTAAATTACATTTGAAAGATCAGATTTTTCTGGATCTTTTTAACAGTCTTCTTTTTAGTTTGTAGAATAGTGGTCTTTTAAAAAGTAAGTGACAAATAACTGTTTATTGGGGAAGACTTCTTATTTGCTAGTTATCTTGAAGGTGTAAATAAACTTGCTATAAGTACTTATATAGGATGTGGTTGTATATGACTTATCTGTCCTTGTTAGAGGCATAACAGCAGGAAGCCAGGGCATGTGAAGTCTACACTGCATTCCCAGGGCAGAAGGCTTTCTTAGAGTATCTGGGTGGCTAAGGTAGAAGGGATATTTCTAAATCAGGCATCAGGTAGAAGTTGGCCCTGAGTTTCAGAAGCACATAGACATTTTTATTATGTTCTCATATCCTATCATAGCTGAATTTGAAAATACAGGGTGAGGAGGTCATGAGAAAGGTCAACAAACCAAAATAAAAGAGAATCTAAGAAAAACTACCAAGATTTTAAAAAAGATAAAAGGCATAACATCTTTAATGAATGACTGTCTAGGGCTATTAGCCAATTCATAGCTCACAGATTATCTGTGGGAGTTAATAGTTTAATATCTATTTAAGCTACAGTTACTTAGAGATCTTTCTTCATCTTCAAATAATAATTACTTCAAATAATAATTTTAAATTTAGGAAGAGGGAGATGTTGGTCAAAAGGTACAAGGTTTTCATTAGACAGGAGGAATAAATACTTGAGATCTACTGCTTAGCATGGTGACTATAGTTAATAATGTAATGTGTATTTCACAATTGCTAAGAGAGTAGATTTTAAATGTTTATATCACACACAAAAATGATAAGTATGTGTGAGATATGCTAACTCATATCTCACACATGATATGGATTTAATTATTCCATAACATGTATGGATGTAATTATGATATGGATTTAATTATTCCATAACATGTGTATATATATAAATATGACATTGTAACCCATAAATATATACAGTTATTGTTTGTCAATTAAAAATAAAATTTTAAAAATAAATTTACTTTCTTCTAGGAATTGTGCTAATCACTTTACAAATGTCTTTTTTAAAGCAACAAAACTATAAGAAATTACAATTATTATCTTCATTTTACAGTAATAAAAATAAATCTCAGATAGTTTAAAAAAAAAAAACTTGCCTAATGTTATATTGCTAACAAATGGCTGGGCCAAGATTTACACTGAGATCTGTCTAACTCCAGTGAGTATTTCCATTCATTATATAATAATGGGGTGGATCGAATCCCTGACTGGGCATCTTTCCCGTCTCCCTGCTGTGAGGTAACATATGGGCCCTCCTGCTGGTTAAGCACTTGAGTCACCTTCCTCATCTGGAGTCAGCTTTCAGTATAATCTTTTCTTCCTGCAGGCCCTAGAGATTTGGTCTGCTCACCTTTCTTCTTTCCAGCTGTCACCACCAATTGTCCTTCCTGTGGTTCATCGTCTACTAGAATTCTGGGGCGGTATACAGATTCTCCTCTTTTCCTCTTCTTATTTCAACAACAGCCACAACAAAAAACTTCAAATTTTTAATGAGGATCTCACTAGCTGGAAACTTCAAGTTATAATGTAATAATATTAATAATCACTTCTGTGCTTCACTACTAGAAGGTTGCTTTTGCTATTAAGTTTATTATTCATAATTATTTTGGCATATGTTCTTATGCCACTTATATAGCAGTGAGTAGAGTTTTAGTCTGATTTACAATTACAATTTCCTAACCCCTGCTCTTTCTGTAGGCTTGCAAATGCTCCGATTTATCTTCCTATAGCTGATGCTTGAAAGAGAATAAAAGATATTACAGAAGATCACACATATCAAGATTTACATTTTAAGAAATAAATGAAAGAAGAGATTCCTTGCCTCTAATGAGAATGGCTAATATTTATGGAGTACTTAATATTCTAAATGCTTTCCATATAAAAGTCATGATAATTATCTACATTTTACTGATGGAGAAATCAAAGCACAGCATCTTTGCAAGGATATGAGTAAGTTATGGAAATAAGGTTCAAACACAGGTCTACATAAGAGATGCATTAAGCTGCTTCTTAAAAACACCATGGAAACACAAATCATGAGTATTATGTAAAGAACAAATTTCATTGTTTGTATTTTTTAGTCCTGCAATTCCTTTGAATCTTATTAGTTTGTTTTCACATGTGTAGTATTATTTGACGTTGTTGAAAATGGATCTTATTTTACTCTAAAAAGTTTATAGTTAAATAATAGATGAATTGCTCTGTAAATGTGAATTTCTAAATTTAGTCATTGTGGGGCTAGTGGTTTAGCTACTGCTTTTGAAGTCCTTGGTTTAAATTAGGATTTCTAAGTTTAAACTTCACAAAACATATACTTGCCTTTTGTCTTCTGGATTCCTTGATAAATACAAGCAGATAACACATATGATTAAGCTACAGCTATACAATCAGTTTTACAGTCCCGTTCTTATATGCTGTATTAATTGAAATCCCCTTTTTACTGTGGTTAAGTGTATTTTCTATGGGTTAAACCCTTAAAATACATCAAACATTCTGAATGAATTAATCATCTCTATAGAGATTTTTTTTTGTGTAGCCTATTTTTGAGGAAAAGTGCTAAAACACCCTCTCACATAACCCCCAAAACAAAATTGGCACTGATTTAAGAACCTGTTATTTGTCTTTAATGGACAGTTTTATACAAATGTGTTCGGTACTGTGCGTAGTTCTTTTAACATAGTTCTGTAATCTCAGGAAAGTTTTTTTTTTTTTTTCAGGAAGAAATAAAATGAAGATTAGTTGTCCAACAATATGTTCATTTTGCTTTAAAAACACATTATACTGCCTAAAATGTCTCCCCATTAATGATCATAAATTAACTTGAAAAGACTCATGAGTTTATAATATAGGTGACATTGGTCTAACAAGCTTAGCTTTTATCCAACCTCATTAGGTTCTTTAGATAATTTTTTAAACGATTTGATAAATGCAACAGAACATATAATATGTAATGGGAAATATTTCAAAGATCATTAATTAAAACCAAAAATCAATGATGCTACTAAATTCTAAGGCCATTTTTAAGAAAAAGGTTATCTTACCAATATCTGTTCCAGCATGAGATCATTTCCTCCCTACGTTTATGGTGAATTAGGTTCAAAACACTATCAGAGGAAAGAAGTCAATAGAGCTTAGTCTGAGGCATTTTTTAAAGACTCAAAGTCAAAACATAGACTATCCTTGTGGAAGTGTCTACAAAATGCCAAGCACCCAGAGCAGTGCTGACCAATCAGCATCTTGTAGCCATATTTGGCTATTTATTTTAAAATTAACTAAAATGAAATAATATTAGAAATTCACTTTTTTAATTGCACTAGACACATTGCAAATTCATAATAGCCATAATTACAGGAAGTCCTACTGGACATCACTGATTCAGAGGATCAGAAATGGTAGTAAGCATTTTAGTTGTTAGATAGATTCTTTTTTCATTTTTTTAGGCACAGAATCTTGCTCTGTTACCCAGGCTGGAGTGTGGTGGCAGCAACTATGGCTCACTGCAGCTTTGATCTCCTGGGCTCAAGCAATCCTCCCACCCCAGCCTCCTGAGTAGTTATAACAACAGGCAAGAGCCACCATTCTTGGCTATTTTTTTTTAAGTTTTATTTTTATTATTATTTTTTGAGACAGGGTCTCACTCTGTCACCCAGGCTGGAGTGCAGTGGCATGATCACAGCTCACTACAGCCTCTACCTCTCGGGCTCAGGTGATCCTCCCTCTTCAGCCTTCCAAGTAGCTAGGACTACTGGTGTGAGCCACCATGCCAGGCTAATTTTTGTAAATATGAGGTTTCATCATTTTGCCCAGGCTGGTATTTTTATTTTTTGTAGAGATGGGGTTTCATTATGTTGCCCAGGCTTGTCTGAACTCCTGGGCTCAAGCAATCCTTCTACCTCTGCCTCTCAAAATGCTGGGATGACAGATGTGAGCCACCATGCCCTGGCATTTAGAGAGATTGTTAATGTTCATCATGGTGTTTGGTAACACATAAAAGTACCAATGAGTTATTTTTCCCAAGTCTGGAAAATTGAGATAAAATAAAAATAACTTTATTTTTCATTCAACAAAACTTTAATAAAACTCAATACACTAGGGACCAGTTAAACAAAGGTGAAGCAAGTGTGATTTCTGACTTGAGAGGATTACAGTCTTATGGATGAGCTGGAAAAACATCCAGCCATTATACAATGTGGTTTTTATTAAAATGATATTACATACCAAACAAAGTCATTAGGTCTGTCTGAAGGAACTGAGGAAGAACTCAAATAGGAGGTGATAGTTGAGCTATTACAGTAACAAAGTTATTTTTTAAAAATAATGTACATTCATAACACAAAATAAAAGGGTCAGTCTTTCCTGATATCTGTATGAGTGAATTTGAGAATGGCCCTGACTTTGAGACAGTATGTCCCATTAACATTCTGTAGCATACCCTGTGCAGATATTTCCACTGAATACTGTTCTAAAGCTATGTACTGGATTTTGCGAATATAACTTGCCCTCGTGTGTAGTTTTTTGGGAAATTCTGGACTAGCAATAAGAACTGCTGTGACCCATGTGATGTTGGACATAAAGTGATTAAACAGTAAAGAGCCTGAGCACTCCTAAGCTTGCGCTGCCAGGCCATGATTAATGGTGTCACATGGAGAATGTCAAAGGGTGGCGGAGTTGCTCCATCTCCAGTGTGACTCTTGCAGGTTTTCTTTTATTATTATTATTATACTTTAAGTTCTAGGGTACATGTGCACAATGTGCAGGTATGTTACATATGTATACATGTGCCATGTTGGTGTGCTGCACCCATTAACTCATCATTTACATTAGGTATATCTCCTAATGCTATCCCTTCACCCGCTCCCACCATAGGACCCGGTGTGTGATGATCCCCTTCCTGTGTCCAAGTGATCTCATTGTTCAGTTCCCACCTGTGAGTGAGAACATGCGATATTTGGTTTTCTGATGTTGCGATAGTTTGCTGAGAATGATGGTTTCCAGCTGCATCCACGTCCCTACAAAGGATGCGAACAGCCATCCCATTACTGGGGATATACCCAAAGGATTATAAGTCATGCTGCTATAAAGACACATGCACATGTATGTTTATTGCGGCACTATTCACAATAGCAAAGACTTGGAATCAACCCAAATGTCCATCAGTGACAGACTGGATTAAGAAAATGTGGCACATATACACCATGGAATACTATGCAGGTTTTCACATGTCTCTCTCAACACCGCAGCTTGAGGAGAATGTTGATCATGCCCAAGAGAATGCTGGACTAGGAGAGTAAAAGAATAGAGGGCAGCATGGCGAAACCCTGTCTCTACTAAAAATCCAAAAATTAGCCTGGAGTGGTGGCATGCGCCTGTAATCCCAGCTACCCAGGAGGCGGAGGCAGGAGAGTCGCTGGAACCCGGGGGCAGAGGCTGCAGTGAGTTGAGATTGCACCACTGCACTCCAGCCTGGACAACAGAGCAATACAGAAAAAAAAAAAAAAAAAAAAAAAAAAGAACACAGGGCTCAGGCTGAGAAAACCAAAGATTATTGTTTCTGAAGACCTTTCGGCGTGCATGTTGTGGGACAGAAGTGCAATATGGCACGCGAGGAATCCTGGGATGGGCTTGAGGGATCCAGGTAGAATCAGCACAGAGACTATCCCTTTAGTAGCCTGGCTAGGTGCAATGATCAGTTTCTTAAGTGATAAGGATTGGAAATTAATTAGCCATTATAGTATGTAGTATATAAATATGGATGGGTGTTTGTATGAGTCAGGGTTCAATCAGAGAAGCAGAGCCATTAGGATATACATATATATCCTAATGTAGTTATTTGACTAACCATTAGAGTTTGTTTTATATATATATAATTATATATGAAGCAAAATTATATATAATAATTATATTTATATATAATTATATATTGTATTAATAATATACTATAATATATAAAATAAACTCTAATGGTTGGTCTAATAACTACATTAGGATATAGATATTCTATATAGTAATATATAATTATATAATATAATATATAAAACAAAATATATACATATCTGTAACAATCAGAGATTTGCTACGGGGATTTGATTTTATGCAATGATGGGAGCTGGTAAACCAGGCTCCGTAAACGTGTCACCCTCGTGTCTGATGTTAAGAGTTTGAAGTCTGCAAAGCAGGAAGTAGGGAAGGGAAGAGAGCTCATAAGTGGAGGAGAGCAAGAACAAGCTGGAACCCACAGTATGAGCTCGAGCACATGAGGATAGACGGAATGACCCGGAGGGTCTTGTGGAAGCTACGACCCATTATGATGGAGCTGAACACACATCTGCACTTTGGGAATGAAGCTGAATCTTCTTTGACTGTATGATGAATTTGCCTCTGGGCCATGATATATTATGACTGACTGAGAGGCTACTGAGATCACAATCCACTATACAAAGCTTAGCACACCTGTCAGCACATATTCATCTCTTATTCAATATTTGTTGAAGGAATAATAAAATAAATTGTGTGTGTGTGTGAGAGAGAGAGGGGGAGAGAGAGAGAGAGAGTGAGAGAAGTGACAGAGAGAAAGAGAAAGAGAAAAGAAAGAAGGAAGACAGACAGCAAAGAAAAGGAGAAGGGAAGGAAAAAGAAAGAAATGCACAAGGTCACTGAATCATCCAAAGACAAATACTGGGCTAAAATCCCGGTAATCTAGACTGTTCCTTAAGAAATCAAATAAAACAACACATCAAAACATATATTTTGTTGACATATACGTGGTAATATATAATATAAAAATATCAGAAATATCCAATAGTTCATTACATTATGGTGTATAAAAGTAACATTTATGAGAGAAAATTAACACTTTTTTCTACAAAAATATGTTATTCAAGGAACATTTTCATGGATTCATAGAGTCTCCATGAAGATTTGATTTTGAAAGTTTCGATGTGTTGTTTTTCCTTGTTTAGTGATCAAATGTAATCTACATTAAGGGTCAGGAATGATTACTTTGGAGTCTCTGGAGCTCCAGGGGTCTATGGATAGAATTCAAGTGGCCCATGAACTTAGAAAGGAAAAAAAGGACCCATTTTCTCCACTAACTTCTAACTGTAATAAAACATTTCCTTCCATTATGAATGCAGCATAGGCAACAGACCACAATAGTATCAGCCTGATCAGCCTGTGACATACATTTTCATATCATATTACTGTTGTTGCAGATGTCTCAAAATACGTTTACACAATCGGTTCAAAATCATAGTAGTTACTAGATTAACCACTACATTTTATTACTGACATGTTAATTAAACACACATATTAGTCTAATACATTTGTCATTTTAAATTTCTTGATAACTGTATATCAGTATAGCTTCCTTTCTAATTCTAGTGTTTTATTTTATGCACTTAAAAACATTATTATGAAAAAAGGCCCATACGTTGTCAAAGAGTCCCATGAGCACAGAAAAGATTAAGAAGCCCTGCCTTTCATAAGGACAAAATGTCTCCCTTCATTGCAGTATGTTTATCTGATTAGTATTCTAGAGATGCCCATGGCAAATAATGGTGCTTACAGGCATTGTACACAAGGTGGCAGCACATTATTGTTTCATTTCCAAAAATCAAATTTCCTCATTCCTGGCCATAACTGGATGCTAAGTGTAAACACTAAGATAAGGTAATACATTTTTAGCAAATAGATTTTGGTATTTTTCAGCCTTCTAGTTTATATTAATATTCTCTTTTCTGTGCAATATACAGCACATATAAAATGTTTCTATTTAATAAATAAGTTTCTCAGTTTGAGACACACAAAAAGAAATTAAGTTCAATTATGTTCAGAACTATTCCTAAATATGTTTTCTAAATACAGTCCCATCCCCCCTCCAACACACACACAACCACCAAAATTCTTATGAAGAAAGACTTTTTATAAATTACCCTTTGGATAATTTATAAATTACATAAAATTCCCCCCCCCCCCCCCGCGCAATATATACCATACGCTCTCTAATTAAAATTTGTGGTGTTTTAATTGAAAGAGAAAAGGAGGGGTGGTTGAGCTGACAAAAGGATTGTTGGTGCAACAGATTGCAAAGTGGCTCTAATTCCTCATTCCTCCCATGAAAAGGCACAGTTTATTTCTCCATCTCTTGAATTTGAATTGTTCTTAGGACTTGCTCTGGCCAGTAGAATGTGTTTCCTTTTGCTCTCTGCTTTCAGGACTGGGCACTGAGCTTACTTGTATTTGCATCTCATGAGAGAACATGCTTAAGTTAGTCTGCTGGAAGGATGTGAGAGACACATGGTGTATGAGACCTGTCAAGACAAGCTGGATTCTCCAAGCCAGATAAAACTTAGAAAAATGAGATCCCCACCAACAGTCAGTCTACATCCAGGCAAATGGGAGAGGCCAGTTGAGGCCAGAAGGATCACCCAGCCTAAGTCTCTGACCTGCAGCTGGTTCCAGATGTCCGAGCAATAAACACACTGTTTTTAGCCATTGAGTTTTGTCGTGCTGTTTTTGTCCAGCATTATTTGTAGAACAGGCAATGGTTGTAAGGTCTTCTTTATTTCTAACTCTCTACAAGTGCATGACTGGTCCAGATATCTTTCAACAAAATGTACCTATGACCTAGCAATTCACTGAATCAGGTATTTTGGCATACATAACATTTACTGAGTGTTTCTATCCACTTAGTAGATCTAGTTTTGACTTAAGGTATAGGAAGTCAAGGTAGAGGAAGAAATTGGGTTTTGGGAGAGGAATGTGTTATGGGCTAAATGTTTGTAGCTCCACCCACCTCCCCAAATTTATATGTTGAAGCCTCTAACCCCCAATATGATAGTATTTGGAGATGAGGCTTTTGGAAGGTGATTTGTTTTAGATGAGGTCTCAAGGGTGGGGCCTCATGGGCCTTATAAATAGAGATACCAGAGAGAGTTCTCTCTCCCTTGTGCACAAAGAAGAGGTCATGTGAGCACACAGTGAGAAGGTGGCTACCTCCATACAAGCCAGGAGAAGAGGCCTCAGAATCAAACCTACCTTTCTGACCTTGATTTTGGACCTCCTAGTCTCTGGAACTGTGAGAAATAAATTTCTATTTATTCTACCAAGAATATAATTTCTACCAAGTCTGGGGTATTTTGTGATGGCATCCAGAGCTTACTAATACAGAACGGAAAGGCAAAATAAGGGAAGAGTGTTAAAAACTATTCAGTGTTTTCCAGTATTCTAAAGATTTGAATACAATTTCATTTAATTTCTTGCAACTAAGTGAGGTAGATACTATTACCAACAACCTCATTTTATTTGCAGATGAAAAATGACAAAGAAAGGCTAAATAACATGTCCAAGGCCTCATGGCTAATACGTGGCAGAGTCAGAATTTGAATCAAAGATAATCTATCTCTAGAAGCTGTGTTTTTAACTGTTATTTCATACTGCTAAGAAACGAGCAGTGGCAAACAAAGACAGGAAGAGAAAAACTCAGTGATAAACACTGCATTGTCTGGTACATTACACACTGCCACGAAGTAAGCCAAAACAGTATGGCATGCTGCTTTGTTGAAGATATGAGGAGACGTGTTTTACTGCATATAATAAAGCAACATTCTATGTATACTTGCAGGCTTGAATAAGAAGGCATTTAAAAACATTTATCCAACATTGTTTCATATCAAATACATATAGGATGGATGTACAAATTGCCTGTTATTAGTTCTACCTACAAGGTGGCAGAATAACATGATAATTAGCCTGCTACACTTAATTGGCCAGGTAGAATATCGGAAATATGGAAAAATGATTTTCCCTGGCTAGACAAGGAGTTGCTGCTCTTTTCATTTAAGCAAGAAGGTATTATAAAATTCTGCCTCACTCTGACAGACTAGCTGGAGAAGAGAGGCCTCCCTGAGCAAATTGACCACCCCACTGAAAGTACCCTTCTGCTCCAGAGTATGAAGAAGACAAATAAGAAAATTTCCAGTTTATTTGGAGGTGTGAAGAAGGTCTGAGAATTGAGAGCCTCTGTGCCTTCCAGAAGGTCCCTGTTTTCAGGAAGATAGTGGGTGCTATTGTGAGGTTGCACGGTGACTTGATAATATAGTAAATTTTCAGCAGATTAGAGCCCCAGTATGAGACAAGGGAAAGAACAAGGTTTGGGGAGTGGGGAAAAGGGGGAGACCATGAACTGAGGGTGCAAGAGAATAGTCTGTGGCCACATCAGCCTTAGGTGCTTCAGCAGCCAATATAGTCAAGACAGAGACCTCCCCAGGATGAGGTGGGACAAACTCCAGCTTACAGAAGGGCCAGTAAAGATGACATGCCAATGCAGATATTAGATGGGCACCCGCACACGTATTATGTAAGCTTCTCCCTAGATCCAAACCCCTTTCTGGGCAGAACAATGGAAGGGGAGGACAAGTAAGAGGTGATGTTGTCCAGATGTGACGTTTGGAGTTTCAATGGACTAACTGAGTTCCCAAGAGGTTAAGCGTTATGCAGAAAAGGACTACATTGCCTTTAATTGGCAAGTTCAATGAGTCTCATTTTCTGCATCCCCTTCCCATATCCAACCAACTGAAATAAAGAATGTATGAGCAAGCTGAGCTTAGTTGTAAACAAGAGAAATTTCTGACCTTATTTGTTGTGTCTACAAAAAATAAAGCTGCCATACATCCAAAACACAATCTACTTTCCTACCAAGTGTTCAGTCTGCTATATACCCTGCAACATTAATCTGTTTTGTTTGTTTTCACAAATTCTCTCTGATATTTTCTGTATACAATATTGACAGAGATTCTGATCAGAAGAAAAGAAGTGTTGACATAGTTTTATACACATGTCAATCATCATTTTGAAAAGGTACTAACAAACTTACATCATGAACATGAAAAATTATTTTTCTAAAATACAATTAGAAGATACTAAATACTTAATGCATTTGTATTCGTTATTGCTGCATAACAAATCACCCAAAACAAAGTGGATGAAAACGATAATAATTACTTATTATCTCACAGTTTCAGTGGGTCAAGCATTCAAAGAGAGCACAATTGGCAGGGTTTGTCTCTGCTCTATAGGGTTTGGGCCTCAGCTGGAAGATTTGAAGGCTGAAGGGCTGAAATTGTCAAGGGCATGACAAGCTGGAGGGTATGCTGCAAGGTGACTCTCTCATATCTCTGACAAGCTGCTTGCTCTACAGGGCTGCTTGAGTGTCCTCATGACATGTCAGCTACTTTTCTCCAGAGTGAATGATCCAAGAGTTTAAAGCAGAAGCTGCAATAATTTTTAGGACCTAACTTAAGAAGTCTTATACTGTCACTTCTGCAGGATTCCACCTGTCACATAGACCAGCCTGATTCTCTGTGGGTGGAAACTACACAAGGATATTGTATTAGTTAGCTATTGCTGTGTTGCAGATTACCTTGAAATTTAGCAGCTTAAAGCAACACAAATTAATATTATCTTAGAGTTTCTGTTGCATCAGGAATCCAGGATCAGCTTAGCTGGGTAGTTTTGGTTTAGGATCTTGCATGCAGTTGCAGTCAACCTGTCAGTTAGGGCTGCAGTCATCTGAAGTTCTGCTGGGGCTCAAGAACTGCTTCCAAGCTCTCTCATTTGTTAGTAGGCCTCAGCTCCTTGCCATAGGTTCCTCTCCTTCGGCTGCTTGGGTTTCCTTATTACACTACAGCTCGCTTTCCCCAGAATGAGCAATGCAAAAGACAGAAACAAAGAGCCCAAGATAGAAGCTATGGTCTTTTGTGACCTAATATTGAAAGTAACATACTATATTAGTTTCCTATTGCTGCTGTGACAAATAGCACTAACTTAGTGGCTTAAACAGCACGAATGTCTTATCTTATAGTTCCGAAGATCCCAAGTCCAGAATGGGTTTCACTGTGCTAAAATTAAGGTGTTGACAGGACTGTGTTCCTTTCAGATAATTCAGGAGAGAATCCAGAGGCTCCTTGCATTTTTGAGCTTCTAGAGGACATACACATTTTTTTTTTTTTTTTTTTTTTTCCGGCTTGTGACTCCTTTCTCTACCTTCAAAGCCATCAGCACAGCATTTTTAAATCTCTCTCACTCTGACTTTATTCCATCCTTCAAAGATCCTTTGAATTGCATTGTGCCCACCCAGATAATCCAGGATAATCTCCCTATTACACAAATTCTTAATTTAGTCACATTGGAAAAATTCGTTTTGCCACGTAATATAATATTCAACATATTCACAGGCTTAGGATGTGGGGATTAAGATATGGACATATTTGGGGGGCTATTACCCTGCCTACCACACACACTGTCACTTTTGCCATATCCTATGGGTCACATAGACCAACCCTGGTATGATGCAGGTGGGGACTACACAAGAAAATACCAGGAGTTGGAGCTCATTGTGGTCTTTTGGAGGCTAGCTACCAAGATTTTTTTTTTTTTTTTTTGAGACAGGGTCTCCTTCTGTCACCCAGGAGTGCAGTGGTGCAACCTTGGCTCACTGCAACCTCTGCCTCCTGGGCTCAAGCGATCCTCCTACCTCAGCCTCCGAAGTAGCTGGGACTACAGGCTCAAGCCACCACACCCGACTAATTATTGTATTTTTTGTGGAGGTGGGGTTTTGCCACGTTGCCCATGCCAGTCACACCACAATATTTCTTGTATAATTATTATATAACTTTGAAAACTATTACTTATTGCTTTAAAATACAATATTAAAATTAAAACCTCATACAATTATTAACATTTTGTTTTTATGAGATGGAGAATAATAATGATGATGCTGATAAAATAACACTCCCTACCATTATTGAGTTCCTAATATGTGTTGGCACTGTATTTATTTATGGCACTGATCTTAGTACAGATCTTTATATAACATTTCTAATTTTGAAACATGAAAGATCAATGATTCTTAAAAGTCATTTTACAGATGAAGAAATAAGTTCAGAGAAGCTAAATGATTTGAGTATTTTCACATAATAACAGTAGGTACAGCAAAAGTCTGAATATACTTTAGTCTAGTGTTGGAATATGTGGTTTCCTGTCCCATCACTAACTATCCATCATCTAATATAATGAATTTGATGCTCATGACCCAGTTTTTCACATAGTCATTACTCGACTACAGATTCTTTAACTGTATGATTCTGAAAGAGTAGAGAATCACGGCTATTCATGTAATTTATTCCCAACCTATTGATGGCACTTCTGTGCAACTAGAAGCTCAATACATGTAAGATAACTCAATTTCTAAACTTATTCCAAAAATAATTATCAAGTCAGAAAACTAAATCCTCATCCATTTAAACAGTTTACCATTGTTCTTGGCTATATTAAAGTAAAATAAGAGAAATAGTCCCATATAAAGATTATCTAAATAAATTCTGATGTAGTCACATAAGCCACCCACTGAGACAACATAAAAGAAGATCCTTTAGATTTAGGCATATCTTCAATTTATCAGACATCTACAAAGGTCCATTTTGTGAGATACCAAAGTCCTATCTAAGGGCAGGGATACGAATCCTCTCTACTACGTTTTTTTCCCCCCTCTTTTTTCATTCTATTTATATAGAGTCTTTTCAGTAACAAATATTCACCTCATTTTTCTTAGTCAACTATCTTGAATAGCTCATTGGGACAACACTCTGGGGAGTTATTTTAATTTTAAATGGATCTATTATGTTCCCATACGTAATCCCATATCTAAAGTAGTACCATATGGTTCCAGGAGATGTTCTTGGTGGTATCCTGGAGGGATTATTATAGAGAAAAGTGGGCTCAGAGTTAACCTTTTAAAGATGGATGCAACAAATAAAACTGATCTGCATTACAGTGGGAGAAATTAATGCTATGGGTAAAGAGCATTATGAAACAATGAGTCATTTACTCCTGTGTTCCTGTGTGACTAAACGAGGGAATACTTTATCTACCAAATTTCAAATAAAATTTCATAGACAGTCTCTCCTCTTTATTCCCTTGATTTTTGCTGACCCACTTAACAGATAATGTCTTCAAAGGATCTGTGTTTCACTGTTGTCCAGTTTTTCTGGCTATTCATCACTTTCAGGCACAGATTGTTTCATCTGTATGTTTATTTATTAATACAGTCAAGAAATACAGAATGAAGACCTTCTACATATAAAGAGCTACATTAGGTATTGGTGCAAGCTCAGGGCTTCAAAGATTAATTTGGCATAACTCCCTTCCCTCAGGGGTCCATGGCTAATTTGTGGCATGAATGCCATTACTTAACTTTGTGCCATGGTGGCACTGGACCACAAAACCCTTTCCAATGACTGCAAAATCCTTCTTAAAGTGGCACTCATAGCAGCTACTACAAAAATGAGGTTTGCAGAGGAAAAAATAGAAACATTCAGATAATTGCCACCTGATAGAGATATAAGCACTACCACGTCTTTGAGGGGAAAAAAGCCATAGTCCTCATCTTCACAGAGCTTCTGTCTCAAGGCGAGATATAGTTTCAACTCTCAAAGAGGAAGACTGCTGGAGCTCTCAGTAAGACAAGCTACAAGATGCTCACATATAGGAGAAAGCCATGAAAACACTGAGAGAGACAAACAAACGCAAATGGTTAAAATGCTGTATTTGTCTTTTACTCCATAGAAGCGATAAGAAAGGGAATTAATAATTTTTGGGTGCCTAGAATGTGCCAGGACTTTGCTAAATTTTTCACATGCATTTTATCATTTAATCCTCTCGATGACTGTATGAGACAGGAGTATCCCTCAAATAGATTAGGTGGCTTTTCCTATCACACTTTTGATAAGTGATAGGGGTTATATTTCAGAACCAATATTGGGTAATTCCCAAAGCCTATCTCTCTGCACTACATTGAGTGGTCATATTAATCAGGTAAACTTTCTACTTTTAGAATTTGAGAAACCCAAATTGAGTTGGAAAAACAAGATATACATTGTGTTCAAGTACATTTGTTGAGGTGCTGGAGAAGCTAAGTTTCAGCATTAATGCTTTTTCAGCTATATCCTCTGCATAGAAACGGGTGTACAAGATGTATCTGAGATTCACTGGTTTCTTTCCATCTCAAATTCACAATATAAACTATTCCAGCTCTAAAATGTCTATGATGTACAAAATATCTAGTCTCTGACTAAAAGGAGGCACAATTTAAATTTCTCATATGCTAAAGATAGCTATCTCTTGAAAGGTACGGTAGTTTAATGGGGTAAACTTAACGGTATTGAAATCAGGTAAAATCTTCCTTAACCACTTGATAACTATGAGATGTTAGACAAATCATTTAATATATTTGGGAAAAAAGAATAAGCGAAGCCTGATTTTTCTTCCTATCTAGGAAGACTTTTTCCTGTATCTTCTTTATTTGATACTGGGGAGGAAGGAAATTTGAGCTTATACCCAAGGGAAAGGGAAGAAAACAAAACATTTATTTACCCCTTCATTTGATTATTCATCGAGCAAATATTTATTGTATTTGTATACAATCCTAGGTATATTTCTTAGATAATTAAAATGTATGTATGTATACACCATAAAACCTGTATGCAATTGTTCGTAGTAGCATTATTCATAATAGCCAAGAGTGGAAGCAACCCAAATATCCACCGAATGGACGCATAAAGTGTGATACAGTCATACACAATGGCTAACAATGTGCCAGCCACCATGGCGTTTGCATGTGTTGCCTCATTAATTCCTATTGGAAGGCCTTGGGAAAGGGCTTTTTATCCTCCTCTTATACATGAGACAACAGAGAATCTGAAAGGATAAATTATTGTGGGCAGAAAAAACATTGGACTAGGGGTCAGGAAACTTGGATTCCAGATGCACCTTTCTACCAATACACTATGGAACATGAGAAAATTGTCTGTAACAAGTTTTATGTTTTAGAGAAAAAGAGACATGAAACATGTGACCTTGAAGGCAACATAAGTCCCTTTTTGCTACTTGAGTGATGAGTCCAACTCTTGCATTTGCCTTGGCTTTTTTTTTCTCCTTAAATTTAATTTATATTATTTATTCCTCTATTTGATTTTACTATTATTGCTATTGGATTAATCTAATCTGAAGTTTTAAAGTAGAGATAAGACATGTAGGATATTTGAGTCAATGAAAAAGGTCTCATTACTTTTGGACCAGAATGCAAATATAGTGTAGGCAGGAACATGCCTCATGTTTAGCTTCGGGTTCTCCTATAGCATAATGTTCTTATTGCTGCCGCTGCTAAATTTAGGGAGAACTACACCTAATGAGAATTCCAAATTTATCTAGTTTAGGAAATGATTCTTTTTCTTATATAAATTACTTGGTTGACAATATGAACCAAAACAAGAACCATTAATAGTATTTCAGAAACTGGTACTGAGAATAGTCTTATTTCATATACATATATATATATATATATATATAAAATATATATTTATATAATAGGTTGAGATTAATTAAATACCATAAAATTTGTGCTTTAGAAGTGCATATTACCATGGTTTTAGATATTCACAGAGTTGTGTGAATATCTAAAACCATCACCACTGGTTTGCACCAGTGGTGCACCACAGAGCAACCATCATCACTATTTATTAGCAATCGCTCCCCATTCATCTTTCCCCCAGTCTCTGGCAACCACTCAGTACTTTCAGTCTCATAGATTTGCCTGCCATGGACCATTCATATAAATGCAATCATACATTATATGGATTTTTGGAACTGACCTCTTTCACTTGGCATAATGTGTTCAGAGTTCATCCATAGTGTAGGAGGTATCGGTACTTCATTCCTTTTTGTTGCTGAATAATATTCCATTGTTTGGCTATATAATACTTTATGGATCCATTTGGTGGACATTTGAGTTGTTTCCACTCTTGGCTATTATAAATAATGATACTATGAACAATTATGTACAGGTTTTGTGGTGTGTACATACATACATTTTAATTATCTCTGACATATACCCAGGAGTGAATTCTTGGATCCTAGGATAATTCTATGTTTAAATTTTTGAGGAACTGCTAAACTCTTTTCCAATGTGGCTGCATCACTTTGTGCCAGGTTCCTTGGTAGGCATGACTATTACAGTAAATAGATAATTTTAATTTCTACAGTAACAATAAACATCTAGCAAGTTTATATATCAAAAAATCCATTTCCTAAAGTTCACTATTAATGAGCTAGAGAAACTGAGTGTTTGATCCTGTAAAACTGAAGCCATATCCTAGACCCATGGCTACCAAAGTACTTTCTTCTCCTGTGAGCAGAGGCAATATTCAAAATATGGCATGGGTACTGACCAGTGGGAATGGATTCACTTACTGATACAGAGTCCCTGGCAGTGAACACCAGGGCTGCTGGACCCATGGACCTATGTCCCAACCGCTCATAAGCCTTGTCAAGCAGTTGGTGGGCCTCTCTTTACATTTGATTCATTTAAATGACAATGCTCTTTTATTCTGAGTGTGTAAGATTTGCAAAGAAAACCAACATTAGCAAGCTACCCATTGGAATTAGCAAACTCTAACTCCAATAGGTAGCTTCCAGAGACGTATGCACTCTGTTGTCTTGAACAGTTCTAGCCCACGTAAAATAATAATAGCTTTAAAAGGTAATAACTTGTTAAAATGCATGTAACCAGAAAGTCAAAAATTAAAAAGAAGCAAATAACTCCAATCTTTATGAAAGGGAGGATGATGTGCTAAATAACTTTATCACTGTTTTTTATCTTTTGAATTTTATTTTTTATGAAATTTGATAATTGAATCTCAGGACATTTGTGTTGGTGACATCACTCTTATTCCATACCATAAATTACTAAACTATTAAATTTGTGTTGAATGTTATTATACACAAAGTTTTCTCTTTTATATTTATATATAATACAATACTCACATTATACTGAATTATGAATAAAACTGAATTTTGAAAAGAAAGAAAATTGGGGACATTATTTTACTTAATACATATTACATACTATACTAATGTTTTTACTGTGGAAACTGTTTCCATATTGGTATACACCCAAATTTATCTTTTATGTTATCTGGTATATAGTTTTACCAATAATATATTAATATATAACTAAATGTGCCTATATTTGAAAAAAATATTTTGCTATCTTGGAGGAAGAGTCTTTCGATTATTTATAACCTAGAATAAAATAAAACATTCAGAAAATTAACTACATAGAAATAAACATATGGCAAAATATCCTAAGCAGAACCAAAAGCCAAATATTTAAAGAAATAAGAACATATATAATTCATATTAGAGATGGGGGTAATTTTCCTATTATACAGAAAACTAGAAATAGATAAGGAAGAGACCAAAAAAAAAAAAAAAAAAAAAAAAAAATCCAGCAGGCCAGGCGCAGTGGCTCACGCCTGTAATCCCAGCACTTTTGGAGGCCGAGGTGGGCGGATCACGAGGTCAGGAGATTGAGACCATCCTGGCTAACACGGTGAAACCCCGTCTCTACTAAAAATACAAAAAATTAGCTGGCGTGGTGGCAGGCGCCTGTTGTCCCAGCTACTCGGGAGGCTGAGGCAGGAGAATGGTGTGAACCCGAGAGGCGGAGCTTGCAGTGAGCAGAGATGCAGCCACTGCACTCCAGCCTGGGTGAGGAGCGAGACTTCGTCTCAAAAAAAAAAAAAAAAAAAAAAAAAATCCTACAGAAAAATGGACAAAAGATTTAAAGAGAGTCTCCTACCTCAGCCTTCCAAGTAGCTGGGATACAGGCACACACCAGCGTGCCTCACTAGCAAGCAGCTTGTGAGCATATAAAAATATGCTTAACTTCACTCACTCATAAAAGGTGTGCAAATTAAACCAAACTGATACCATTTTCCCATTTATTAGATTGTTACGTATCTAATAACATACATTATTAGATATCATATGTGAATGTTTGATAACACAGTGTGTGCATTGTTACCGGCGCCATGGAGGGCAACTTGGTGATTGCATCTAAACTACAAATGTAATCCTTTGATCCAGAGATTGTACATCTAGTAATATGTCATTCACATATATTTGAACTTGCTCCAAAAGACATATGAAAGATTATTCATTGCAGAATGTTTGTAAAAGCAAAAGATGGGGAATAACCTAAATGCCCATCAACAAAACACTGGTTAAATAAATTATAGTAACTTATGTAATGCAACATTATGAAGCTTCAAAGAAAAATACTCAAGCCATTTGAATGTGGAAAAGATCTCTAAGGTAAGGTGCAGAACACTATGCATTGCATATTATCTTTTGTATAAAAGGAGGCAAGAAGAATATATATTTGTATTTTCTTGTTTCTGTGTAAAGAAATTTTGAAAGCATATACAGATTGAGCATCCCAAATCTCAAAATAGAGTCCAAAATCCAAAATACTTCTGGTCCCAAGCATTTCAGACAAGAGATGCTCAACCTGTACAGTAAACTATTTACAGAAGAAGTAAATTGAGTGGATAAGGGCAAGGATGGGAGGGAGATTATTCACTGTGTATTTTGCATGATGTTATTTGAAATATATATATATATATGTAAACCCAAATGCTAATTAAGGTCTTCTTATTCCCTAAATTTAGTGTACTGCAAAATGTAATTATTTCATTGCATCTGCTAGACTCCATGGAATCAAGTGCGCCAAGAATAAGAGTATAGATATCCAGCAAGTGAAATCCAAGATAACTAGAGGAACTACCATGGAAAATATCACTGTTTCTCAACTCTGCTTCACAGGTCATTTTCTGAGTTTAGCAGACAGAATCTCTGATTTAAAAATCCACAAGCTTAAAAAATCAAACTGAATCCATAGGGTCTTACCAATTTTGACAGTCCAAGCAGCTAGAAGATGCCAGGGTAGCATGTATCATGTAGTGTTTGTGATGTCTGAGGGTCACAATCATACCTTACATTTAAAATTTCATGAAGAATTGGAATTAAAACTCTGACCTCATGCCTTCCGCCCTGAGCCTTTTTCTCTTGCTTATTAAGCTCATGTATAATATAGTTGAGAAGAATTTTTAAAAATAACCCTAGAAACAGTAAAATTGCTTCCTTTTAGAACATACATTAAAAAAATGGGGACAGAAAATCAACTTTTGTTACTTTCAGAATCCTAGTGACAAATTTTGGAATGACACAGTAATGTAAAATACATACTTTCTATCTCCTGCTGCCTTTGTCTCATTTAGAAATTAGTCCAGTAGGAACTCTTTGATATAACAAGTCCACTCTCAAACAGATGGTTACAAACTGCTCTTTTGTTCTTGAAACTGGCAATTATTTTGTCCCCATGTGCTTGAGGTTTGGATAGGAATGATTTTTTTCACAGCTATCAAGCACAACATGAATGAATAGAGGCTTTCATTTACTGGCAATAGACAGCAAGAGTGGAAATGTCTATTGCACATATTTCAATGTTGTCATATAAAACAGTATTTCTTTTTATCAGCAAGTGGCTTATAAATGTCGACAGCACCCGAAAACAAACAGCCTGGTTTATAACAACATATTTGGTGATTTTTCAATTTGTAATATTCAGTGCCAGGCGTGAAATATTACGCTCATGTTTCAAGTAAACTGTTTAATTAAAGTTTAAACAAGGGTCTCCAGAGCTTTAATAGCAAAGCATTTTATTAGAAAGAAAGGTCATGGACTCTTAAAAAATTAATGAAATATGACCACCTTATGCCAAATAAAGTACTGTATATAAGATCTTGCCTGATACGGTAACTCTTGCGTTCTGAAAATCATGTGTGTAAATACTGACCTAACATCACATTTTATGAACCATATTTTATATTTACCTCCTCATTTATTTAACAACAGATTCCCCTAGGTTTGAAGTCAAGTTCTGACACTTAGAAGCTACTTGACTTCTCTGAGTCTTAGTTTGTTGGACCATAAAATAAGGACAACATCACTGAGCTTGCAGGGTTGACGTGGAATTTAATAGGGAACATATGAAATGCCACAGTGCCCAGTACGTGGTAGATACTGACAGATCCTACTTGTCATTTCTTCTGTTATTTCTGTGGCATACTCACACTCAATAAACACCAAGATGTTATTAGAAGTCAAGTGATTTGGCAAAGAAAAGAGGGGAAGCACAGATTCCTAAATGGAGTAAAAACCTTTACTTCAGGCTGGGCATGGAGCCCAGGAGTTTGAGACCAGCCCGGGCAACATGGTGAAATCCTGTCTCTGAAAAAAAAAAAGAGAGAGAGAGAGAGAGAACCTTTACTTCAGCTTCTGCATTTTTGATACGAACCAAGTCTAACAGGATAAGAGGTAGTATTTAGAATTTAAACGGAAATCTTTGGTAACCATGACTCTTAGCGTCTTTGAAATATTGATATAATGCCAATAATATCTTTGAAGAAACTGAGTTCCCAACACTATCTTATGTCACACTTAAATCTAACAGTCAAAAAATAGTGAAATCCTGCCAATTCTTATTTATTGATGGATTGATTGATTGATTGATTGAAACAGGATCTTGTTCTGTCACCTAGGTTGGAGTGTGGTGGCACCGTCACAGCTCACTGCAGTCTCAGACTCCTGGGCTCAAGCAATCCTCTATCTCGGTATCCTGAGTAGGTAGGACCACAGGCACGCACCACCAGTCCTGGCTAATTTTTTATTTTTTGCAGAATTGGGGCCTTGCTATGTCACTCAGGCTGGCCTCAAACTCTTCCCAGGCGACCCTTCCCCCTTGGCCTCCCAAATTGCTGAAAGTACAAGTGTGAGCCTCCGCACCCAGTCCTATTAATATCTTAGTGTCTTTCCTCTGAGAGGAGGCATTACTGTGTGAGGAAAGGACACATTTTACTACTGAAATCTTCTCCTTTTTCATAGTCCTAATATGTTATTTAAGTACATTCTACTTGAGGCAGAATCAACGTGTTCTGCAGTTTTGGAATCAAAGAGTTGTATACTCAAATCACTCCTTTGCATGGTACCTGTGTGACACTGTAAGCATTAGACAGTCTTTGGGCCATAGTTCTTCATCAGTGAAATGGGCTACCTACCTTATGGTGTTGTGAGGATTAAGGGAGATAATATACATTAAACTTTCATCTCTTTGACTTTAGCACAGCAATTATCCAAGGAAGGTAGCTCGTACTCTCCTTAAGTATTCCAGACATTGGTTTTAGTCTAAATTTCCAGTTGATGGGTATTCTTTCCAAATACTTTAGCTTCAGACTAAAGCAAAAAGGTCATTTGGTGAATGTGGTGTGCCAATTCTGAAGGGTGAGGGAGAGGTGCTTTTAAGATAAAAATTAGGAGTGCAGGAGAAATTATCCAGTTTGTAGATAAGTGCTCTTGATAGGAGCAGCCCAACAAAAGGGCACTTATCTCTGGCTTATCTAAACAGACAAGCCAGCTTCCAGACCCTGCCAAGGTCAAGTTCAGAAAGTCAGCAGTGGGAGGTTGAGGTTGGAAGCCTCATGTGAACATCAAGAATAAGTCAAGTGCTCTCACCTTTCTGAAAGCAGGGAGAGAAAGTACAAGAGGCCTTTGTTAATGAGACAGGAAAATCATAGCCTGAAAATGCTGACAATGACATTTCAAAAGTCTCAATTCCTTAGTAATAGGCAAGAACATGTGAAGAAGGAGAAAAAAATTCTCTGAAGTTTTAAAAAGAAAATGATCAAGTATCTGTGATATGTGAGAACTTTATCTTGCAAGGTTACTTCAGTTCACGTTTCCTAAATGGGGACACCTCTGCAGAGGGAACACGAGGCTTTTCTTGTGAGGTGCTTTGCTGGTAATTTGTGACTCTGACAAATGCCATCTGATTGACAACCCTGCCCATCCCCTGTTAGGTAGTCAGAGACGTACTGAAAACACAGAGTCCTCCAAGTCTAAGTTGACTTAGAAAATGCCAAAGGGGGCTGGGCGAGGTGGCGCATGCCTGTAATCTCAGCACTTTGGGAGCCGAGGCAGGTAGAGCATCTGAGGTCACGAGTTCGAGAGCAGCCTGACCACATGGTGAAACCCCCATCTCTATTAAAAATACAAAAATTAGCTGGGTGCGGTGCCTGTAATCGCAGCTACTCAGGAGGCTGACGCAGGAGGCAGGAGAATCACTTCAACCCAGGAGGCAGCACTTGAACCCAGGAGGCAGAGGTTTCAGTGAGCCGAGATTGTGCCATTTCACTCCAGCCTGGGCGACAGAGCAAGACTCTGTCTCAAAAAAAAAAAAAAAAAATGGCTGGGGGGAACAGAACCTCTCACACTCTCCAACTCAGCTCTCTGGTTGCTGGTGTATGGGAGGCCCAAGGAGAAGCGGCCACTGAGGCTGCCGCTTGCTTGTGGGAGACACTGAGGGGGACCAGTCAGCCTTCCAGGTACATCTTGAACACAGAAGCAGATAGGATCTTCATTTTCATCAACCTCAGAGAGAGACCAGATGCTCTCGATCCTCACTCTGACCCCTTCTTCTTGAGCAATCACGCCTTCATTTCTTTCCTTTTCCGTCTGTTACAGTTAGTTAACCAGGCATGGGCAGGGCAGAAGAGGGCTCTTCCCCCACCCATCAGGAATGTCAGGCAATCATTGGTGATGGTTTCTCAGTTACCACATTGCCTCTCTAAACATGATAACTCAGCAGCCGGCGCCCGGGAGAGACAATCTCCTGATGGTCCACAGCTGTTACATTAAAGTGTTAATTGAATACAGGTGCCAGGGAGAAGCAAAAAGGTCATCCAATAAAATCTCAGATATTGGGCGAGTGAGCCCAGGCATGCCCATTAAGAGACAAAATGGAGAAGTATGACCTTCCGGGGCCACTCTACTGGAAAAGGGAAGAAAGCCTCAATTGGGCATGAGTACAACTTCGTAAACACACTGGCGGTCTCACCGCCCAAGCTAAGGAGGGCACTGCGCATGCGGGCAGCCCCGCCCTAAGGGAAGAAACGTGGGAAAGAGGCGCAAAACGTCAGGAGGGGGCCAGCGTATGAAGTCCTAGGATCAAGGTTAAACGTCACACTTGACCTTCACGGTGCCCACTTGAGTCTCTTCTAAATGTACCTTCCTTTCTTTCCTGCTCTAAAGCTTTTTAATACACTCCTACTCCTGCTCTGAAACTTGCCTTGGTCTCTTTTTCTGCCTTATGCCCCTCAGTCAAATTCTTCTGAGGAGGCAAGAACTGAAGTTGCTGCAGACCCATATGGATTCACCCACCGGTAGCTCAGATACTGTCCACCCCTAACACGTCTACCATCACCTGTCCACAAAACCTCTGGAATCCTTCATAACTACCTCCCTCGCCCTGAGAAATTCCTCCTGTTTATCCATCTTCCCTCTTTCTCAACCTCAGTCCTTCTCTCTAGGATCTGAAACCTAAATAGTCTGTCAGTTTAATGTCTGAGAAATCAGTTGGTGCAATACTATCTAGGCACAAACTCTGCCTCCCCAGGCTATAATCCTAAACTCCATAGTCACATTCATAACAAAGCAAGCTGCCCGTGAACGACCGTGGGACCACATTCTTACATCTTAAGAAAGAAAATCAGGTGAGTGATCAGGCAGTTGAGTTAGGAGACTTGTCTGCCTTTGCACAGTTATGATAGATGTACTGCTGTTGTTTGCTATCTCTGTTTATTGCTGAAGGATTAGAAACATCGCCACACAGAGAAAAGGAGCAGGTGGCTTCCCATACCCACTCTCCCCACCTAGTCAAGAACCCTGGGTCAAGGTACAGAAGAACATGGCAGATAGCCCAGAAAGGATTTGGAACAGGGAGCCGACAAGCTAAGAATCACAAAGGATACACAGAGAAAGTAGAGACTCAAGAGGTATACTGAGAACTGACACAAATAAACTTGGGCCACACAATAAATGGAAAAAAAAAAAAAAAAAAAGGGACAATTGTCTTATGTTAAAAGTGCTTTTCTTCTTTTGGTTGAATTAAAAATCACAAAAAGCGTGGAGGATTTATTAATATATGCCTTTGTTTAATGATAGTATTTTTTTTTTCCAAATAAAACAATGTCTTTAAAGAGGACTGAAACTGCAAATGAATACTTTTAAAGAAATGCAGGAGGATAAATTAGAAAGCAGGAAACAATGTAAACAAATGTGTCCAGTTATTGAAAGTGTTTCAATAAGCATGGGTAAAGTGGCCTTTAAGCAATCGTAATACAGCTAAAAAAGACAATTTCAGTAAAGAAGAGAGATTTGCCGGGTTCTACAGGGGATAACAAAAGTATCTTAGAAGTGGATACACTTGCATCCACTTATAGTATAAATTGCTATGAATTGAGATGCAGCGTTCTGAAGAAAGTGGCATAGAATTCTGGAACAGAGCTTGAGTGGAGAGTGGTTCTGTCCTTGCATCTCTGTGATTTTCAGAGTTTTTTTTAACCCCTGTGGGTCACAGGTCCTCATCAGTAAAAGGAGGGGGCTGGGGTTTAGATCATCTCAAGGTCCTTCCTGTTCTAGAATTATTTATTTGTTAAGATGTACTAAGAAAGCATCATCAAAGTGTAATTAGCCTAAAATTTGGGTGTTTGTCCTGTCCTTTCATACCTTATCAAGGGATTCCTTGGCCCTTTTCTTGAAAAACTCTTTAGTGGAGCTATTATATTGTGAATTTTGGACAGAACTAGACCTGGAATAGGTGTCCACTCTGTCATGTACTGGCAGTGTGACTATGAACAAAGGATATGGGCTCTTTGAGCCTATGACGAGGATCAGTAAAATGCATTATTTACCTCAGGGGGTGATAGAAATAAAATGACATCTATCGCATACAGAGTTTAGTGTAGCATTTGACCCTCAGTGAACAAACAGTAAATGATCTATTATAAACTATATGTTGTACCTGTAATGTGCAAAGCACATGAAGGAGTTCGCATGGGTCCTAGCTCTGGAACCAGACTTCTTGGGTTCAAACTCTCCCCTGCCATTTCTTAACTATGCGGCCTTGGGAAGATTACTTAAATTTCTCGCGGCACAATTTCCTTATTTGTAAAATAGGGATTATAATAATAGTATTTACCAAATTTGGTTGTTGTTACATATGAATGAGTTAATAATAAATTGTTAGAACAGTGCCTAGCTCAGGGCAGGTGGTATTAAAGAAAATACTCAGATCATCTTTTAATTAGAGGGCAAAGGCCAGAATATACTTAAACAAACAAATAAAAAAACTTTTAAAAATTAGCAGCTTAAAATGTAATTACTTTTACTTACTTTAAGGCACCTCCTGCTCAAAACTTTCCCTTTTTTATTTCTTTTGTTGTTGTTGTTGTTTTGTTTTAGAGACAGAATGTTGCTGTGCCACCTAGGCTGGAGTGCAGTGGCACAATCACAGCTCACTGCAGCCTCAAAATCCTGGCTCAAGCAATCCTCTTACCTCAGCCTCCTAAGTAGCTGGGACTACAGGCATGTATCACTAAGGCTGGCTAATTTTTCAGTATCGTTTTTTAGAAATGGGGTCCTCTAGATTGCCATGGCTGGTCTTGAACTCCTGGCCTTAACTGATCCTCTTGCCTTGGCCTCCCATATTGCTGGAATTACAGTCATGAGTCACTGTGCCTGGCCTCAAAACCTTTAAACAAGTGTTTGTTTCCTAGCGGACAATCTGAATGCCATCAGGATTGGGGATGGGGGCCATGGTGACTCCTTAGGAAGTTCTTCCTCTAATAGAGTTAGGCAGAACTGGCTCTAAACTCCTGGCTGGCAAATGTTATCTCTGATTAGTATGCATCCTTTCCAGCATGATATTAGAAACCATAAGATGAAATTAGTTGCCTTTGTGCTACTAAAATAATAGGTAAAATACTACATGCAATGAATTTTGTGACATTTCGCATTTAGTCTTTGGGCTCAGGGCATTTAAAATGAAACTCTGACCTTTCCTTCTTGCATCTTAGAGATGCTTTTGATTATCCATTTATTTGAAAATGTGCATGACTCACACAAGTCAACAGAGCTCTATGCCTCATTCTCTGATCCTGTTTTTATGGCTGAGTTAGAACAATAATTTAGCTCTCTTTGGTGCGGTATGAAGCTTTTGGTGAAGAACATTGAGTTCAAGTATTAGTGAGATAAAAGATTAGTGAAATAAAATAGATTTTAATAGATGTGATTTCAGGTAGATGGAGATTCATAATACTGATTAAAAAGTCAACTGTCTTCTATGATACCACTTATTTTAATGAATGCATCTAAAATTATAGAGAGCGATATCAGACTTGTACAACTATATTCCAGTCAATAGGCAATGAAATGATGAGGCATCATTTTCTGAATTATAGGAGTATCCCTAAAACTACTGCTTTATACCCCAGAAGCAGATTTTAAAATTCTGATGGTAATAAATGTGTGAGAATCCATTTTACTAATGTTTCCTTTCACTGTGTTTTCAGGAGGGAAAACGTCCGTCATAATCAGCTACTTTGATCTCAAAAATCCCTTTCAGCTATAAAATTCTTACCTTTTTTTTTTCTTTCTCTTTCTTTCTCTCTCTCTCTCTCTGTCTTTTTTTTTTTTTTTTTTTTTTTTTTTTTTTTTTTTGAGACAGAATCTGTCCCTAAGGCTGGAGTATAGTGGCCCCATCACTGCTCATTGCAACCTTGACCTCCCCGGGCTCAAGTGATCCTCCCACTTCAGCCTCCCAAGTAGCTGAGACTATAGGTATGTGCCACCAACCCTGGCTAATAACTGATTTTTTGAACATCCACATCGCATAAGGCACTTTCACCAATGTTGGCTGTTATACCAAATGCTGAAACAGGCTCCAGAACCTCCCAGGGAATCTTCCTCCTCACAAGAATGTATGCTGTCTCCAATTACTGTATTATTCTGCAAGTGACCCATTGTGACTTCAGGGACAATTGACTCTACGGTTATGAAGTTGCTACTAAAATAAAGGAGATTTTTTTGAAATATTCATCACCAATCTTTTTAACATTCACAAACCTTGGGAGAGCCTCTTTTGCTGAATCCTTTTCTTGGATCTACTTTATTATGAACATCTATAAATTCAGAGCAGTCTTGACATCATCCAAACATCAGAGGCAGGAAGTACCTTATGGTTATTTTAAGAAATATGACAGCACAGTGTTTGGCATTCAGTCGGTGCTCACTGAATAGTACTTGAATCAATACATTTAAGTTTTACAGACCTAGGAATGAATATAGGGGTAAGGAGAACAAATACTGGAATAGGTCAGAGGTGCCATTTGTGATACCGAAGGAGGAGTGTTCACAGTTAATGTTGCCATCAAAGATGCTCTTCTAATTGGGCACATTTCAATGAAGAGGCCTAATTAATATATACCCTATTTCCGTGTAAGTAGATAAAACATGTCAAAGAAAATGAAAGATGCTGCTTTTGCTTTACAAATAAAATAAGTAGAAGATTTTCATGTTAATTTTGTAATCTTTTCTATGCAAGTCTTTGGAGTCAGTATTTTTGAAAAGGCACATAAATCTGTTTTATCTTTAGAGAACATCTTGTTTTTCAATCATTTAAAATGCCATGATGTGTGTTCTGGGATTCAAGGCATGATCATATGTTAATGTCTGCTCAATAAAGCATGAAATTATATAAATACTTTTTATTTCTGTTGATCAGCCATCTGAGTGAAAAAGAGGCAAGTGTGAAAATAAACTCCACTATTGCTTTCCTAGGCTCCCACACTTGTGCCCTATCTGTAATGCTGCCGTTAGGACTCAGTGTGATCTAGTGAAGAACAGAGGAGCTTTGTAGTGAGGACATAATATTTAGAATTCTAGTTCAGCCATTTTCTAGCAGGCCTTCTGCATGCTACTTAACCATCCCAGGCCTCCATTTCTGCCTTTGTAAAATGAGAATAATATTTATACCATAGGGTTATTACACACATTGCCTAGCATATTGTAGATTTTTAAAAACTTTTTATTTTGAATTAATTTTAGGCTTACAGAAAAGTTGCAAAAGAAGTACAGAGAGTTCTATGTGAGGAGGCTTTTATTTTAAAACCAGTGTTAATTTCTTCCTGTTCCTATCAATGTAAATTTAATCTATGTGTTTCTACTTCAAAAGCAAAGCTGGAGCTTCAAATTTCTCCTTCCCTTTGATTTGGCTTCCTCAGTACATCTCTCTCTCCCTCTTTTTAAATAGATTTACTTTTTTTGAGATGTTTTAGGTCCACAGCAAAATTGAGCAGAAAGTACAGAGATTTCCCATGTAACCCCTGTACTCACACATGAAAAGCCTCCTCAACTATCAATATCCCACACCAGAGTGGTACATTTGTTATAGGAAATGAACCTACAATGACACATCATTATCACCCAGAGTCCATAATTTACTCTTTTTTTTTTTTTTTTAAAGACAGAGTCTTGCTCTGTCACCCAGGCTGGAGTGCAGTGTTGCCATCATGGCTCCCTACAGCCTCGATTTCCTGGGCTCAATCAATCCTCCTGCCTCAGCCTCCTGAGTAGCTGGGACTACAGGCACACACCATCATGCCTGGCTAATTTTTGTGTTTTCTATAGAAATGGGGCTTGGCCATATTGCCTAGGCTGGTCTTGAACTCCTGGGCTGAAATGATCTGCCACCCTTGGCCTTCGAAAGAGCTGGGATTATGGGCATGAGCCACCATGCCGGGTCTATAGTTCACTCTTGGTGTTGTACATTCTGTGAGTTTTGACAATGTAAAATGACATACACCAAACATTGTAGTACCTTACAAAATGTTTCAACGTCCTAAAAATCCTCTGCGCTCTGCCTATTCATCCCTCTCTCCCCTGTAACGCCTGTGAACCACTAACCTTTTTATTATCTCCGTAGTTTTGCCTTTTCCAGAGTGTTATAGAGCTGTAATCATACAGTATGTAAGCTTTTCAGACTGGCACTTAATAATGTGCATTTAAATTTCCTCCGCATTTTTTTTTTCAGAGTTTTTCAAGGCCTTCCATTTCTTTTTAGCACTGAAGAGTATTCCATTGTATAGAATATATCATGGTTAATCCATTTACCTACTGAAGGGCATTTTGATTGCTCCCAGGTTTTAGCAATTACAAATAAAGCTGCCATAAATATCCATGTGCAGATTTTTTTGGGGACATAAATTTTCAACTCCTTTGGATAAAAACCAAGGTCATCATAGCTGGATTGTATAGTAAGAGTATGTGTGGTTTTATTTTTAAAAAACTGTCAAACTGTATGGCAAAGTAACTGTACCATTTTGCATTTCCACCAGCAATAAATGACAGTTTCTCTTGTTCCACATCCTCTCCAATGTTTGATATTGTTAGTGTCTTGGATTTTTGCCATTCTAATAGTGTGTAGTGGTATATTGTATTTCAGATGTCTTTTAGTGCTTGAACTCTTGAGTAGTCAAAACCTTTTTCTTTAGGAAACCTCTGAGCTCTTACATAAATCAATAAGTCAAACTCATAAATCAAGGGAGACTGGAATTTCACCTTAGTTAATACACTGGCAATCCAAGGATGGTACTGGATGATATTGATTTGGGCAGTGCTGAAGTATTATCTTAAATTAAGGGCATTTGCCATCCCAGAAACCATATAGTTGTGGTAAGCAAGGGCTTTGGAATCATTTCAGATATCTGGGTTTGAATCTTTACTCCTCCGTTTACGAATAGTGCAATGGACAAGTTAATGAAATCTCTAAGCTAGTTCCTCATTTAAAAATGAAGATAATAATACATACTTCATAAAGTAATATATGTAAATTTTTGGATTTTAAGCTTCTAGGTAGTATAAACAATATATATATATTTTTACTATTAGTGATAAATTATGGAAAATTTATCAGAAATTTTAGTATGGAATGTAGTTTTTTTTCTTGCAGATCAATTCCACAGGAAGTAATATATTCCTGAATGTGTTGGATTACTTTCCACAATGTCCTGAAGTATTAGACATTTCATCTCAAACCTCTGTAGTAGCAATTTCAGCTAAAAGTGGGCTTGAGTGAGGATGAAATTGTGAATGGTTGACGGTCACAAGGTAAAGCAATCTTGTAGATAGCAGATTTGGCCACAGTCCAAAAATACAGTCGAGGTGCTAATTCCAGTAGCTGGAAAGTGAGTTTAAAATTTTTGACAACATTGTACAGATGGTACAATTTGGAAAATGTCAGCATAATCTAATTAACTTATGCTAACATTATGATGAAATATCTTCTCAATTTTATGATCTCTTTACATATAGATATTTCTTCAGCTTTTCTGAGGTATAATTCACAAATAAAAATTGTACATATTTCTGGTATACACATTTTGATATATGTATACATTGTGAAATGAATACCACAATCAAGCTAATTAACATATACATCACAATCACCTCACATAGTTATTCTTTTTTGTGTGTACGTGGTGAAATTTAAAATCTACTCTTAGCAGTTTTCAAGGACGCAATACATTTTTATTAACTGTAGTCACCATGCTGTGCAATAGATCTCCAGAATTTATTCATACTGTCTAACTGAAACTTGTATCCTTTAAATAACATCTTCCCATCCATCCCCTCACCTCCAGGCCCTGGTAACCACTATTCTACTCTCTGCTTCTTTAAATTCAGCTTTTTAGAGAGTTCGCATACAAGTGAGATCGTGAAGTGTTTGTCCTTCTCTGCCTGGCTTAGTTCACTTAATGTAATGTCCAGTTTTATCCAGGTTGTTGCAAATGACAGAATTTTCTTTTTTTCTAAGGCAGAATAATATCTCATTGTGTATATGAGCCACATTTTCCTTATTTATTCATCCATTGATGGACACTTTGGTTGATTCCATATCTTGGCTATTGTGACTAACGCTGCAATGAACATGGGAGTGCAGCTATGTTTTTGATAGACTGATTTCATTTCCTTTACATATTTACCCAGAAGTAGGAATTGCTAGATCTCATGGGAGTTTTAATTTTAATTTTTTGAGGAACTCCATACTGTTTTCCATGACGACTGTCATGGAAATTCACATTCCTACCAACAGTGCACAAGGGTTCTCTTTTCATCCTGTCTTTCATCCTTTTGATAATAGCGATTCTTACAAGTGTGGGATGATATCACATTGTGGTATGAATATGCATTTCCCTGATGATTAGTGATGCTGAACATTTGTTTTATATACCTGTTAGTCATTTCTGTATCTTTTTTTGAGAAATGTGTATTCAGGCTCTTTGCTCATTTCTAAATTGGATTTTATTTGTTTTCTTGCTAGTGAGTTGTTTGAGTTTTTTAATGTATGTTGGACATTATCCCCTTATCAGATATGCAGTGTGCAAATATTTTCTCCCATTCTGTATGCTGTCTCTTCACCCTGCTGATTTCTTCCTTTGCTATGCAGAAGCTTTTTAGTTTGATGTAATCCAGTTTACCTATTTTTGCTTTTGTGCTGTTGGGGTTATAGCCAAAAAATCATTGCCTAGACCAATGTCAAGAAGCCTTTTCCCTATGTTTTTTTTTTTTGAGACGGAGTCTTGCTCTGTGCCCAGGCTGGGGTGCAGTGGCCAGATCTCAGCTCACTGCAAGCTCCGCCTCCCGGGTTTACGCCATTATCCTGCCTCAGCCTCCCGAGTAGCTGGGACTACAGGCGCCCGCCACCTCGCCCGGCTAGTTTTTTGTATTTTTTAGTAGAGATGGGGTTTCACCGTGTTAGCCAGGATGGTCTCGATCTCCTGACCTCGTGATCCACCCATCTCGGCCTCCCAAAGTGCTGGGATTACAGGCTTGAGCCACCGCGCCCGGCCGTGTTCCCTATGTTTTTATATAGTAGTTTTACAGTTTCAGGTCTTACATTAAAATCTTTAATGTATTTTGAGTTGATTGTTGCATATGGTGTGAGACAAAGGTCCAATTTCATTCTTCTGTATGTGGATATTTAGTTTTCCCAACACCATATATTGGAGACTATCCTTTCCTCATTGTGTTCTTGGTAGCCTTGTTGAAGATCAATTGGCCATAAAAACATGGATTTATTTCCTGGCTCTCTATTCTATCTTCTTCAAACTTCTCCACATATTCTTTAAAGATCATATAATATAAAGTTTAAATTTTTTTAGTGTAGTTTTCATCTCTGTATTAAAACAAAAAATACTGTATCTTATGCAATGGAGAAACAAAGATAGTTTGATTTTGGTGGATGAAGAGATTCTGTGCCAAATTTTTTTCTTTTTCTTTAGTTAGGAAGAAATTAACATTTTCTGGCTTTTACTATATATAGACTTTCTCTTCCTTAACAGAGTAATTTGTTTCTGAAAACCCTTTCGTAGAATAAAACCTAACTTGAAACTTCAATTACTGTTAAAGGATTTCTGTAAATTTTTAATGCACATCTGAGTCCCCAAACAAAAACCATTTATTCCAAAAACGTTACATTCTATTAAAATGGAAAGCACACACAGGGGAAGGTGAGGCAACTTTAAGATTTGCAACTGCAGAAAGCTGTTCTTAACCCAGCACTGGAGGGACAATGGGAAAAGGTGTTTTTACCAAAGCCTAGGCCAGCAGCCTCAACAGCTGGAATCCAGAAGAGATCCTACTAGACTGGTCACCTCCCTTTATCTTCTCTTCTCACCTTTCTGTCTTGCCTCAGTGCCTCCTATTGTCTAAAACTACACAGAAGGAAGTTGGGAAGGGAATTTGGGAAAATGTTCCCAGAGTTTAGCTTCCTATGGTACAGAGAAGAACTGGGAGAGAAGGCGAATGGATCAGAGAGCAAATAGGTAAATAACTGGCACAATCATACAGCAAAGTAATGTTGCAGCTGAAACGCATAAGATACAAAATAGTTCTAAATGCAACTAAGCCAAAGTAGGAGTATTCAGTAAAACACTTCATACAGCAGAATTCTTATAGCCTATTTGGATTTTTTTGGTACTTTACTGCATTAGATATTAAATGTATTACTTTACATCTGCTAATTATTTTAACCTTCCATAAGGGGTTAGGTGCTATTATTCATTTAAAACAGACAAAGTAAGGCTTAACAAGATAAAGTAATTTTCCGAAAATTATTCAGTTAATTAAGCAACAGAACTGAGATCCTTATAATTGGAAGTTAATAGCAGAACCTTATTTGTGGTTTGTTGTGTATAATATAAATATATCCAAAATTAATTTAATAGTAAACTACATAAAGGTTGTGGCTATTGTAGCAATTCTTTTTTTTTTTTTTTAGATGAAGTCTTGCTCTTGTTGCCCAGGCTGGAGTGCAATAGTGCGATCTCAGCTCACTGCAACCTCCGTCTCCCGGGTTCAAGAGATTCTTCTGTCTGCCCGAGTAGCTGGGATTACAGGCACCTGCCACCACACCCAGCTAATTTTTGTATTTTTAGTAGAGCTGGGGTTTCACTACATTGGCCAAGCTGGTATCGAACTTCTGACCTCAGGCGATCTGCCTGCCTCGGCCTCCCAACGTACTGGGATTACAAGCATGAGCCACCATGCCTGGCCCTACTGTAAAAATTCTTAACTAGTGATCATTCTCATTAAATTTTTTTGTCCTTATAGAAACTTGTCAGATATAATTAAAGATACACCTTGGAACATGGCAGTCCTGACTTTGTTACTCAGAACTGACAGTTCTGTTGAGCACCATCCTTATAGAATGATGCCTCTACAAGTTGTGCTTCTGATGGCACGTTAAGTATTTTAGAAATAATGATAAAAAAAAGAGAGAGAAAGAAAGATTTAGAGTAAATTTCCTCAACCTATGTAACCAACACAGTAAATAACAACAAAAATCACAAGATCCTTTCAAAGGGTAGATTATTACTTCTTTCTTTCTTGGCATAAATTTAGACTTCAGCCCAAGAGTGGTCTTGAAAGTTAGTAACCCCTTATTAACATTTGTTACTTGGTTTCCTTCTGTGAGAATGCTAAAAGCAAAATTAAAATTAAAAAGATGCTAGGGAAGTTGCTAAGCACTTGGATATGAGTGCTGCATGGTATCAGCAGGCTGCAATCTGACTGGATGTGTCTGACACAGCAGCTATTGGAATATGTATGAAGAATTTCTGAAAAATTTGTAGGAAATGCCTTGTAAATTATCGACATTAACAATTCCAGCCTTTGCTCATCAATCAGGAACAGCCACCAAAATGACAATAAAACATTCTCCAGTGAGAAATTCCAGAAGTCTCAGGAGAGCTACAGGAAAAAGGAATTTTCCTGCCTGGATTGGAACTAAATTTATGGAAAGGAGTAACAACTAAGGAACAGCATAAACTTATGATACTTACTGGCTTCTTCCCAAGAGAATACAAATGAACAGAAAATTCAAAGAGCACAGATCTACTTTCTTCTGTCTTTACCTTATTAAAAATATGTGAAGTTATCAAGTTTCACTTTAGCTCTTTCAAAAGACTAGTGCTCATTAATTAAAAGGGAGAATAAAAAAAATAGCTACCACAAGTCTGGAGCAAGTACATATCTTTCTCTCCCTTTGTGAATAAACAACATTTTCACTTTATTCACAGTGCACAGAGAAACATAGTTTTGAGCTCAATTTTCCTTCCATTCAGCCCAGATTTTTGCAGTGAACTTGAAAAAATGATTTCTTTTTGTACTCCTTTTATGAACAAAAATGCATTTAAAGGATAATCTTTTGATCCTTAGTAGTTGATGGCTTTAAAAGTGCTGGAATTTCAGGAAAAACTGTGTTATATAAATTTTAATATTGTCAGGTTGTTCTTTGAAAATATATTATTTTAGGTATGCTGTTTTGGGGAATCATATAGAGAAAAAACACATTTTAGGAAAAATGAAATTGTGTTAAAAAACTATTATTTACTTGTTACTGAATTGGTAAATGCTTATTGAGTACCTGCCATGAGCTGGGCATGTGATTAGATACTATGCAATCTTCAAATAATATGACATTCATGATCCAATGCAGTATTCAAAGAATTATATGATGCTTCTGTTAATCAGGCCATATTTGTGGTGGTTAATAACACAGGTTCTAGAATCAGATGGATCTGGGTTTGAATTCAGGCTTTATATTTACTAGCTGTATGGCCTTGAGCAAGATGTTTAAACTGTTTAAGCCTCAGGTTGCTCATCTGTAAAATAAGAATAGAAGTAGTTCCTACCTCATAGGGTTGTTGTGAGACTTACATGAAATAATATATATGGCATCAAGACACTAATTTATTTTTGATTTTCCTTCATGCCTAGAAATCAGCAGGAATGGAATGGTTACTGTTTTATTTCCTTTTTTCTTCCCTCTTTCTTCTCATTTCCTTCCCTCCTCTTCCCTCTTTTGTCCTCTTCCTCTTTCTCTCCAAAGCAGCCTACATATTTTGGTGTAGATGTGGGATGGGTGTGAAGATGATTTTCTTTTATGGCTTTACTTGTGTATGTGTAAACTTGAGCTCATTGTGGGAAATATACTATAGAAAGAAAAAGGAAAACAGAAGTAACAGGAAGGAGGAGAAAGATTTTTCCTAGACTGGGAAGAGCCCAGAGATATGTGGGTCCCATGATGAGCAGGAACTTGAGTCCAGATCTGTGGCAGTGGGCAGAGGTGGCATGACCTTGGTAGGTACTCACACAGTGCTCCCTATAGCCGGGGTCCAGCACCCAGACTTCCAGCTTCTCAACATCCCTACAACCAGGTTTGGCATGGACATGCTAGAACTGCCTGTTTCCAAAAGACCAAAGTGTTTGAACAATTTTGTGAGAGTTTATAGTAAACAGCAGTCATAAAAGTGGGCCAGATGATAGAGATTGGTCCTCATTTTCTGGAAATCCCATAAACGTTACATATTTTTTGTTGATCTTGGGAAGAAAGAAATACCCATCAATAATTTGAGATTGAATTCCTAGTCATTTCGGCAGGAATTGGGTTTGGCATATAATTCAATTTGATTTCACGGCTATAAGTATATATAACTTTCCAAATAGCAGGTACATGTATATAAAGCATTCAAGACAGTACCTGGCAAATAGTAAGCCCTTAATAAATGACACCTATTATAATGGCATCTTTAATTCCCATAGAAAACATTTTATTACTTTATCTTTCTAAAGTTGTAGGTGTTTGCAAAGGTTGTTAAGTTTCCTGTGCTACATGAATCACCAATATCTGAGTTGTTCATGTGCCCTCATGTATTGTATAATGGACAATGGCATCCAGGTGGCAGCACATAAGAATGTGTATCACATCCAGTTTAAATTCAGTGTTCTAAGAATGTTAAGATATGGAATGGGAGTTGTCAATTATATGGAGCTATCACTCCATTATCAACCAAGATTCCAATGCATGTGCTAACATCAATGAGTTAGAGATTCCAGAGTAAGACAGTAAATAGACCTGTGAGTTTCTCCCTGCGCTCCTATAATTGAGCTTTGAGGCCTTATGCTGAGCAGAAGTTATCTGGGTGGAATAGAATAAATCCCCAGGGTTTCTAACCAAGTCCAAGTCTAACCCAGCTGCAGGAAAGTTCATTTAACTTGCAGACCTTTGCATCAGCTTCTTACAAGCTCCTCCTTCTTGAGGATTGTGTTCTCAGCATTCATCTCTCACCCTCACCATGGAACCGTACTCTAATGAGCATCTAAGAAACACAGAAAGTCAGAAATGAAACTACGTGGCTCTGGCCCTGCTGACATAGAATCACTGACAGTTCAAATATCAGAATTCTCAAAAAGAAAAATGTAAACACCCTATTCCCGTAATTGTTCAAATTACTATCTTTGAACACTTACATATTTCTCTATTGGACCTGATTAAAGTACCAGGAAAGGATATTTTACTAAGTGTTCTGAAATGAACATTTGAAGAGCCTCATGTTAAACTAAAATCTCTATTTGTTCTGTAGAAGTCTGCCTTTTGGATAGAGCATGGGAAAATCTGAACTAAACAAACAGGTGAGAAAATAGAGGCAAAGAAGGGTCAGAGTCATATGGTTAAACACTGGCAAAGCTTGAGTTTAGACTCAGACAGTCTGGCTCTAAGCCCTGATTTGACCATTGTGCCGTCCGTTTGTTTGATTGCTATTTACACTTACATTTCACCTTTTCCAAGTTGCTTATTCATGCCCTTTGCCCATTATTCTGTTTTCCTCAGAGATATGTAAGAGTCCTTGGAATGTTAAACTTTTGCCATATACTTGTTGCAAATAGTTTTCCTAGATTGTCCTTTATGCTTTACATTGTTATGTGTTATATGTTTTGAGGGTTTTAAAATTTTGTTATTTAAAACGTTTTTGAGCCTTTTGTCTATCAGCCTTTTGACACATTTAAAAAGCATTTTAGGGACTGGGCGTGGTGGCTCACGCCTGTAATCCCAGCACTTTGGGAGGCCAAGGCGGGTGGATCATGAGGTCAGGAGATCGAGACCATCCTGGCTAACACGGTGAAACCCCATCTCTACTAAAAATACAAAAAATTAGCCGGGCGTGGTGGTGGGCACCTGTAGTCCCAGCTACTCGGGAGGCTGAGGCAGGACAATGGCATGAATCTGGGAGGCGGAGTTTGCAGTGAGCCGTGATTGCGCAAATGCACTCCAGCCTGGGCAACAGAGCAAGACTCTGTCTCAAAAAAAAAAAAAAAAAAAAAAGCATTTTATCTACTTAAATCACACAAAAAATTTGTCTTTTTCATTTATAAATTATTTTTTCCTTTTTTAACTTTAATTCTTAAATCTTTGTGGAATTCATTTTGGCAAAAGATAAATCTCCAACTGAATTTTTTCTCTCAAATGACCATGCAGTAGTCAAAAAATAAGTTCATTGATTAATAAATCTTTTAACACTGATTTATGTTACTGCTTTTGTCATATATTAAATCCTCTCACAGAGTTGGGTCTCTGTCAATACTATCTGACTAAACTTAAACTGCATTGTTTTATGCATTATTTCATGATTTTAGTTTTATACCCTGTAATAGCCAGTACCAAAGGTCCCTACTTCATTATTCCTTTCTGGAAAGAAATTGCCTGTTATGACTCAATGATATGGTTTGAATTTGGGTCCCTTCCCAAATCTCATGCCCAGTTGTAATCCCCAGTGTTACAGGAGGGGCCTGGTGGGAGGTGATTGGGTCATGGGGGCAGACTCCCCCTTGCTGTTCTCATGATAGCGAGTGAGTGCTCAGGAAATCTGGTTGTTTAAATGTGTGTAGCCCTGCCCGTTTCTCTCTTTTGCTCCTGCTCCAGCTGTGTAAGACGTACCTGCTTCCCCTTCACCTTCCTCCATGACTGTAAGCTTCCTGAGGCTTCCCCAGCCATGCTTCCTCTACAGCTTGTGAACCCTGAGCCAATTAAACGTCTTTTCTTTATAAATTACCCAGTCTCAGGTAGTTCTTTACAGTGATGTGAGAATGGACTAATACACTGAATATTTGTGTTCCTTGCCAAATTAGTACATTGAAATCTTAATCCCCACCATAATGGTCTTAGGAGGTGGAGACTTTGGGAGGTGATTAGATCATGAGGGTACAGCCTTCATGAATGGGATTAGTGTGCTTATAAAAGAGACCCCGGAAAGCTCTCTAGTCCTCTTGCTATTACATTAGGGTAAATGAGGAGTCGGGAGTCTGCAACATGGAAGAGTGCTCTCACCAGAACCCGATCATGCTGGCACCCTAATTTCAAATTTCTAGCCTCCAGAACTGTAAGAAATAACTCTCTGCTGTTTATAAGCCACTCAGTTTATAGGACTTTGTTGTGGCATCCCAAACTACGATACTGACTGCCCTTTCTATAAATGTGTTATTCCAGGGAAACTTAAGAGTAATTTTACAAACAAGATCTCCTATCTACCCAAATTCCAGTGAAATTTTTATAGGAACTGCATTGATATCATTAAGTTGATTGATTTGGATGAAACTGAAATCTTTAAATTATCAAATTTTGTCATCCAAGAACATGAGTTTTTTCATTCATTCAAGTCTTTTAATAGAGTTTTAATCATAAGTATTCCACATTTCTTACTAAATCTGTTCATAGATTTTGTTTTATCCAGTTATTGTGGACAATATCTTTTCCTGTTTTGTATTTTCTGATTGTTGTTTACAAAGGCAAGTTTTTGGTTTTTAGTGTTTTAAAATAAATAGTAATTAAACTATTTTGAATAATAACTAACTGTGTTATTGAGCCCTCTTTTTATTTCTAAACGTTTTTCAGTAGTTTTTTTGGGGATTTTCAAGTCAACAAATATATTACCTACCATAATGGTACTTTACTGCCTTATATGTATATTTGTGTATGTATACTTTCATATATATCCTTTACCTTTTTGAGTATAATTATATTAGTTAGCATTTCCAAGTCTACTGTAAGTGAGCAGCCATTTTTACAGTAGACTTGAAATTTTTGATTAATTTGATATTAATCAGATTTTACTATAGTAGCATTTTTCAAGTGATTAAAAGTCATAGCCCCTAAATACCTTATTGTTCTATATTTTGTGTATCTCATACTGAAGAAAATATTGTCAATTTTGCTTCCTGGTGCTTTTTAAAACTGTGAAAACAATTTGTAAACTGAATATATATATTTTTCAAATGTATCTCTTTCACATCCATCCCCATTCCCACCCTATAGACTCTGGCAGACTGGCGCTGGAGGTTTTGGTCAAGAATCAGTGTTCAGCTTTTAGCCATATAGCATGATTCCAGTTGTTTGCTAGAACTTGAGTTATTTTTAAAGGTCTGGTCAGTTATTTTAAATGTATCTTATAATCTTGAACTATCACCATATTACTGGAATGAACTCCACATGGCATGATGTAGTATACTTTTAATTTTTTTTTTTAACATAGCGTGAGATTTAAGGGTTTCATTTTGAAGAAATTTCCTGTAGATCCTTTCAGTATGTAACAAATTAAAAACCTCTTAACAAAATGGTTTCAAGAAAAGTGATTTAAATAATTGATTAGCTATTTAAAGTCAACATTTGATCAATTAGAAGTAAAAGGAAAGGCAGAAATGAAAAAAGTGAAAAAAGAAATCTGAATTATCAAAAGCTGAGCTACATACATTTCCTATGTATTAAATAACTTTGAATGTAACTATCTGGGGGTTAATTCACTGAGGTAAATGCTCTGATGGGCCATCAAGACAAAGGACCCAGAAGTTTAAAATGGTGGAGTGTACTAAATCTTTAACCTACCAAATAACAAACAGTGAAAACTACTTTATTCCAGCAAGAATCTTGTTTTGTAAAAAAAAAAATTAAAACAATATTGTATTAGTCCATTCTCATGCTGCTATAAGGACATACCGAAGACTGGGTAATCTATAAAGGAAGGAGGTTTAATTGACTCATAGTTCAGCATGGCTGGGGAGGCCTCAGGAAATTTATAATCAGCATAAGGGGAAGCAAACATATCCTTCTTCACATGGTGGAAGCAAGGAGAAGTACAGAGCGAAGGGAGGGGGAAGCCCCTTATAAAACCAACAGCTCTCGTGAGAACCCACTCACTATCACAAGAACAGCATGGAGGTAACCATCCCCATGATTCCATTACCTCCCACTGGTTCCCTCCCACGACACGTGGGGATTATGGGAACTACAGTTCAAGATGAGATTTGGGTGGGTACACAGCCAAACCATGTCAAAGATTTAGTATCAGCTTGGAGAAATAAAAATTTCACGGACAGCTTCTAAACTTCTATCTGCTGCTTTAAGTTTAAATCAGATTAATTCTAGCAGGAAAACTGCCAGTTATCTGAGCATAATTGAGACTGAGTTAGGCAGCACTTTCCAAGACACCTCTTGTGGTTGTCGTTTTCCGTTGGCCCATTCAGATCCGAAGTCTAGTTTAGTTATCTAAGTTAGTTGGACTAATTGCAATACAGTTACCAGATTATCCAGTTATAGTAGGTGGCCAGACGACTTATTTATTTTTCTCTTGGCAGGAGGAGAGCTGAGAAGTTGGAGAAGTGGGTTAAGTTAAAAAATACTTAGAGCTTTACTTCTTAGGAAATTGAAATTTCTGAGAAAATGGATATATTTCTAGCTTTCTCGATAAATATCTATTCTTTCATTTACTTGTAAGCCCTGCAAGATCAATTTTAAAAAATGAAATTAATTTAGAAGAGTTAACATCAGCTAATTTAGTGCACTGAAAAATTTTGCTAAGCCAGTATCCTCATGCCAAAGAACAGAGCATTTGCAGTATTTTGATAGATGAATATGTATTTATTGACATTGGTGATATAGAACTCACAGTCACCACTTAAATGAATCTATTTCAGTTGGAGAAATAATTGTTTAGTTTCCTCTTAGCATGATGGGCGGGTATTGTCATTTTTTCCTGGTGTGATGGTACTAGTACAACTTTACGTGATGTAATAAAACAAAGAATCTGAAGAGAAAGTAAAAGTCAGAAGAGTAAGAAGTAGAACTGTGAAGAATGATTTTCTTAATGCTAGGGTAAAAAAAGAAACTTCTAAACTCATTGTATTTAAAAAAAAATCACTTGGAAACTGTTACAGGGTAAATCATGTACTCCCAAATTCATATGTAGAAGTCCTAAGCCCTATGACTGGGGAATGTGACTGTGTTTAGAGACAGGGTCTTTAAAGAGATAATTAAGGTAACATGAGATTATATGGGTGGACCCTAATCTAAAATAACTGGTATCTTTATAAGAAGAAAAGATAAGAACAGACTGCAGAGAGGAAAGACCACATAAAGACACAGGGAGAAGACATCCATCTACAACCAAGGAGCGAGGCCTCAGAGGAAACTACCGTGCTGACACCTTGACCTGGGACTTTCAGCCTCCAGAACTGCAAGAAAATAAAATGTCTGTTGTTTCTGCCATGCACTCAGTGGTACCTTCTTATGACCCCTTGCCAATGAATACATACGGAACAAAGTTTTTACTTAACTGAGATACAAGTGAACAAACATAATACTCCAAAGAAAAATGATATAAAACTATGCATGATTCCATACCCTCTTTTCTCCTGATGAAACTCTACTTCTTATTTGATTGCTCTTATAAATCTGGCATCCATCCAGTATTCAATAGTGTCATGGAGAGAGGGAGAGACCAGTTACACTGTCATGAGTACTGATGAGTCCCAGGGTGACTGTGGCTCCAGGCCAGGGTTTCCAGGGTCCACTTTGTTGAATCTAAGTAGTCCTCTTTCAGTGGTTGAAGGACAGAGAATGCTAAAGCTGGAGTACTCTGGAAGGAGACCCAATCTTAGGAGGATCGACAGGAGATTCACAGGTATATCAGTGGCTTGGTGCGTGTCAATTCAAATCGCAGATTCCTTGGTACCCTTTACATCTAAGTGGAGGTTTTTGAACTTAAAATCCCTCTTAAAACCCTGCCTCATCTCCTCTTCTTGTTAAGAAACACTGATGTACACAAGTGAGCAGTAAGGGCACACTGGCTTCATCCCTGTTTCTTCCCTCTTTCCAATGGCACCATCAAAGGCAAAAAGGATTGAAATAAATAAAGGTTGTGTTTTATTGTATTGCCTTAGGCAACTAAGTCAGACGGGTATCTGTAGAAATGACGTATTTTCTGATTCTGTTATGCATTTCCTTAAGTCTTCCTATCAAAAGTGAGGCTCATCTTTGTAACAACAGAATTCTTGCAATATAGCTAAAGTGGTATGATCCTCAGTGATTTGCTGAGTAGAAGTTTGTCTTACTAGACCAGTTACTTGGCTTGAAGGCAAATATGTTACTGTATTATCTGCTCATGCTGAAAAGCAAATATAAAATGATGTCTGTGCATATGAAAAGAGAATAAAAACAGGCTTTGATAGGGCAATTGCTTTATCAAGTATTTTGTGCCACCTGCCGTTTTTTGCATTTTTTGATGCAGAAATCTGAGTTACTATTGACTTCCAATGACATTAATAGAATGTAAGCATTTGATAACTTAATCACGTTTGCTTTAAGCACATTTGGAGTAAGGAGTTCTTTCTATTTAGATTTTATTAACACTTTTGCAAACCATGGTCCCCGGTATGCAACAGACTTATCAGGAAGCTTGGTGAGATCACATCACCAGTAAATGGCAGCATATGAGATCCCTTCTTTGTTTACATATTTTCTTGTTTCTTACACTGTTTTTTGTGAGTCCTTAAGTCCTTATACAAACTTTAATTTTGGCAATCCAAATAGGGATTAAGGGATCTGACTAAATGCCAGCCTATAATGGAAGCTGAAATATCATTGAGGCATTTAAATTCCCCTGGAAATATAATAAAATGGAGAAAATGATATTCATTCAAGTTCTTCTCATGGAGATGTTCTTTGTGCAATTGGAAGGAGTACTTTGATATTGCACTCTCTAGTAGCAATGCATAGTTGCAATTGCCAGGCTGCTTTTCAGAAGGGTGGTCTTGATTGCATGCAGAGTTTAATTTTACTAAGTAGGGTATGCGAGTTTGGGGCTGGAGTGGAATTGCTAGAGATAATAAGAGAAAGGCCAAACTGCAGCAGAGATGCATCTTCACCTGTTTTCCATGAAGCTTTTGGCATCACCTCAAAATAAATACTAGACAAATGCTTCAAAATATCAGTGTGACTATCTATAAAAATAACATACATGACCCAACAGAAACACAGGGAAAAGATATAAATTGGAAGATCACATAACAGAAACCCATGAAGTAAATATATACATTAAAAGATGCTCAACCACACTGGTTATCAGAGAAATGCTAATTAAAACCAGAGATATTGTTTCATACTAGTTACATAGTCAAAAATTAAAAGCCTGGTACTATTAGGATATGGCGAAGTTCATTAGAATATTTTATATAATTTTTGGTTTGTCTGTGAAATATTTAAACAGACAAATTCATTTATTTCAAAATGAATTTGAAATAAAAGAATATTGATTTGAAGGGATGTTGTCTCAGCCTGTGTAAACCACTTGTCATTTGGCTTTTTATCACTATCTTATGTGAAAGACTTTCTGATATTCCAGTTTCCGTGCATTAAGCTACCGAATATCTTCATCAAAATTCCTCCTAGGCACTGGCATTTTAGGTTCCAGGCATTTTGTGAGGAACTGAAGGACTTGGAGCTGAAGGTGTAGGTGCTGGAAATGGGAGGACGTTCCCAAAACCAGACTACATGTTTGTTCCATTTTCTTCTGAGAAATTTCAGAAATAAAAAGTTACAGATTTTATGTTGCGTTGCATATCTTCATGATTCTTAATAACAAGGCCAGAATTATTAAGCAATGCACTTTGAATTTAGGTGAGCAGTCAAATAAAAATATATTAAAGACCAAAAGAGGAAATTATTGCAGACAATACTATATGTTCACCAAATCATTTCTTTCTCCTGTAATGTACACAGGGAGACTATGTTGGCAGTCATACTTGTTACTGCTTGTGAATATGTGACTGAGTTCTGGGGAAGGTGATTTTTGCTAATTCTAGACTTGGCCATAAAATATCTTGTGCTATCTTCTTCTGTATCTTTCCCTGTTCATATGTCTGGCAATGGAGGACTATGAGATGGTGGAACAACCTCATGGAAGGAATCTGGATTGCTTAGTCATCACCTGGAGTAGAGTCACCCAGGACAGCCAGACAACCAGGAACACCTACATTGCGACTATATGTATATGCAAAAGTCTTTATGGTGCTAAACCACTAAGATTTTTGGGTTGTACCAGAAATTATCCAGTAATTTCTTATAGTAATATATGTTGTCTTAAATGTCCTAGGAGGCTCTTTAAATGTGCCAAGACAGCTACCACTTATTTTAGAATAATTTAACGATTAGCTACACATTTAAAATAAACAGCTTTGAAATGATGCACTCTGTTTTCCTCCTGCCATTGTCACTATAGAGAAGGAACGATGCCAAAAATACAAGTTGCTGTATGAACAAATAATATGAAAGCTGGAGATGAAACTAGATGTTTGAACTTGACTACATATGCTTCAGGGTTAGATGTCAGTGTGGACTATTTCCTTTGGCATGTTAAGGGTGACTAATTCCCAGGAAAATGCAAGGATTGGGCTTGCTTTTTCTAGCTATGGTAGCTCAGCAAAATACATTTCTGGTTGCTGGGACTCCTCAGATTTTATCAGTTTTAATCTTGGATTATGGTTGTCATGAAGAGTTGGGGTTTTAAAGATATTCTTTACATTGAAGAATTTTTACTTTTCAAGTAGGATAATGAAATGAAAAAGATTTGAAATGTAGTAAATTTGGTGGGATGGATCTGAGCAGTTCACACCATTTAGATACTGAGAGGAACATAGGCCCCCTGAGACTGAAAACAAATTACCGTGGGATGGTAGATGGCAGCCTTTCCAACATGTGAGGTCATGACTCAATCCAAACACTTTTTGGCCATCCCTGCCACACTGCCACCATCTCTTGCCTGGATTATTTAAATAGCTTCCAGACTGTTCTGCCTGCTGCTGCCTTTGCTCATGGCTTCCTGTGTCACTCAGAGTAAAAGTCAACTCCATAAAATGGCTTCCAGGTTTTACACCATCTATGTCCTTCTCCTCCCCCTATTTGTTTCTCACCTCATCAACAATCCCTCACTTTGCTCCAGTCATGCTGACTTCCTTGCTCTTTCTAGAATATATCACCCATGAATGGCCTCAGGGCATGGAATTTGCTGCTTTTTCTACCAGGAACACTCTTCCCTCTGTGGACTGAATGTCACTCCGATGTCACTTCATCAGTGAGACCTTCTCTGACCACCCTAAATATAGCAAACCCTTTCCTAGCACCCTGTCCTCTGGAGCACGTTCTTCCACTTACCCTCCCAGTGGGTGCTCCTAATGCTCTCTACTCATTATATTTTCCCCTGTACCACATATTACCACTTGATATTTTTATGGTTTTAAATTTTTTTTATTTTACTTTAAGTTCTTGGATACATGTGCTGAACGTGCAGGTTTACTACATAGGTATGCATGTGCCACGGTGGTTTGCCGCACGTATCAACCCATCATCTAGGTTTTACGCTCTGCATGCATTAGGTATTTGTACTAGTGCTCTCCCTCCCCTTGCCCCCAACTCCCCTCTAAGCCCCAGTGTATGATGTTCCCCTCCCTGTGTCCATGTGTTCTCATTGCTCAGCTCCCACCTCTGAGTGAGAACATGCAGTGTTAGGTTTTCTGTTCCTGTGTTAGGTTGCTGAGAGTGATGGTTTCCAGCTTCATCCATGTCCCTGCAAAGGACATGAACTCATTCTTTTTTATGGCTGCATAGTATTCCATGGTGTATATGTGCCACATTTTCTTAATCCAGTCTATCATTGGTGGGCATTCGGGTTGGTTCCAAGTCCTTGCTATTGTGAACAGTGCTGCAATAAACATACATGTGGATGTGTCTTTATAGTAAAATGATTTATAATCCTTTGGGTATACACTCAGTAATGAGATTGCTGGGTCAAATGATATTTCTGGTTCTATATCCTTGAGGAATCACCACACTGTCTTCCACAATGGTTGAATTAATTAACACTCACACCAACAGTGTAAAAAGTTCCTATTTCTCCACATCCTTGCCAGCATCTGTTGTTTCCAGACTTTTTAATAATCACAATTCTAATTGGCAAGAGATGGTATCTCATTGTGGTTTTGATTTGCATTTCTCTAATGGCCAGTAATGATGAGCTTTTGTTCATATGTTTGTTGTCCACATAAATGTCTTCTTTTGAGAAGTGTCTGTGCATATCCTTTGCCCACTTTTTGACGGGGTTGTTTTTTTCTTGTAAATTTGTTTAAGTTCCTTGTTGATTCTGGATTTTAGAACATGTTTTTTGTCTCTTTTAAAAATCATCTTAACCATTTTTGAGTGTACAGTTTAGTAGTATTAAGTATATTTACATTGTTGTGCAACAGATCTCTAGAACTTTAGTTTTGCAAAATAGAAACTCTAAACCCATTAAACACTAATTGTCCCTCCTTCCAGCCCTTGACAACCACCTTTCTATTTTCTGTTTCTATGATTTTGAACACATTAGATACTTAATATAAGTGGAATCATATAGTATTTACCTATTATGGCCGGATCATTTTGTTTAGCATAATGTCTTCAAGGTTCATCAATCTTGTAACATGTAATAGGATTTTATTCTTTTTTCAGGCTATGTAATATTCCATTGTGTGTATACATCACATTTTCTTTACCCATCATCTGTTGATGGACACTCGGGTTGTTTCTGCTTCTTGGCAATTGTGAATAGTGCTGCAATAAACGTGGGTGTGAGAATATCTTTAGAGAGCTTGCTTTGAATTCTTTTGGATATGTACCCAGAAGGGAGATTTATCTCTTTTAAATTATCTATTCCCCCATCCCCAGAATGTAAGCCCCAAAAGGGAAGGAAGCTCTTTTATTCAATACTACATGCCCAGTGCCTATACAGAAACATGCAAAACATGCCTGTTGAACAAATAAGTGAATATTATCTCTTTATTTGAAAGCTCTCTGCCTTTCTACTAGGATGCAAGCTCTCTGAAGGCAGCATTACTTTCTGTTTTGTTTACTGCAGTGGCCTTGGTACCAAGAACAGCTCTTGGTTTGTGGTAGGCTCTTGTCCTAGTCTGTTTTGTGTTGCTATTAAGGAGTATCTGAGGCTGGGTAATTTATAAAGAAAAGTGATTTATTTGGCTTAGGGTTCTGTAGACTGTATACATGTATACAAGAAGCATAGTATTGGCATGTCTAGTGAGGGCCTCAGGTTACCTCCACTCATGGTAGAAGGTGAAGTGGAGCCAGTGTGTGCAGAGATCACTTGGTGAGGTAAGAAAAGAGATGGGGGAATATTGGCCCCTTTGTTTTAACAACCAGCTCCTGTGGGAACTTCTCTCACCCCTGAGGGAGGGCAATAATCTATTAGTAAAGGATCCACTCCCATGACCCAAACACCTCCCATTAGGTTCCATCTCCAACACTGGGGATCAAATTTCAACATGAGGATTAGAGGGGACAAATTTCCAAACCATATAGCTCTCAAAAAAATTATACATATTTTTAAATGAAAAAAATTAATGTTCTTACATGAGCAGACAGGTAACAGAGGAGCAAATATAAGTTGCCCTGAAAAATCTGAAAAACAAAAAAATTATTCTATCTAGAGATAAAAATACAAATTTACATGAGACCATTTTGTCCTGTCAAATTAATACTTTTTCAAGCATGTTTCAAACTTTAAACTTAAAAGGGAAGTTGTGAGAATAGTACAATGAGCTGAATTTCAGCTGCATTTGCCTTTGTTAGAATTTTTGTCAAATTTGCTTCTCTCTCTCTCCCTCTCCTAATCTCTGTGTGTGTGTGTGTGTGTGTGTGTGTGTGTGTGTGTGTGTTTATTCATTTATTTTGCTGTACCATTTGAATTTGCTGCAGATATTATGACCCTTCATCTTTAAATACTTTGGCCTGTACCTTGTAAGAGAAAGGAAATTCTTGTACATAATCATTATTTAAAACTACACTCAGATAAATTATCATTAATATAGTACTACTATATAACTGCAGTCTGTATTAACTCATTTTCATGCTGCTAATAAAGACATACCGAAGACTGGGTAATTTATAAAGAAAAAGAGGTTTAATGGACTCACATTCCCACGTGATTGGGGAGGCCTCACAATCACGATGGAAGAAAAAAGGCACATCTTACATGAAGGCAGACAAGAGAGAATGAGAACTAAGTGAAAGGGATTTCCTCTTATAAAACAATCAGATCTCATGAGACTTATTCGATACCATGAGAACAGTATGGGAGAAACTGCCCCCACGATTCAATTATCTCCCACTGGCTCCATTCCACAACACATGGGAATTACAAGAGCTACAATTCAAAATGAGATTTGGCTGGGGACACAGCCAAGCCATATCATAGCCCCTATTCAGATTTTCCTACTTGTCCCAGCCATTTTCTTTAATAGTATCTTTAAAAAAATCCAAGATCTACTCAAGGGTTATTCTTTCCTTTTGCTTGTAATGTTCCTCTAAGTCTCCTTTTATCTAAAACAATTTTCCAGCCACTTTTTCCTCTTTCATGACTTTGGCATTTTTTAAAAGTCCTTGCCAGTTGCTTTGCACAATGTCTCTCAGTTAGGATGTGTTTGATTGCTTATTTAACATTATATTCAGGTTAATCATTTTTGCAGGAATATTACAAAATTGGTATTGCATTCTCAGTGCCTCATAATAGGAGCATATAAAACAAGTTTGTCCCAAATTTTTAAAAAGTTAAATTTAACCTCAGGTTTAGAAAGAGTGCAGTTTCTAGGCACTCATATGCTGCTGTGTACTTCCATATTATCAATTTAAAAAACTTGTATGAATTTTAGACAGCATGTTTAGCAAATAAGTATTTTCTTTTGGAGGAAGGAAAGTCAACTGTTTTCCCCTCCCCTCCAGTGAAGGAGAAACTGAAAAGTTTGCCAAGTAGACACTGTGGACATTAGCTAAGAGAATTATAAATTTGAGATTCTAAGCACTGCAGCAGTTCCTGACATTGTCCTTGGACAGGTTATTTAGTTGCTGGTTGCCTTGTTTTATCTTCAAAATGATGAGAAATCATGCCTGCTGCTTACCTAATCTCTCTCACAAAGGTTGTGGTTGTCTGGGCCAAATGAAGGCATTCAAATGGGTGCTAATTTTGTAATGCAGATAAAAAACGTGTAGAGGCAACACTCTAGTATTATACAGACTGTTTTCATAATTAGCTTAATAGCATTTTTCGGAAGCTGCAATTTCAATGTATTATACATTTACTAAAAAGTAAACAACAGATGAGGCTGGGATGAGCATATCCTGAAGAGCAAATAATACCCTTCTCTCCAAAATCTTTCTGATAGTTAAGAATCTACACTCTTAAATGCAATCCTGTAATTATAATTAAGTCTCATTTATTATGAAAAATTAATTGGCCTTTTGTACAAAAGTGGTGTATCAGTTTAATGGATCAAAGCCTATTAGACTGGATATTGTCATGATTCCAGATGTCAAGGTGTCGAGATGATGGCATTGCAATTGTTACACTAGTATCTGTGTAGAAAACAGACACCATGTAGCTGAACAAGATTAATTATATTTTAGCCAATTATTTTTTAGATAAGGTCTACATAACTGTAAAAAGTGCACATAACTGCTAGTCAAGGTGCTCTTTCTTCTTCATTGTCTTTCTTGGGGTTGATTCTTGACAAAGGATAGTGTTCCATGCAGCAACTTGTTCTCCCAGATCTCATGTACCAAAAAGACCTAAAGGGCATTATTTTAGTTGCCCCTTGCTCCCAGACCTTGGCTGTTTTACCATTGTGAAGCTTAGTCATCTAGCTAGAGCCTCCAAAATCCCATTTCTGCCAATTATCTGATGTTCTAACCTTTTGTCCATGTTTATTCAACATCTTGGGGTCTAGCTGACCCATCTGCCCCAATTCATGCAATTGGAAATTTCAAAGTATATAGTTAGAAACATAGATTGAAAAATAGATAGAGAGACAGATAGATAGGTAGGTAGGTAGATAGATAGATAGATAGATAGATAGATAGATAGATAGATAGAGAGATATGGTTTGGCTCTGTGTCCCCATACAAATCTCATCTCAAATTGTAATGCCCTGGTGGGAAGTGATGGAATCATGGGGGTGGTTTCCCCCATACTGTTCTTGTGATAGTGAGTGAGTTCTCATGAGATGATCTTATAAGGGCTCTTCCCACTTTGCTCTCTCTCTTTCCTGCTGCCTTTTGAAGAGGCATCTGCTTCCTCTTCCTTTTCCGCCATGATTTTAAGTTTCCTGAGGCCTCCCCAGCCATGCAGAGCTGTGAGTCAATTAAACCTCTTTTGTTTATTAATTACCCAGTCTCAGGTAGTATCTTTATAGCAGTGTGAGAATGGACTAATATAGATAGCTAGCTAGGTAGATTATTATAGTGCCAGTTTCACGAGTATGCAACCTGTGCAGTTACACAGAGCTGTGCTTAGAAGGACCCATTACATGGTAGAATGCTCTGCTATTGCCATCTTGAAGTTCTTAATTTTTTAACAAAGTGCCTGCAGTTTCATTCTGCTCTGGGCCCCACAAATTGTATAGGCAGTCTTGACATTTGTTACGAGTTTCCCAGGAAGGAGATTCTGAGATGAAGATTAGCAGAGGTTTATTGGGCATTGCTCTTGGTATTGCCACTTGTGGAAGTGAAAGGAAGGAAGAGCATTGAGCAAAGGGAGGAGCTGATATTCTGATATAAACAAAGGGAGGAGCTGAGTTCTGATATGGTCTCGATGGAGACCTCAACAACCCCATAAAAAACTCTGATCCTAGGATGGCCTTTCAGAATTGTTCCAAATTGAGGCAAAGGAGCCAAGCAATTAAACGACTATGTTACCCAGCCATTGGATATGGGACTTCCCAAGAAAGGAACATGGCCTTGGGAGAGCTGAATCTCTTTTCAGCCAAGGAAATTCCAAAGGCAGCTTACAGCTGAAGGCTGTCTCAGTAGCCAGGGGAATGTTGGCAGTGCACCACAGCATCCACTTCAACTATCCATTCAACAATTTAGCCTGTAGGTCTTTTTCAAATGCCATTCATCCAATAACCTCAAAACATTCCTTGGCACTTTGTCATTGCAGGGACCCTGCTTTATAGGAGAAATCTTCATGTCCATGTCCTTCCACAACTGCTGTGGCTGAGTTGATGTATGTTCACCATATAACTCCATTTTCTGGGGGACAAAGGCAGACTACATTTTCCTTGTATTTAGGTTGAAACAGAGTCCTTGTCAATAGAAATGGATATAAAGTGCCACTTCCCATCTGAGACAGTTAAGTGTGGATATGGGTGCTTCCTACTTTTTTTTTTCTCCATTGGTTGGCTATGAAGATCTCCAAGACTGGGCAGAGTTACGAGATAGAAGCAGCTCAGGTCTGACTCACCTTTGAAGGAAAACCTTGAGGGAGAACTGCGTTTACCATATTGGACTGTGATGAAAGTGACTGAAGCACTGCTCTTCTACTTTAAATCAAACCAAATCAAAACAACTCCATAATACCCTCCAGGAAACTTCAGGCTTTTAATTTCTGCTTGTATTTCCCCAAAGCTATCGGTTCCTCTTGGCCGTCTGCCTTCCCAAGCCAGTCAGCAAATAATAGTTGATGAAAAGCAATCTTTCATCTACACCTTTATTTGCTTTGCACATTTTTCTCCTGCTGTGTTCTCTCAGCAAAACCCAGCTCAAGAGCAATTCAGCAACCCATTTTTTCGACACCAGTGCCAGAATGGCTGAGGATTGCTGGAGACAATCACACAATTTATCTGAGTAACATCACTAAAAAGTCATGATTTCCATTCTCAGTGGAGTCTTTGGCATTGCCTGGAAGTCCTGGGTCAGAATCGTCCTCAATTACCTCAAAAACCTTTTCCCAGTTTATCCCTTTCATATGTTCTCTACTCAGTCCCTATCCCACTTAATCTTAGAATCTTGTTTTCTTTTCAGAAAAAAAAAAAATGCTCTATGAAGAATCTTCCTCTAACTTCCTTTAACTATAAACTTTGAACCATACTCAAGACAGACAGGCAGCAGAAGGCGTGATTTTGCCCCTTTAAAATTTTATCCTTTGTGTTTTGAAACTAAATTACAAATTAAACTTGCCTTTGCGTTCCCATTCACCAGGACTGTGAAAAATTCAATCACATTTTTGTCCTGAGATTGATCAAGGATCCTAGGAACTTGAGTGGGGCCTGGCCCATTGGGACTTCATCTGTTATGGCTGCTGTTGATACTTCAGGGTCCAAACCTGAGGCCTGGCAGCCCCATTATTTTGTTTCTACCGTCTGCTTGTACTCTGAGAGGTGGAGTATTTCTTTGCCTGATGTCCAGCATCCCTAGATTGGCCACATTCCATTCCCCTCTGAGTTTAAACCATCTCCTGAGATGCTTTCAAAGACTGGGTAGTGGGAGTGGGTGGCAGTGGTGGTGGGGAGCATCATCTAGGTTTCTCTCCAGACAAGCCGACACCTCCATGCCTTCCAAGTTGAGGAAAATTCCATCACCATTCTTCTCTGTTTCAGCCTCTCCTCTTAAAGTTACTCAGCCTGTCTCCCTACTTGCCAAAGAAATGACCTAGTATTGATTCTCTCAGTGCATTTTAGCTTTCAAACACAAAAACCTGGGGCACTCTGTCTTCAAGAAAATTCTGCTTTCTGCTTCCGCTATGCAAATGTCCCTAAGGAAGAGAACACAAATGCTTGGCCACCTTATTGTGGAGAAAAATTTAATAAGATCAGATTCCAACTTCATAAATTTGTCACTTATTTTGCCACACTTAATTGCATCTATCTCCTTCCACTCTTTCTTCAGGCTTAAGACAATTTCTTAAACTTTACCTGTATCTCTTCCCTTTCTTCTCCTCTGAAACATTAATAAGAAATGTCTTTCCTTTTTACAGCATTGTCAATGTTTCTCTCTCTTCTTCTATCACTCTGGAAACATGCTCCAGCCTCTTTCTGTCAAAAAATTGTCCTTCAACCCCATGTCCCTCTTGAGGCTTTCCACTTCTCTCTTCTGTTTTATATCCAGACATTCTCAATCTTCTCTTCCTTGTCTTGCATTCACTTCTTAAGACCCATTTATCTGTCTTCTGACCACGATTCATTGAAAGTACATCTGCTAAGATGACTTATGACTTCCAGTTGCCGATGCCAGTTAGATAAAAAAATTAATTCTGATTTCACTAGACTATCTTAATCCATTTAAAATTACTGATTGGCCCTCTTTCTGGAGGCTGTCTATATGGTTTCTGCTTAACTCCAGTCTTTCTCTGAGCCCTTGGAGGGCTCCTCTTCCTCTGGGGTCCTTTTACATATTGGTGATTCCAAGGGACTGACCAAGAATCACTGCTTTCCTCATTGTGCTCAACTTTCCTGAGTTATTTCATCCACTTCCATGTTTCTTTTTTTAAACAGGTAAAAATTGGGTCAAAAATTTATATCCAGAGATCTATTAAATCAAAAACTCCAACCCTAACCTCTCTGCAAAGGCTCAGATGTTCATGTCCAGTGGTTTACAGGGCATTTGTTCTGGGTGAGAAACAAATTTACTCTCAGAAATCCCCAAGTAGACATATATGGCAAAGTCCTACCACCTTGTTATGACATTTGCATATTGATTTAAAATATTGTCTCATAGATAGAACAAAATTATATATATGAATATTTTAGAGACATTCACCGATCTTGCACAAATAGAATATAAGAGTTTAATGAGTTCTATAGGCTGTAACCTTTGTAATGGTGTTCTAAGCTGGATCCTATGGGCCTGAAGTGTCCCATGGTCCTCAGGCAGTCTGGATTCTTTGATACCATGTGATTAAAACAAATGATAGCCAAAGCCTATCTTTGGAATGGCTTTACACTTGCCTCAGGTGAAGCTTTTCATGAAAAGTATTTTTGGAGCTAAAGGATAAAGAGCTGAGACTTCATCATTTTCTTTTCTCATCATTGTTAAAGAACAGGTTACACGACTGTGCTGTGCCTGTTTGCTAATTGTGGCAGATTGTATTTGCCAGAGCCAGCCAGCACAGATTGTATTTTCCCCAGAAAGATGTGACCTTGTCATTCTCCCAGTAAGATACAGGAGCCTCTTTCTTTACCCTGTTGAATCTGGAGAAGGCCTGTGGATGCTTTGGTGTTAGAATATGGCAGAAATGATTCTGTGCCATTTCTGGGCCTAGACCTTAACTGGCCTGGCAGTTTCTGCTTCCAGTTGCCATGCTGTGGGGGGGTCCAAGCTCTATGGAGAGAATGTGCATAGGTGTCCTGGCCCCAGCTGAGCTCCCAGTCAAAGTCATCATCAAAAACCAGCCATGTGAATAGCCATCTTGCATATTTAGTTCAATCCATCCTCCAGAACCCCAACTGGAATGACCCCTGAAAGTCCTCAAGAATCCAGCTGAGATTGGTCATATGTCAGAATTGTAAGAGGTAATAATCAAATTGTTTTCAATCCATTAGGTCTTAGGGTGGTTTGCTATGAGAATGGATAGCCAGAACACTAATAAATGTCTGTCTGTGCTACAGAGTTTGACGTGAGACTTGCTCTGTTTATAACCTAACATTGAAGTTTTAGGGACATTTAGTCCTTATCATCTACCTCTAAACATTCTTGGTCATTGAGATATGGTAAAAAGAACCTTAGAGTTGTACATGACCAAGTTGACTTGGGTAGATAAGGTATTTTTTCCCAGTGCTAACAGAGCAAGAATTTCAAGGTCCATAGCTCAATTCTTAGGCCTGTGTGATGTGGTTTGTGGAATAGCAGAACAGTGGCTTCAAATATTACCATAAGTTGCTGGTACTGACATGGCTGAGAGTACAAAAGCCAACAAGCCCATAGATTCATAATTCTTTTGTCTTAGTGGGCAAAATTTCCATATACATTGCTAAGACAGTGCTTTTTTAATATCTCCTTAAGATAAAAAGGAGACAAGGAGGATATATGTCAGCCATTTGCATCCTTATCTTTGCATTGCTTATTTGCTGCTTCAGAAGCAAGCCAAGCAGAAGCAACCTTGCATGAGTCCAAGTCAATATTCTCACCCATTCTTGAATCTGGACCAGGTGGCCTAATGCAATACATCCACCTGAACACTCCACAGGCATCTCAAATGCATTGTGTTCCAAACAGGCATGTCATATTTCCTCCTAAACATACTGCTATTATTATCTTCTCTATCTCAGTAGGTGTTAATCTTCCACCTGTTCACCAGATTGCTCTTTCTACCTCACTTGGCACTTCCAAACAATACTTGAGGCCATCTAATATGACTTCCTAAATAGTTTTTAGGAATCCCTCTCAAATGCTGTGTCAAGAGTCTGTTCTTGATTGTACTTCACTTGGCTCTCCTGCTTCACCTCCCTGCCTCCTCTCAGCTAGCACAGTAAGCTATCCATCATGTAAATCTGACCATGTCATTTCCTAGCCTTAAATGTGTTGTCCTAATGGCAGCACACTGGCATCCCTGCCCATCTCCCATGCCTCATTTCTCCCCACTCCTGTGGTCTGAATTTTCATACCGGGCCCTTTTTTTTTTTTTAAACTTTTTTTTAGAATGCCTTTCTTGCTAACCAAGCTCCTTCTTGTCTTAGTGCCTTTGCTCACGCTCTTCTCTGCTTGGCATAGCTTCTCTCCGTGCCCTTTCCCACCTTCTCTGTTTTCATCTTGGGTAGTTTCCATTGATTCCTTGGAGTATTCGAGCTTTAAAAAGTCCTTATGCATAGGCAACACCCCAGGTCAATTACTACAGAATGTAAGTGAGTGAATTAAAAAATAGAGGAATCAGAGTTTGAATAATCAGTTTCCCAGGTGACTTCCATGGAAGCTATGGCTGAGAACACTGCTTTAGAGTCAGTTTAGTCATCCTCTCTCCAAGGATGCCTTATCTGATCTGACACTCTTTTTCTCCTCAGATTGAAATGCTCTTTTATGATACCATAATGTTCTATAACATCTCTATTATTGCACATTCCAGAATGCATTATAATGAGCTGTTTACAAGTTTGTCTCCCTAGAGGATATGAGCTCCTTTAGGGTAGGAGCTGTTTTCACCGTAGTTTGTATTTTCAGTATTTAGCTTAGTGACTGGTAGGTACCAAATGTTTAACCAGCCTTTATGAAAGAACAAATGAATGAGAGAACAACTAAGCTTAAGCTAATAAACATTTTCAGAATATTCATATATAAGTAAATGAAACTGTCCTCCTGTTTCTCTCCAGTGCTGTTCATTTTTTTTGTAAACTCCAAAGCACACAGGCATAAAAAATAAGGTTGGAATAAATAAAGTATGTTCTATTAATTTTGGAATGAAGATGATATGGTTCAGATCTGTGTCCCCACCAAATCTCATGTTGAACTGTAATTCCCAATGATGGAGGTGGGGCCTGGTGGGAGGTGATTGGATTATGGGGTGGATTTCTCATGTATGGTTTAGCACTATCCTTTTGGTGTTGTCGTCCTTGTGATGGCGAGTTCTCGTGCGATCTGGTCGTTTACAAGTGTGTAGTGCCTCCCCCAACCTGCCCTTGAGCTTGCCATGTAAGACTCCGTTTCCCCTTTGCCTTCCCCCATAATTCTAAGTTTCCTGAGGCCTCCCCAGAAGCTGACAAGATGCCAGCAGTATGCTTCTTGTACAACCTGTGGAACTGTGAGCCAATTAAACCTTTTTTCTTTGTAAATTACCTGGTCTCAGGTATTTCTTTATAGCCATGTGAGAACAGACTAATACAGAAGATATTAACAAAGGTGTGCACACACTGTGGGTTTTGAGCAGGGTCCCCTTGAAAAGGTACTGACAGGTCCAGGAATGGGACCCAAGCTAGTGAGCTGGCAATGGGAGGTAAGGTCCTGCCTCATAGAGAGAAGTAGAAAAGGGAAACATTTAGTATTTACTCAGTATCTTTGTAGAAAAAAATGTCATTTACTTGCTGTAGGTTGACAAGAAACTTCAAAGGGATGGGCTAGATAGAATATAAATATGTACTTTTGAGAGTTGAAAATTGTATAAAAAGGACAACATTAATTTAGGGCAGAATATTGGTAAAATGAGAATGTTTGACAAACATATAAACCTGAAAAACCATACTCTGAAAGCACTTCAATTCACTAACCCATTTTTTGAGCATTCACATTTCAAGTTTCTGTGAACTTCAACAAGAATGTCCTGGTGCCTAGAAACTTAGTTAATAATAATGATAATGAGAACCACAACAGAATACATATTTTGAGCATCAACTATGTGCCAGATATTGTCCAAATATCTTTACGTGTGTATGTCATCTAATCTTCACAATAACTTATGGTTAACTTATTATCCTCACTTTTTTTAGATGAAGTGCCCAAGGCTTAGGGAAAGTAAGTCATTTGACCCAGGTTGGTAGAACTAGGATTTAAACTCATATTTTTCTGGTTCTAACCCATTCTGCCTTCCTAATAGGTGAAATTAAACATATACAAATGTCACCTAATAGGTGAAATTAAACATGTAGTGATAAGATTTAGAATGTGCTATAAGAAATTTAAAAAGTCCATCAGAGAATGTACTATACAATTTTACTTCTAACCAAGGGTGTAGAAGCAGACATCATGGGGAAGGTAATATCAGTTAATTAATCTAACATGAGGAGTAATTTTTCCCATTGTTCTGAGTTTATTAACTCTCCTGAAATTTTTTCTTTAGAAAGTATTTATTACAGTTATATTCTGCATAAAGACATTTTGGTCAGTGATGGGCCACATAAATGCTATACCCATAAGATTATAATACCATATTTTAACTGTACCTTTTCTATGTTTAAATGCACAAATACTTACCATTGTATTTCAATTGCCTACAGTATTCAGTACAGTAACATGCCATGCAGGTTTGTAGCTTAGGAGCAATAGGCTAGACCAGGGGTCCCCAACTCCTGGACCATAGACCAGTACCAGTACCGGGCCGCACAGCAGTCGGTGAGCTGTGGGCAAGCATCATTACCACCTAAGCTCCACCTCCTGTTTCAGGTCAACGGCAGCATTAAATTCTCATAGGAGCACTAACCCTATTGTGAATTGTGCATGCGAGGAATCTAGGTAGGTCGCAGACTTCTTATGAGAATCTAACTAATGCCAGATGATCTGAGGTCAAACAGTTTCACCCCAAGACCATTCCCACCTGCTAGTCCCATCCGTGGAAAAATTGTCTTCCATGAAACTGGTCCCTGGTGTCAAAAAGTTTGGGGACCGCTGGGCTATACCATATAGCCTAGGTGTACAGGAGGCGATACCATCTGGATTTGTGTAAGTGAGCTCTATGATGTTTGCACAATGATAAAATTGCCAATGATGCATGTCTCAGAATGTATCCCAGCATTAAATGACACAGGGCTGTATATTTGGATTTAGAGAAGACTTGTGCGGGAGACCAGAATACGCCTTACCATAGCATGAAGGACTGTTGAGCTGAAGGCATTTAAGAAGAAACAGATATAGCAGAGCTCTCTGCCTCCCTCTATTTGCCTGAAAGCAGGACATAGATTTATAAACACAGAAGATATTCTGCCCGTACCCTTTATTCTTCCCCCGAGCAAGAGCAAAGTTTAACCCCTGAAGAGAGCTTTAGACCCTTATCTGCCTGGAGATGATACCAGAGGAATTTATATTAGCAAGTTTTACTCACTAGTCTTTATCTTTCCCCACTTTGCTGTCCATAGAAACTCAGAGTTATTTTCTTTTGTGTTGTTTCTTCTCTTAGAATTTACTATTCTTTGTTGAAAATGCTATATAAGCCAGAATTCAAAGCCACCTCTTTGAGCACTACTCATTTTCTGGGTGTCTTCCATGTATATATGAAATATACATGTTAATAAACTTCTGTTTGCTTTTTTCTTGTTAATCTGTCTTTTGTAACAGAAGTCTGTGTTCCAACCACAAATGTATGAGAGTTATGATTTCCCCCCTAAACTTGCAAACAATACACATAGAATTTATATCTATCCTTCACTCAATTTCCCCTCATGTTAACAATTTCCCCCTCATCTTATATATCCTTGGCACAACTAGAAAATTAATATTGATGCAACACTATCACTAAACTATAGGTTTTATTCAAATTTCTCCATTTTTCCACTAATGTTCTTTTTCTGTTCTGGGCTCCAAGAAATAGAATTTTATTAAAAGATGGAAGAGGAGGATATTTGAGAGAAGGGGAAGTACCTAATACTGAAAACCAATACAGTCCAGGATACATAGAAGATGATCAGTAACACTTATTCAATCTAAATTACCCTATTAACAAGTAGAGAATTCTCTCTCTAGATTGCTGTTTTCTAGTCTGCCAGTCAGCTCTGTCAGGTTGAATAGAAGATGATAAATAAAGAGGAAAACAATTCATTTTGTGTCCTTGCTGCACTGTTGCATTTTCCTTCTGCACCACCAGTAAGAGAAAACTAGGCAGCATTTCAGTGCTAATGCACTCCAATGGTTTTTCTGCCTTGGCCTTCCAGCTTTCACCTCATTGCATCACACTACTGATTGGAGAAAAATATGCCAGTCTGTGCTGTGTTTTCCCAAACAACTTTTTTATTTTGCAGGGTAGAAAGAACTGATGATAACGTGCTCTATAAAAAGGGAAAAACAAAGGCCTTTTCATCAAGGGCCTTCTTTCTAAAAGGCTTTCCAAATAGCCTATTTTTAAAAACGAACAAACACCCACAAACCCATAGAACAATAGTACACTAGACATACGTTTAAAGAGTATGTTTCCATTAAAAACAGCTATGTCAGAAACAGGCACCTGAGTTTCTGGGGAAATATTCATGATAGAAAATCTTAAACCTGGCCAAGTTCTCCAAGTTAATCTTCTTTGTTCTTATAGGATTTGAAGACATTCAACCATGTTCATCTACTTTTCCATCCTGTCCTATAGGTGGACTATCTATATATTTTTAAAAGAGAGTCAGGAAAAATTGATAGATTAAGAAAGGCTTTTTAAACCTTTATTTGTGGTGAAAACATTTAAGATCTCTCTTAGAAAATTTCAAGTAAAAACACAGTACTGTTAACTCTAGTCACCATGCTGTATATTAGATTTAGATCCCCAGAACTTACTCATCTTATAACTGAAAGTTTATACACTTTGACCAACATCTCCCTATTTCCCCCACTCCCTTACCCCTGGCAAACACCATGCTGCTTTCTATTTCTATGTGTTTATCTTTTTTAGGTTCCCTACATAAGTGAGACCATATAGCATTTGTTTTTCTTAATTTTTTTTTAAAATAAAAGAGCTAGTGCCAATTTCCATTCTTTGACTTTGAGATTAAAAAGTGTGGATATATTGTGGTATGACCTAAGGTAGAGGCAGGGCTGTAAGCTAGAGGTGACCCTGTGATCAAGGACAATGGTGCACAGGTCACTAGTCATCGCTATTTCCTGTCATTGGTGGGATTGCAAACTAGCACATTTTTAGTGACATTACTCATAAGCACACTGTGATTGTTTAAATAGGTGGGGATGATAATGAGAGTAATTTGTGGGTAATTAAGTCTCTCCTTTCCACCTGACAGTTATGCAAACTAGAAGGAGATGAACAGCATAGTTATGTGTTGCTTCAACTAAGAAGCATTTCATAAGAAGTTTGAGTAATGTGGGTAGGTGATTAAAATGTTAAAGAGGAAAAAGTTAGAAACTGTTATGTTTTTTAAAAATTTTTATTGAGGTATAATTTACATACCATAAAGCTCACCCATTTTAAGCATACAATTCTTTGAATTTTGGTATATTTACAGAGTTGTACAGTCATCACAATCTAGTTTTAGAACATTTCCATTATTAAAAAAAAATCCTTTGTGTCCATTTACAGTTACTCGCTATTTCCACCAGCAGTCCTAGGCAGGCACTAATGTACTTTCTGTCTCTATATATGGTATTTATCTTTCCAGGACATTTCATTTAAATTAAATCATACAGTGGGTGTTCTCTTGTATCTGGCTTCTTTCATCAAGAATAATGTTATTGAGGTCCATCCACATATAATGAAGTATATTAGCACTTCATTCCTTTTCATTGCTGAATAGTTCTCTATTTTGTGGATAGATCCCATTTTATCTGTTCACTCATTGATATTGGGGTTATTCCAGGTTTTGACCAACGTGAGTAATATTCCCATGAATATTTGTGTGCATGTTTTTATGACACTAAAGAGTGAAATTGCTGGCCAGGTGTGGTGGCTCACACCTGTAATCCCAGCGCTTTGGGAGGCTGAAGCAGGTGGATCACCTGAGGTCAGGAGTTCGAGACCAGCCTGGCCAACATGGTGAAACCCCATCTCTACTACAAATACAAAAATTAGCTGGGTGTAGTAGCTCATGCCTGTAGTCCCAGCTATTTGGGAGGTTGAAACACGAGAATCCTTTGAACCTGGGAGGTGGAGATTGATTTTCTGTTCTTGCGATAGTTTGCTGAGAGTGATGGTTTCCAGCTGCATCCATGTCCCTACAAAGGACACAAACTCATCCTTTTTTAATGGTTGCATGGTATTCCATGGTGTATATGTGCCACATTTTCTTAATCCAGTCTGTCATTGATGGACATTTGGGTTGGTTCCAAGTCTTTGCTATTGTGAATAGTGCCGCAATAAACATACGTGTGCATGTGTCTTTACAGCAGCATGATTTATAATCCTTTGGGTATATACCTGGTAATGGGATGGCTGGGTCAAATGGTATTTCTAGTTCTATATCCTTGAGGAATCGCCACACTGTCTTCCACAATGGTTAAACTAGTTTACATTCCCACCAAGAGTGTAAAAGTGTTCCTATTTCTCCACATCCTCTCCAGGACCTATTGTTTCCTGACTTCTTAATGATTGCCATTCTGACTGGTGTGAGATGGTATCTCATTGTGGTTTTGATTTGCATTTCTCTGATGGCCAGTGATGATCAGCATTTTTTCACGTGTCTGTTGGCTGCATAAATGTCTTCTTTTGAGAAGTGTCTGTTCATATCTTTCGCCCACTTTTGATGGGGTTGTTTTTTTCTTGTAAATTTGTTTGAGTTCTTTGTAGGTTCTGGATATTAGCCCTTTGTCAGATGAGTAGATTGCAAAATGTTCCTTTCTGTAGGTTGCCTTTTCACTCTGATGGTAGTTTCTTTTGCTTTGCAGAAGCTCTTTAGTTTCATTAGATCCCATTTGTCAATTTTGGCTTTTGTTGCCAATGCTTTTGGTGTTTTAGATATGAAGTCCTTTTAAATTGGATTATTCTCTTATTCATCTCCTTTTTATCTCCAGGATGGAAGCACTATCTCAATTTTTTTTTTTTTTTTTTTTTTTTTTTTTTTTTTGAGAGGGAGTTTTACTCTTATTGCCAAGACTGGAGTGCAATGGCTCAATCTCAGCTCACCGCAACCTCTGCTGCCAGGTTCAAGCATTTCTCCTGTCTCAGCCTCCCGAGTAGCTGGGATTATAGGCATGAGCCACCACGTCTGGCTGATTTTGTGTTTTTCCATAGAGATGGGGTTTCTCCATGTTGGTCGGGCTGGTCTCAAACTCCTGACCTCAGGTGATCTGCCAGCCTTGACCTCCCAAAGTGCTGGAATTATAGGCATGAGCCACCGTGCCCTGCCAGCACTATGTCAAATTTTAAGGTCATTATTCCTTTGCATTTAAAAAATTGTTCCCCACCACGTATTCCTAAATGACACATTGTTTTGTTTTGCTTCTTTTTGAGCTTTATAAAAAATGGATTTATATTGCATGGAGTCTTTAACATAAAATCCTGAGTGTCTTCCTATATTAAGTTTTCATGTTGGGTGAAAACAATTGTTTCCCAACAATGGTACTATGATATTTAAAGCAGAAAGTTATCTTTAAGAAAGAAAAGATTACAAATGGGAAAACAGGGCTGCTGATTCTTGTCTTTTGGAAGATTTAATGGAGTTATTGTAAGTGGGGTATAAGAACAACAAAAAGATGTTCTTAGGACTTATGAACATCAACTATTACACTCATTTGATATTAGAGTATAGAGGTATTTGCCTCTAGGTAGGTCTCTCCTGCAGAGATTTTGTTTTTCACTTTGTGAGACTAATTTTTGTAGCTTTCATGTCTCTTCCTTATGCCAGATCTGTTAATTATATCTCTTATTTTATTTTATTTTTTGAGATGGAGTCTCACTCTGTCACCCAGGCTGGAGTGCAGTGGCACAATCTTGGCTCACTGCAAGCTCTGCCTCCTGGGTTCACACCATTCTCCTGCCTCAGCCTCCCAAGTAGCTGGAACTACAGGCGTCCGCCACCACGCCTGGCTAATTTTTTTGTATTTTTAGTAGGGACGGGGTCTCACCGTGTTAGACAGGATGGTCTCGATCTCCTGACCTTGTGATCTGCCTGCCTTGGCCTCCCAAAGAGCTGGGATTACAGGCTTGAGCCACCACGCCTGGCCTCATTATATCTCTTATTAATTTCAGTGCTTTCAACATGCTGTTTCCTATCTGACACAGATTTAGAAAACAGATAATCTAGAATTGTGATAAGGATTAGACTGAATAAGCTCTGATTACGAGTCTGAGGAATTCCTTCTGGGATAAGTTAATGAGCTTTAGCACATGGACTTTGTGACATTTATTTTGGTTGCAGAGACCTCTTTTTATTTCCTTTCTTATTCTCAAGTTTTACTGAGCACAAATGTGGGAGTATAGACTTGAAAACAAACAAATTTGGTTTTGAGTCCTTGCTCTGTCATCTTATTGATATTTTTGAAGAATAAATCACTCCATTTAAAAAATTATCTAAATGAGGATAGGAATGTATTGATCACAGTATGACACAATATAAGATGATATCTTTAAAGCGCTCAATTATCGGGGAAAACCCCACCCCCAATATTTAACATGGGTTCTTTTCTATTTCCCTAAGTGGCTCGGCTGGTCTGAGAAATAGAGGGAAAGAGTACAAAGAGAGAAATTTTAAAGCTGGGTGTCTGGGGGAGACATCACATGTCGGTAGGTTCTGTGACGCTCTTTGAGTCGTAAAACCAGCAAGTTTTTATTAGCGATTTTCAAAAGGGGAGGGAGTGCATGAATAGGGTGTGGGTCACAGAGATCACATACTTCACAAGGTAATAAAATATCACAAAGCAAGTGGAGGCAGGGCAAGATCACAGGAACACGGGATGGGGTGAAATTAAAATTGCTAATGAAGTTTTGGCTACACATTGTCATTGATAACATCTTATCAGGAGACAGGGTTTGAGAGCAGACAACCTGTCTGACCGAAATTTATTAGGTAGGAATTTCCTAACAAGACTGGGAGTGCTGCAGGAGACTGGGGCGTATTTCATCCTTTCGGCTTCTACTGTGAAAGATGGCTGCCCCCAGGGGGCCATCCATAGACCTACCCTCAAGGCGCATTCTCTTTCTCAGGGATGTTCCTTGCTGAGAAAAAGAATTCAGCAATAGTTCTCCTATTTGCTTTTGAAAGAAGAGAAATATGGCTCTGTTCTGTCTGGCTCACCGGCAGTCAGAGTCCAAGGCCATCTCCCTTGTTCCCTGAACATTGCTGTTATCCTGTTCCTTTTGTCAAGGCACCCAGATTTCATATTGTTCAAGCACACATGCTCTGCAAACAATTTATGCAGCTAATGCAATCATCACAGGGTCCTGAGGTGATATACATCCTCCTCAGCTTATGAAGATGACGGAATTAAGAGATTAAAGTAAAGACAGGCATAGGAAATCACAAGGGTATTGACAGGGGAAGTGATAAGTGTCCATGAAATCTTCACAATTTATGTTCTTCTGCTGCAGCTTCAGCCAGTCCCTCCATTCAGGGTCCCTGACTTCCCGCAACACTCAATAAGTTATAAATATTATGTTTTTAATACATAAAGAGGCTTATCAGCATCAAACTCTTAAATTGCTATTTGGTGACATCTGAGGGTAGGAAAAATAAGAAGAGTTTAGACAATAAAATACAAAAATTAGTCTCGCAAGCTGAAAAAAAAATCCCTGCAGTACAGAACTACCTAGAGACAAACTGTACTTCGTAGATAAGATATGTAATGCTTACTAGACAGGACAAGGGAGGAAAAATTGAGAATAAGTATTAGATTGGTTGGAAGTGGTAGTGGTAGGAATGGTGATAGGGAGAAAGTACTCCAGGAAAGTTGGATAAGAAAAACTTCCACATTCCTGGTGAGCAAGTTGATGTCAGAAGTTGTATCATCAAGAAAAAAAAGTCCTGTAGGGGGGCTTAAGCATAACATAGCTCAGGGTTCTCAAATTTGATCACCAGCAAGAGTTTCTTTTATTACTTTTTCCTCCATCTACTTCATTGAATAAATTGGTTGACCAAGAGAGTTGATCTATCAGTGAATTAATAAGTAATGTGTGTGGGAGAACAGAATTTGGAGGGGGAGAGATTTTTTCTCCTTTTTCTCTCCAGATAATAAAGAGGATGAGTTTGGGGCAGCAGAGACCATAAGATAGAGAGGTTAAGAGGAGGTGGACTTTTAGCTCTGAGTTTGGCCAAGGTTTATGGGCTTTCTCTGAGCCTTACGTAGAGACACCATTGTTTTTCCTTATGTGCTGAATTGAGTTTAACTTAAGTGCAGTGAAACTATAGGGTTCATTAGCTCAAGGGTTTTGCAGCATTGGAAAGTCAAGGAGACAACTTCATGGGCTTGGCAGACAATCCCCAGAAAGTACCTGGAGCTGTGGTAATGGTACTTACGATGGATTTGCAGACAGCAGAAACCATCTAAAAGCTAGGCGGGGAAGAATACAATTTTACTGTTTTGTGGTCATTTGTGTAACTCCCCAGGGTTTCTCAGAAGTAGCTATGGGAAATATGATTAAGGAGGTAGCTGATAACTGTACAGATGAGCGTGATAAATCAGATAAATTTTGGCTTAAAACATGATGTATGGTCATTCAAATCCACAGAGAGGTAAGAGCTCGAGGTTTTTGAATTATGTAAATAATTTATTTTTTCAAATGTATCAATCTAGGGCAAAAGTAATTATAATTATGCAATTATAATTAAATTCTTTAGAAATATGTTATTTTAGTTAGTATACACATTACCATTCATGCATGGGTCTCTTGTAGGGCACAGATCCTTTCTATTCCATTCTAGAATAGCTGTGTGTTAAAGAAGATAACTCAGAGGCATGAGTGGATTGTACAGCGATCAGCTATGCTTGTAGCCTATTTTACCCATCTCATCTCTACAGATAAAATACTTTAGTGTTTTGGGTGGAATTGGTGGAGACAGATGTCTCAGGCTTGTGGCAGAATGTCACCTTGGCAATTAATGGGGAAAGCAAAGATCTACAGCTTACTTACCACTAATTAAGAAGTCACAGTGCAGACCTAAGGAGAAGAAAGATCTAGCATGGTGGCAGGCTGGAGCAGACAGGGTGGAGGCTGTAGCAACTAGCCGATGGGGCATTTATGGTCTTAGTTGTGTGAACAAATGTGAACTTGAAAGAGTCAATCCTTCAAAACGAATCCCAAGTGGCTAACTGGGCCTAAATTTAAAATAGAGCCAAGGAGCTATTTGCTGACTAAAAGTCACACACATACTCTGAGTTGCACAAAAAGCCACACTTTTTTTAACTTTGGGACTTTCAGAACTCACCTGAACCAACCAGTCAGAGCCCGGCTCTTATCAGTCAATCAGAACTCAGCTGTGCCAGCCAATCAGAAATAAGAAGGTTTGAATCCTTTGTTTGCATAAAGGACCTGCTCGGGAAGCTGGGCTGAAACTTTTGCTACAAAACTCACACTCTTTCTTTGTTCTCTGGAATCACCTTCGTTTTACACCTAAGGCTGTATCTCATCAGTTTGCAAACTGTTCACTGGAATAAAGTCTCTTTCCTTCAAATTCCTTTTCAGAGAACTTTTGTTCACAGTTGGCAGCAGCGAGCGTGGAAGGAAACTACCTCTAGGGCCTACAGAGGGGTTTCAGAGACAGGTCATCCACACCTCTCCAGCAGAGGGCAGTCACAGCTTAGTTTTTCTCAGGCAACCCGTGGCTTCCTTCCTTGGGTTTCACTGCCTGGGCAAGGCTAACTCCAGGTTCCAACGCTTGGGGTTGGGCAGTTCCCTCTCTTTTTTTCTAATCCATGGACACGGAAAAGGCTTTTATTGAGGTCTCAAATTCCAGAGAAGACCTTGGTGATATTGTAACTACATTTTTTTTTTTTTTTCATGCACGGTACAGAAATGAAGATATATCCACGTAGATTTTCTTTTTGCTTCCCTGCTCTCAGGTTTGATCAATGATCATGTTGGAACGTGTCTGTTCAGAATTTAATATGATTTAGACAAAGACTTGAAGTTACAGTTGCTTAATTGAAAGTTTATTGTAAAAGAGAAAAAATTTAGACATTTGAGGGTGGAAAACTTTAAGACACTTAAGAAATATATGAGGACACTCCTTTCCCCCTCCACCGGCTTGAGGAACTTCAAACACCTAGAAGGCACTTATATTCAAATACTTATTTTGTTAGTGATTACTGATAATTTATTAAAGTCTATGGTCCAAAAATCTCTGTTAATTAACTTTATATTTGAAAATTAAAACGGAATGTTATGCCATTCTTATCAACAACTAGGTTTTAGATAACGATGTGGTATAAATGATTTCTGTTTGTTACTGTTTCCTTCTCTTCTCTTATTTAAATTTAGGATTCAATATTTCTTTTTGCCAAATTATTAAAAAAAATTTTTTCCGTTTCATTAGGGAAGTTAGTTCGAGAGACTTAACCTCACAATAAACTGCCAAGAAGACAGTCTTACACAGTGCGTTCTTAATTTAAATATTATTCATTTCTAGCTGAACTTTCATGAATGATATAAAGTTATTAGTTACTGATACTACAGCTGAGTAAAGTAAGTCTTTGGTTCCAACTGAACCAGGAGAGAAAGGTCATTATATTTCTAAGAACTGGGCCCGCCTTACCTTTGGAGGAAGGGCATGACAGCATAGATTTTATGTACTAAAGATGGCGGCACCAATATAGTTATCAAACTTGCATGCTTTCCTTACAAGGCAATTAACACACCTCAGAGTGGGGTTTGTTTTCTCCCCTTGAGTTTGGACAGGGCTTGTAACTGCCTTGACTAATGGAGTATCTCAGAAGGGATGCTATACAATTTCTAGTGCTAGTTCATAAATGGGATGTAGTTTCTGCCTGTCTCTACTGGAGGGACCTATAGGAGTGCTGTGCCAGGTGCAGGGGACATCAAGGAGTGGTGTTGACAGCTACAAATGCTAACACTTTTAAGGTGTCAGCTTATATTATACACAGCATGTGGGCTTAGAAGATTTTCACATTACTCCTATTCATGTTATGGGGATACAAACCCTCTGAAATCTGTAGATTGAATAGTCACATTGTGAAAAGAGGATTTCTCTCTGGTTCTTTTAAATTAAACTGGGATAATTTTGATTTTGAAGATTCTTCAATATCCCAAGAGTATAGTAGAGACTAAAAAAGAAAACCCAGGCCACCATAACCTTGCTTCTTTCCATGACTAAGACGTGCACTAAACACAGATAAGCATTATGAAAAAGAACTGTACAACCTTTGACCTTGTAGGACAAGTTTGGGAAAATAAACGTGTTGTCTCTCGAGAACTTGAGAGGATGTGTTAGATAGATTTAGACCAATGGCATAATTTCTTATTCATTCCTGTTGCTTCTTTGATGTTCATCAATAACCAGGCAAGACATGTACAGTGAGGAGCCCTGTTGTCTGAACAGGGCTGCTAATGCATTGGTATCTGCTGTCACAAGAGTGCAGTCACTAAATTGTGTCTGCCTCAAATCCTGACATACCAAATTCCTGATGGCTGTGTGAGAACACTCCTTCTACACTGTAGTTCCTAGTGTGGGGGTGTGAGGATACAGAGCACTTCAAGCCAAACCAAGTTAGAGGACCCCCAAGGTGAGCATGATGAGAAGTAGATTCCTGGTTTAGACCAATTTTGTGTTGATTCACATGACTTCTCCACTTAAGAATATAATGTGATTTATTGTTTTTGTATTAGGAAACATTGAACACTGGGAGGCCATTTTTTTTCCTGCACTGACATCTGGCATTCTTTGTTATGTGTATATTCCATAGATCACAAACACAATGGTGAAAGCAAAAGGAAACAATGAGCCTTATATGTTTTGTAGGAAAAAAAAAAACGCACCTTCCTCAACTACTGGCTCCAAATATGATTCAGGGATTCTGAATAACAAAGGTTCATCTCTTCATGTCATATATCATACTGTATCATCTCCTCATATTATATATATATTATATAATACATAAATTTTTTTTCTTTTCAGTATTCATTCATGCAATGATTTTTCACATTACAGTCCACTTAAAAGTATCACATCTAATTAACTGTGTGACCTAAAAAAATTACATTAGTAAAAATTTATCTAGGTGGTGGGTATTATGTGTCCAGTGACAAATAATTTATGACATTATAATACAAGAAACTATAAATATATAGGAGTGCAAATATACACACAGACAGTATGTACTGTGTTCTTCTATTTCCATTCTTTATTTTCATGATTGAACTCTATAGGCAGGCCAGTGCTCATCTTCTGGGCTCCTAAAGTAACTGATAATGGCTCTGCCATTGCCTTTCTCATATTGCTGTGTTTAGTGGTTTATGTATCTGGGAGCCTCAGAAGGGTAAGAGCTGAGGGTCATTCAAATTCCTAACACATGTTCAGTGCAAGTGCTTAATATATGTCTATTGAGTAAAAGAGTGGTTCTTCTGATTTCATTTTGTTTGAGTCCATTTTGGGTTCTAGAATTCAGATTCAGGTTGACATTTGATCTAGTGTAGAAAAATTCTCCCAAATATAGGCAGAGCTGGTTATTATGCCCTGGAAAGTTTTCCAAAGGAGATATGATCTGTTCTTGTTTTTTCTAAATTGACCAGTTATCTAGCAAGTCATCTGTGTCAGTGCTTATTTCTTCAGTGTTTCTGATACTTTTCCCAAAGAGTAAGTATTAATGCATTGTGTTTGTGACTTCCTTTCCTTCCTTTATAAAAACGTTTATTTGTAAAAATTTCTCTCTAGCTTTATTGAGATATAATTAACAAATAAAAATTTTATATCTTAAGTGTGCACACCATGTTTTGAGATACATATGCATTGTGATGTGATGACCATAATCAAACCTTCCTTCTTCACCTGTGTCAGATGTGTTGCTGGCTCCTGTTTTGTTGCAATGTGCCACCTTTGAAAATAGATAAAAAAATTGTCACAAAATGAAATGATTGCAACACCTATAAATTCATAATTACTTTAAAGCCCTACATTGGGCCAATGTTACTAAGATTAGTATCTTTAAATGAGCAGTTCTCCTTCGAGGGAAAAAGGAAATTACATTAGGTCTCAGTTCTTTCATCAGGGAGCCTAGTGGTAAAATTAAAAATTTATTTATACCTTCCAATAATTTTATTAATTATTTTCAAATATGCTCAAGGCTTGTTCATGGGTTGCATATATAAAGTTTATAAAAATTTAACTTAATTATCAAAATACTAGTGAGGGTAGAAAGTAATCCCATTTGCCACAATCTTATTTGCTACATGAGACAATACATAGCCTTTAGTTAATTTGTACAATTGTACTTCAGATTGAACATAAAATCCCTTCATACACTCATATGTTGTTTTCTTTTCCCAAGAAAAGGACAAGTAATTTTATAGCCTTTCTCTTTATATCTTTACATCGTTTCTTAGTGTTTTCCTATGTTTTATGCAGTCATGACATAAAATTGTTGTTAATGTGAATGTAAGGTTTGCATAGAGTATAAGTGGATATTTTGATGGCTTAATGTGTTTTTTTTTTCTTTTCTGCCACTTTTTAGAGGAAATATATTTGAGTGATCCTTATTTACTTTCTAAAAGTAATTATTCCCCTTTTTATATTCTGACTTTGATTTAGGGAAAGTTGTTACTGTATTTGTGACATCAAATAATTCTCTGAGTTAATAAAACATTGAGTTACTAAAACGTTGTAATGGTCGATAGGAGAATGTATCAGGTAGGTCACAAGGAGAAAACCATTAGGTTTTATTCAGGTAGTATTTAACATCCTGATAATTACTTTTGTTTTTAATCAGCATGTCAATACACAATAATGCAGTGCCTAGTTAGGTGCCTGGATGATAACACCAGGCACGAGTGGTTTGAGTCTTGGTGCCACCATTTACTCACTATATGCTCCTCTCTGCATTTTGGCTTGACATCTATAAAATAGGCACAATAATAATAATAAGAATAATAGTATTTACATTGTAGGTTATTGTGAAGCATAGTAAGATAATTGATATGATTTGGCTCTGTGTCCCCACCCAAATCTCATCTCAAATTGTAATCCCCATGTTTCAATCCCCATGTTTCAAGGGAGTGACCTATAATCCCCATATGTTGAGGGAGGGAGGTGATTGGATCATGGGGACAGTCTCCCCATGCTGTTCTTGTGATAGTGAGTGAGTTCTGATGAGATCTGATGATCTTATAAGCATCTGGCATTTCCTCTCCTTGTACTTCTCTCCCCTACTGCCATGTGAAGAAGGTTCTTGCTTCCCCTTCACCTAAGCCATAATTGTAAGTTTCCTGAGGCCTACCCAGCCGTGTGGAACTGTGAGTCCTTTCCTTTATAAATTACCCAGTGCCGGGTAGTAGAGGGTAGAAGAGTTTGGAGGGGTCAGAAGAAGATAGAAAGATGTGGGAAAGTCTGAAACTTGTTAGAGACTTGTTAAATGGTTTTGACCAAAATGCTGATAGTGATGTGGACAACAAAATTCAGGCTGAATTGGTCTCAAATGGAGATGAGGAACTTACTGGGAACTGGAGTAAACGTTACTCTTGCTGTGCTTTACCAAAGAGACTGGTGGCATTTTGCCCTTTCCCTAGAGATCTGTGTAACTTTGAATTTGAGAGAGATGGTTTAGGGTATCTGGTGGAAAAAATTTTTAAGCAACAAAGCATTCAAGAGGTGATAGAGCGTAAAAGTTTGGAAAGTTTGCAGCCTGACAATCCAATAGAAAAGAAACACCCATTTCTGGGGAGAAATTCAAGCTGGCTGCAGAAATTTGCATAAGTAATGAGGAGCCAAATGTTAATCACCAAGACCATGAGGAAAATGTCTCCAGGGCACGGGCATGTCAGTGACCTTCACAGCAGCCCCTCCCAGCATTCTATGTGCGAGAAACATAAAATAATATCTAGTGTGTAGTAAACACTTAATATGCCTGGGCCATTATTAGTAATAATTGAAACAGTATGGACAAAATATCAAAGCATAATCACTTATGATATGCTTTGACTGTGTCCCCACCCAAATCTTGAATTGTACCTCCCATAATTCCCATGTGTCATGGGAGGGACTCTGTAAGAGGTAATTGAATCATGAGGGTGGGTCTTTCTGGTGCTTTTCTCAGTGAATAAGTCTCATCATATATGATGGTTTTATAAAGGAAAGTTCCTCTGCACATGCTCTCTTCCTTGCCTGCCTCCTTGTAAGACATGACTTTGCTCCTCATCTGCCTCCCGCCGTGATTGTGAGGCCTCCCTAGCCATGTGGAAGTGTGAGTCCATTAATCCTCTTTCCTTTATAAATTACTCAGTCTCAGGTATGTCTTTATTAGCAGTAGAAAAACAGACTGATACAATTTATATATATAAATTTAGTTGTGACCAGAGACAAATAGTACTAACTGTCCTATTTTTGTGAATGGGGAAAATGAGGCATACAGTTTCATGAAATATTTATACATGAAGACATCTGTGACAAGTTAGTACCTACTTTACATCAGTAGCTTCTCTTTTACTGAAAATGACATTTTATTATATAGTAACAAAAATCATATATACATATGATCTACACTATTTACACAAAGAAATGCTTTTCAAATTTTATACAGTATTATCCCTAAAGGTGGGTGAGAATAGTAAACTAATAAAACTGGAGGGTAAAGGGGAATTGATGAAAAAAGACAGCCAAATAAAAATCTGTCTAAAATCTCATGTTTTATCATTTGGAGACTGTGAATTTGTCCTTTGATGCCTGTATCAGTCAACTTCTGGCAGGAGACAGCTGTCATTTTCAAACTGGGTAATTGAGGAGAGTGTTATAAAGAGATTATTTATAAAGGTATAGGTAGGTTTTAGGGCAGTCACAAAGTAATAGCACAGTACTGTCTAGCAACACACTGGGGTCAGGCACATCACTCTTAGGTCTGACGAATCAAAGGGAAGGAGGAGTTGCCAGGACCCAGCCTAATGTATAAGTCTGCCTGGCAGGGGTTCTGACTTTGTTGAGCTTGACGTGGCCAACATGAGGCATCCTATTAGGGGTGGGGGGGATTCAGGAAACAAATGCTCCAACCTTACTTTTCTCCCTGCCACCATCTCTAGTCAGCACTTCTAAATGGTTGAATGCAATAGATAGCAGGATGGCAAGGGAGCCTGTTGAATCTGCCTATGCAAGTCAGCCTCCAAGTGCATAGGACAAGATGAATAAGGGTGAAGAATGGATAGAGAAGAACAAATGAAAGATATCCAGTACAATAAATTTATGTTTGCTACAATATTAAAATGACTTCAGCATTTACCCATTAAAACTACCATCACATTTTTCAGTAAAATTGATGCATCAGGATAGAAGGGTTTGTGTGCCCTGGTTTGGGTAACATAGATATGAGCAAGTCCTTTACTACAAAATTGATCTTTGGCAATTTTGAATCCCTAATTGAGTTGAATGGTGTTGTATTAGTTTTCTGTGGCCACACAATGAACTACTGCAAACTTAGCAACTTAACATACTATAAATTCATTATCTCACAATTTCTGTAGTCCAGGCACACATTAGCTTGATTCTCTGGTTAGGGTTTTGTCTGGCTGAAATCAAGGTGACTGTCAGGGCTGCAGTCTTCATCTGAGCTTGGGTGTCCTCTTCTAAGATGGTTGTTGGCAGAATTGATTTCCTTGCAATTGTATAATTGCATTCCTGTTTCCCTTCTAGCTATTAGCCGAGATCACTCTCAGCTCCTAGAGGTGGTCTGCAATTCCTGCAAATGTGGCCTCTGTAGGCAGTTCACAGGGATGTTTGCTTTCTCCTAGGCCAGCTGAAGCATCTCGCTGACTTCCTCTTCTGGAACCAGTGGGAGAATACTCTGTCTTTTAAAGGGCTGATGCAATTATGTCAGGCCCACCCAGATAATCTCCCCAGTTACAACCTGTATTACATCCAGCAGTGACTGAATAACTGGGAAAAGGTGTTTGTACGCCAGAGGCTGGGAATCTTGGGGAGCATCTTCAGGTTTTGCCTACCACAGTGGACCTTAAAAACATTGCAGCCCTCTTTCTTTCCACTCCTTGTGGAGGATCTGATGTTGTTGCTGACCTCTAAAACCTACGGTAACTTTGGGGTCTCTAGACTAGCAGAAGCCACAAATGTAGACGCCTTTAGGGGCTAAGTAGATCTCATAATCATGGTAAGGTCATCATTAATGACAACATCTATTTCAGTTTTGGATACAATTCTTGATTCAGCCACAGGTCATTCAAAATTGCAAATATAGTCTCAATTCAAATTAAAAATGCCAACTCGCATGTAATAATCATGTAAGTAATACTGTAATACTTGCTTATAATTTAGGGTTCCCTCCTTACCAGCCCTATAGACCTACATTGGGGAGAGTGTTGTGATTTTGATTCTTTTCTCTTTTCATCCCTAGAGATTCAATTTCTGCCAAATAATCTGGTTGGAGACCAGGGAGGGAGAGGAAGAAGGAGGGTCTGGAAAGGTCACACTTTCCTGAGTGCCGTACTCTGCCTGTGGCAGGTGTTCACACTGAACTCTTCTCACGGGCCTCACTCAGACACTGATATGGTTAAGCTTTGTGTCCCCACCCAAATCTCATCTTGAATTGTAATCTCCATAACCCCGTGTCCAGGGAGAGAGCAGGTGGAGGTAATCAAATCATGGGGGTGGTTTCCCCCAGACTGTTCTTGTGATAATGAGTGAGTTGTCACAAGATCTGATGGTTTTATGAGGGGCTCTTCCCCCTTGCTGGGCACTTCTCCTTCCTGCCACCTTGTGAAGAAGGTATTTTGCTTCCCCTTAGGCTTCTGCCATGATTGTAAGTTTCCTGAGCCCTCCCCAGCCATGCTGAACTGTGAATCAATTAAGTCTTTTTCCTTTACAAATTACTCAGTCTTGGGTAGTTCTTTATAGCATATGAAAACAGACTAATACACATACTCCCACATCACCAGGTATCTCCAACTGGAAGATCTCTTAATACAGGCGAAGGACTGTCTTCTAACTCTTGCACATAAAGCTCTTAATTCAACTCCCATGAATCTGGACAGTTTCCCCCAGCAGCATTAAACTGTGGGGATTAGAGATTTGTTAGTGACGTTTAGCATATTTTCATATGTTTATGATGCTTGCTTATATAGTTTGAGTAATCTATTTTATTGTTCATGTTTTTAAACTAATTTGTAGGTGTTCTTTCTATTTTTTAGATTCCAGTACATGACTTCTCTTTCAATTTGTCTATGAAGCCTTTTAATCAAAGTTTTAAATGTTAATTAGGTAAATTTACCAATTTTGTTCCCCTTTCCTCCCTTTTTGAATTGGTAATATTTTATTAGTATTTAACTTTATATTTTAGAAATCACATTTAATGTGACCTAGTTAAATTTAATTAAAATGTTTTCCTAATTCTTAAAGGTCTGACAATTTTACTTGTTTCAATGTTTTAAACAAAAGAGAAAATAATTTTAAAGTCACATTTTATGTATCTCACAGTCATACATTAAAACCATTCTTAGGCTGGGCATGGTGGCTCATGCCTATAATTTCAGCACTTTGGGAGGCCAAAGCAGGTGGATTATGAGGTCACAAGATCGAGACCATCCTGCCTAACATGGTGAAACCCTGTCTCTACCAAAAATACAAAAATACAAAAATACAAAAAATTAGCCAGGCGTGGTGGTGGGTATCTGTAGTCCCGGCTACTCAGGAGGTTGAGGCAGGAGAATGGTGTGAACCCAGGAGGTGGAGCTTGTAGCAAGCTGAGATTGCACCACTGCACTCCAGCCTGGGTGAGAGAGCGAGACTCTGAGGGGGGGAAAAATTCTTAGTATTATCTAGATTTATTAAGTTTATTAAATAGAATAAAATGGCAAAATTCAAGGCTTTTAACAGTAGAGTGGTAAAGTTCAAGTGGAAGAAAGCAAAACTCAGAGGAGTAAGAGAAGAAAAGAACAATATTTTGCCTGTGCCATTTACTTCCCACAAATTTGCAAAGTGAGCATTATTATTCTTAGTTTCCAGATGAATGCACTGAAATAATTTGGATATTTATCCTCTCCAAATTTCATGTTGAAATTTGGACGTGGGGTCTGGATGGAGGTGTTTTGGTTTACTCAGCCAAAGAATTTAGCTTGTTTGATTTGAAGCTGAGATTTGAACCCAGGCTCCTTTGATTCTAAGCCCAGATATTTACCACAATATCTCGGTGATCATACAATTTATATGTCTCAAGTATCTGTGCCACTGAAAAATTGAGAAACCATGCATGTATACATTATACCTCCAAAGGTTGAGACATAGGTGGAAGTGCCCAGAAAACCATTTGACACAAAGGCATTATTTTTTGTTTTCACTTTGGGCTAAAAAAACATAGATTACAAGCAAATGCTTTTGAGCCCTTTAAGACGTCTTATCTTGCTTTTAAACACCTATAATATCTTTGGCAATGATATTCTGCTTATTATTACTTTTAATGGCAGGTAAAGGCTCTTTTGTAGTTTGATTGAGAGGTGTCAAGCAGGACTAAAAAAAGGTGTAGGGAAATACCATTCTTGAGATGCCAGTACTCCCACCAGAAATCTCTGCAAGCGCTTTCAGCTTCCATCCAATTTGAATTTCAACTATGTTAGACCTCTGTGATATATTTAGAAAAACCAGCTTTAGAACATTGTTAAGGTAGTTACAAGGGTCTAAACATTTCAGAACTCTGTAAATTAGCTCAGTGGTTGTGTAGAATGGTGTTGAAGAAAATTTAATAATGTTGGTATTCAGAAGTTCATTAAGAATGTGTGTGCTATGGTCTAAATGTCTATATCCCTCCAAAACTCATGTTGAAATCTGAACTCCCATGGTGTTAGAAAGTGGGGACTTTGGGTGGTGATTAGATGGTGGTCACAGAGCCCTCATGAGTGAGATTAGTGTTGTTTTGAAAGTGGCCCGGGAGGGACTGTTCATCCCTTTTACTGTGTGAGCACACAGCAAACAGGCACCGCATGTGAGCCAGCAAGTAGGCCCTCACCAGACACCAAATTAGCCTTGATTTTGGAGTTCCCAGCTTCCAGAACTATAAGAAATACATTTATTTACAAGCCTCTCAGTTTATGATCCTTTACTATAGCAGCCCAGGGTGCTATAAACTCAGATAGGGTGGTTGACCGAAAGTGATCTTATATTGTTTACAAAAGGCAAACCTTTCACAAGAAACAAGAGGTATTTTGAGTTCATTATCAGTCCACTGAAGCAAGATTATGCTAAGAAGGCTGTTCTTCTGTTTGCTACTCAATATTGAAGATGCGAAGAATGAGAACATTTGGCTGGAAATGGCACCTAATGAAACAAACACCCGCTGGTGGGACATATATAGCTATAGGCATAAGACAAACTATCTCAGCCCTCCTGAGACTTGCAGGATCTAACTTCTTCATGCATGGCATTTATATCTTTGGAAATGATGAGGTTTAATTTGGCCAAGAATAAATGTCTAAGTATGCAAGAGTTAGAGAATGGCAGCTACAGGGCACCATTTTAGGTTAAAATAGTGTGCATTTATACACACACACAGCAGTTGGAGGGAGAGTATGGTTCTTGGAAATTTTGAAGCAATCACTATTTAAGTTCATGGAAAATTAGTTTCATATATCTTATACCTCTCCTTCTTTATAGACCCTTGATGAATTGAAGACATTCAAGGAGGTAAAAAGGGATGAAATTGTAGTGCTAGTTTTACTACTGGTCAAGTCAAACTGGGGCATATGGCTGGGCTTTCCATCTCCTTCTAGGAATCCAGACTGCAGGATCCCAATTTATCTTCTCAGGAGTAAGCAGAAAGGCTGGAACTACACAGCGGACACCTGACGGCTCTGGGTAAGAGGCATCTAAGCCTGGACAATAAGGCAATCTAAGTGCCCTGAACTCCTACCCAGCCCTGTTACCCCACCCCCACCTGTATTTTCACAATGCTCAGCTCTCATCATTCTCACCAAACAACACACACACAACACACAAACACATACACACTCTGCTCTGCCAAGTACAGGAAAAACCTCGCTTTTGATGACCAGGAGGCATTGTTGATTCTATGGGAATTCTATTTTAATTAAAGAAAAATGTTCTTTCATTGCAAATACTTCCAATTCCACTGCAGATTCCTAGCAGAAGTGTGTCACGTGGAAAATCAACTGATTCTGCGCATCCATGGTTAAAAGAACAATTTCAATAGCAATGAAAACAACAATAACATCAACAAAACCCAGAATAAATTGTATCTACATTACATTTATTATGAAAAGTGAGATGCAAAAAAATCATATTCTAAATTTTTTGAGGGTAAAACTAAGTCATTAGTTGAATTTCAAAATTTCAAGCATCCATTCAAAAATCAAATCCAAAATGAAGGTGTAAGTAAATGCCATTCCAAAATCTTATTTCATCTTTGTATAAATTATAACATTTCTTCTTTTTTCTAGGAAATAAGTTTTATTGGTCAATATCTGGAGGATGAGAACTTTCTGAAATGATTTTATGACCTTTGTATATAGACATTATAAAAAAACATAACTTTAGATTTTAATATTAATACATTCATAAATGGACTTTCCATTTTGAATATTTTTCTTCAGTGATTTAATATTATACCACACTTTTGATCTTTCTTAGTTGAATATTTACACACATGATTCTCATATTGAAAACTGTAATTTTTAAAGTTATATTTTTTCTGGGTATTATTTAAATTAATACACATCTTCCAAAAACAATCACATAAATTTATCTTTTAAGCAACCATAAGTATTGACAAACATCAAGATTTCAGGTATGCTGCACTTATAAACATCTATACTTTTATTAGTTAAAAAACACTGCCACTCTAGTTGTAATTGTAGTGTTCTTATATCTGGTTAATCTTTTATTTTTATTTAATATACAAAGATGGCACATTCATTCTCTAAAACATGAATATGTTTTTAAATGTCATTCTTAACTTTCTACTGAGAAGTGATTGTACTTTGCCAAATGGAATTCTCTATCAGGGGTGATTCTGGTATTTCCATTCATATTTTCTTTCTTTTTTTTTTTGAGATGGAGTCTTGCCCTGTCATCCAGGCTGGAGTGCAATGGCATGATCTTGGCTCACTGCAACCTCTGCCTCCCAGGTTCAAGTGATTTTCCCGCCTCAGCCTCCCAAGTAGCTGGGATCACAGGCACACACCACCATGCCCAGCTAAGTTTTGTATTTTTAGTAGAGACGGGGTTTTGCCATGTTGACCAGGCTGGTCTTGAACTCCTGACCTCAGGTGATCCGCCCACCTTGGCCTCCCAAAGTGCTAGGATTGCAGGCGTGAGCCACTGCACCCAGCCTCCATGCATATTTTCAATGTGATACCCAGCCAACGTAATTTTTAGTGTCAAGGATTCAAGGTCAAATTGTGTTAGGTTTTAAGAACCAGGTCAGAATTTTTGATCCCTAATTGAGCACTTCCTTTCAGAAGAAATGAGATAAATTTGAACAATATCAATTAACTGGTTGGAATTGTGATAAGCTAACAAATCTTGTCCAGAGTTGACACTTGCCAGCTAATGATTCTAACATTGTTACGTAGTCCACACAGTATCACCTGTTACTGATAATACTAATTTTTTATTTCAGTCCATCTTAAGGAACTCAAGACATGAGGCAATTTAAGTGCCCTGGAACCCCACCCATGGGTTCATTGCTCATATCCTATTATCTCGCCAACATCATCTGCAATTTTTCTCCATTTAAATCTTTGACTTCTCTTCGGTGTTGGTAAGCATAGTGCATAGTTTTGCTGAGCTCAAGAGAAGAATGCCTGTGATCATATTCACTTTGAGTGATTATACATGCTTGAAATCTAGGGATCCATTTCCAAAAAATGTAGGGTTTTTATTGGTTTGTGCAAATCAACACATTGATACATGTCCAAAAGGAGTCTCCAAAACATAATTGGTTTTCATCACTGTTTGCCATTTCCAGATATAAAATTAGGTGCTTAAAGAACAGCATTAATTCTCTGTAGCTACTCAGTTACCAGTCTGTGCTTCAGAAGCTGGACTTTTCTAAGCACAAAATCTGCTACCAGGGAGTAACACCATTAAATGGGGGGCATCTGATCCAATAATAATATTTGTAAAACAAAGCAGTCATGGAAATATGTAGCTTTCAATTAGTGGTTTTAATTTGTGATTTATTTGAATATACTAGTATAAATAAAATGTATTATGTGTGCATATATATGTGGATAAGCTATTTACATTTTTATGTGTAGAAAATGAAAATATATATTGATTAGCCCTTTTGAGGCTTTTGAACAACTGTTTCATCTTCCTTCTTTCCTGCAACTGCTTTGAGGATTTAGATAATTCATACAAGGTATGTACACAATCACACCCATAGTATGTACATCCTAGTCACACACTTAACACAGAGAGGATGTGTGAGGAATGTAAATTATCCCAGTGGTCAAAGAACTGACCTTACCTGTGACTAATGGCATGGTTAATTAGCCCTGGCATATTTAATAATATGCCAATGTACTGATTACTATATTCAACCTTTGTGATAATTATGTTACCTACTCAAGGAGACAATTAAAAAAAAAAAAACAGATCAAACAGCCCTTTCTGACCTTCAAAAATAAAAGGACAAATTCTGTTACTGAATACATGTGCACACTTTTGTTGGCTTTATTCACGTATTTACATGTGCCTGCCTGAATACAGAAATTGGCCTTTAAATGGGATATGACAAGTTATTTTTTTCTACACATAAAAATAGAAAACTGATCACTCAGACTGTAAAACTCACAGAATGAATTGACATACCACGACCAGCTACAGTATTATGCACGACATATTGTTCACACATTAGTAAAGCAGAGATACACACATTTAGAAATTTAGTAATTGCTAGTATATATTTTTCTTGTTTTCAGGCTGTGTTGACCTTTATCAACCTTAATAAAAGGAATCTCCAGGGGCCCTTAAAACAAGAATTAGTCTCTCCTCTCCTCTAGGGATTGGGGAGTATGACTATAATACTGCAATCTCCGGGTATACCAGCATCATTTTAAGACGTGATGGAAAACATTAGGAAAAATAAATTACTTAAAGATGTGATCTAAAATAAATGTTAAGGAATCTAAACTAAAATCATTAACAATGCCATTAACATGAGTAAGCCCTTTCTACTCATTTTATATAGTTTGCTCTACACACAGCCTTTACATGTTATTAAAAGTAATGATATGAATCAGAAAAAAATTGTTTAACTGTTCAAGAGTTTTTCTAAAGACAGACAATTTTCAAAGCAACAAAGAACAATACTAGCAGTGATGTCAAAAAGCAAGCTATAATTTTTGCCCCAGAAATAAATGAATGACATCTCCATAGTTAAGAGATAAAGAAAGTTGTTAGCATTTCTCTCCCATTTAATTCTTTCTAACATCATTAAATCACCGGGGTATCTCATTATAATTATTACCATGCAGGTTGATCATCAGTATCTTTTTCTAAAGTGTAAAATTTTTTATTCCTACTATTTTGCAGCCAATTAATTTTGAGCTTGAATCCAGAAAGATACTTGATGAAGAGTTAGCATTTAGAAGTGCCCATCTGGAGAATCATTTTCTGTAAGGCATCATTTGAAGCCTCTTTGGATACAAGTACTCATGTTTTAGTGACTTACATCCGGGAGCCCATTTTTTCACAGCTAAAGCTGGTAATCCTCTGGGCAGAGTTAATTGAATTGCTTTCTACATGCTAGTGTCCAGAAAGAGTAATTACCATAAGTTTAAAGTCTCCATTTCAACAAAACTTCTGGTTGCAGCTGTCTTGAGTTTTAAGCCAGCAAGACTTTGAGTGGCTCCTCTTCACTCTGGGCTCGCATAAAAACACAGATGCCAACTGCATCCTTACTAATGATCGTTAGTGCTGTACCTCTTTATGAAGCTTCTAAACAAGTTTTTCCAGGAAGAAAGCAGAAACTGTGCCTTTGCTTATTTTATCCTGTGGGTTACAGTCAGTCTTCATAAAGCAAACCATCATTATATAATGGTGTGCCCATAATAGATGCATTTGCTGGTATAACTGCCTCTTTTTGGCACATTATTGCTTGACTTTAATTTCATATTCAACAGTCTTTATTCTCATTATTAGTATCTGAGATATTTGTGTCTTAAAAAAAAACTTGTAAATAACATCGTGTTGCACCATTCTGGCCACCACAAGTCATTTCACCAAGGTCCATGGTTATTTGAATGTTGTTTATAATTATCACTTTTACTTGCCTAACAGCCAAACGTAATGTTTCAGGATTGTTTGTTGCTGCTTTCTACACATATATACAGATGTACTGGATTTACTTTGAGAGAGGTTATTTGGTTGTGGCAAGTGAGTAGTTTAGCTGGTGACTGTTCACAGTTAAAAGTAGCTGTAATGACCTCTGGCAGATGTCACTGATCACTTGGGAGACAGAATTTTTCCACTTCAATCCATCTTCATTTATGTCCTTGGACATTGCAAACCCAGCTTATTTGATTTCTGCAGCCAAGGAGAATTGTTTTCTTTCCAAGAGTAGGACAAAGTTCATGGAAATCTGTTTCAGTATTTACAAGACTATTTTTTCCTATTTGCAAAAATGTTTAAAGTTTTGTAGACATCCTTAAGCCCATATATCTGGACAGATGACATTTGCAATTGCTCAGCCAGTTGAAGAATTTCATTAAGAAGGATATTGTTACAAGGATGGACAGGAATTCAGCATATCCCCTGTTATTTGCCAGGTGGCAGCAGCTGACCCGAATTTGGAGAGAATCAACCTAGAACAACATCAAGAAGCATTGCTAACAGAAAACAAAATGCTCAGATACATATGTAAAATAACAAACACTGAAGAGGATGTTTGACTTCTGATTTCACCATGTAGACAAAAACAGTGCGGGAATAAGGTAGTCCAAGATACTGCTGAGTTCACTGTTCTATCACAAAGGGAAATTCACAGGCCTCATTTCTCAAACACCACTTAGAACAAAGCAGGAGAGAGTAAACAGCATCATCTCCATGGCAGCATTACAGATAATTAGTAAATCAGGCAGGGAGAGGTCTACACAAGGCTACAAGTGCCCAGTTTTCAATAAAAACACATATACATATATGCAAACCTTATCCTATTGTTTTTCTTTATAATGATTCATAAAAGTAGACAAGGGATGCGGTGAATTATGTGTTACTAGGAGTAGACAAAATTTTAAACACTTGGCACAATATGTAGGAGGAAGAGAAGACACACATTTCTCACATTTCGGCAGCAAAACAGTAACAAAGTGGATGCAGAAAAGGCCAAACAATGTATATTAACAGCACACTTGCATATATCCTCTGTAAACACATTTTAAAGTAACATCTTACTCTGTTCTTGGTATGCTATATATAGGGATTCCCAGAATGACAGGCATTCCCAGGAGGAAAAACATTAGTATAAGCTAGGAACAGTGAAACCTCAATACGCTATAATACAAACAAACGCTATTTTCCGCTTCTGCTTTCTACTTTAAGACAGTAAGCTCCTATTATGAATTTGGTTCTGAAATCCAGCCTCTAAGGTATATGTTACACATGCATATTTAGTTCAATTTATTTCAATTTTTATGTTTAACTGTATAACACGGTGAACACTGGTATTCGAAACAGTATCAGAGAATTCTCAAGATTAAAAAAATCATCAAAGATCAAATTACATTCAATATAGATGAACTTATCAAGGCAGGAAACATACTAACACATTTTATAAATATTTCATTTCAGACGTGAACAAAAAGGTTTCTGGTTAACCTTGACTTATCAATCCGTTCAACTTTTGCCAGTGACCCAAAGCACAAAGGTTAATCAATATTTTACTCTATGTAAAGTAGTTGGTCTGTGGCATTCAAAGTCAATCATCCAGAAATACATAATTAGAAAAGCATTCAAGATAAACAAATGACAGCTAAAGCTGCCACATTTTTCTCATGGTCATAAAAATAGAACAATCAATCTTTAAATCAAAAATTTTAGTATTCACTTGTTAAGTGGCAGAGCATCTTAATATTTTAAATGTTGAATTGTCTTCCAGACATGGAGTTCTAACTCATCTTTTTACTACTGGTTTAAGGAATATTTTCTATTTCTTGATTCAATAAAATATTTCCTCCATATATTTCAAAACAAAATGCATGAAAAAGAACCACATCATATCTAAGAGAAATGAAGGGTAAAACCAGACAACTTTCAACCAAATGTGTGTCAGGTAAAGTAAGGAAAAAACTGAGCAAGTTCAAAGAGTCTGCCACGAAAACTGTTTTGCAACTTCATCTGTTGAATGAACCTTAGGTTTTACAAATAAGGTATACTAAATGCCTAATGCTATGTCCTAGATTGAAGTGAAGGAAAATTCTCAGATAAGGTTTTATTGTGAGAGTAACTTAGGGGAGGTATCACAATATAAAAATGCTGCTATCTTGAGTAGGTCCCTATCTTATTTATCCATCTGAAGATATATTTCTGTTATTGTCCTTAAAAGCTGTTAGTTCTATAGGACTTAATGAGCAACAAAACAAACAATATTTTTGTAATATTTTGTGACAATCTCTTGAGTGTTGTACAAGTGAATAATTTGGTTCCAGCACCGAAGAAAACCAGTTAAACTTAGTACATTAAACAAATTTTCTTAAAGTTTTGAGAGGCATAACCACAATAGCAAAGCTAGCAATTTTAATGTATTTAATGTAAGACAAATGCCTACAACTCTTTCAGGCCTCTGCTTCATTTAACTGTTTACAAATCATGTGGTTACTCTAAAGTCATGAAAATAAATATTATTACCAGATGCGAAATTCCTTATTCTCGCCTATTTTAATGCAGGGACAGCCTGTTCTAGCCACTTCACAGCAGAGGATTACCTGGGGCCACCCATCTGGAGTAGGCACTGTTGACAGCTGCTACTGTGTACACAGGCAGTACTCTGTGTATACACAGCATGTATGCCCATGTGGGAGGGAGAAGCCAGCTAGTGAGAACTAGCAGAGAGATTATGTCCTGGCAGAGGCATCTGAGACAGAAGTGACACGAACACAACTACAAATGGGTATTTAAGGCCCAAAGAGAGAGTTTTAGGCTGAATCTCTAATCATTAATAGTAATTTGCTTGGTAATTTGATGGAAATTTCACATTACATAGTATTGTTAATAGACACCAATGGGTAAGAAACTGAAAAATGTGCCTTATTAAAAAATTCCTTCTAATTTCCAAATATAACAACTGTAACAACTCTTAGGCTCTGAGGAATACTGGTCCACGTATGCAAGCTTTGTCTACAGTTAAACTGCTTCAGAATAAATCAAAGGCCTTTTAGGTTGTGCCGAGTGTAGGTTGTGCTGTTAAAGTTCAGGAATGATTTTTTTCCTGCATATGTTCAGAATGTGCAAAACAGAATTAAAGTGAAAAAAGCCAGAACAGATACTGTGAATTGACTGTACCCACGGGACACATGAGTCTCTAGAGAGAATACCTATGGTTAGATACTCTTTTCTAGCTCATTACGGGGAATGAGTTCAAAGAGGGCAACTGGTGCCCCTCCAGCATCTAAGTCTGGTTTTCTAAATGCAAAATGGAGACCAGCACTCCCCCAACAATGTCTGCAGGAAGGGAAGCCTTCCCAGGGCCGTTGTTCATTTTTCCTTTCCACACTACCCCAGTTCTCAAGCCAATGCTGCTCATCCAGGCCAGTGCCTTGGAGGACACGCGTGTGTCTTGGGACATGCATCTCTTTTGGAGACACGGTAGGGCCAAGGTCCCAGGAAGTATAATCCACCCAAATCACAAGCCATGTTTTCGTAAAGGCCTCTTCTTTCATTGGGTTTGAAGGATATTATGGGTATTTCTCTTAAAATCAGTAAGTTTACAGAAGTTACCCTTTTACTCCAGAGTATACACTTAAGCAATTAGATGATAGTAGTCTATGTACAAAAATTGTAAAGAAGCTCATATTCTAATTTGGTGTTGATCACATTTGTTACTGGAAGTTACTGAACCCAATTAAAAAAAAATCACAAATTGCATCCTGTTTACAGGAGTCTAAATTAAACATTGTTGTTGTTACTTATGAGGCTTTTATCATCACAGAAAAAGCAGTGTTTGGTAATCTGCTATTTATAGTTCCTTACCAGAACCTTAGCATTCTCAGTAGAATGGAGAACACCTGCACAATATCAATTTAGTATTATCCCTAATTTGATGACGCTTTTTAAGAATTCAGTCCCATGTACTTCCTCTAGGGTAAGAAAATATGAATATGTCTGGTCAGAATCACAGAGAGGCGCCTTGCCTCTTCAGTGCAGGAAAATGTATCTATATAAATCCATGTTTAATGTAGGCAGTTTTCATAGTCAAAAGCTTAGCTAATGTTCCTAATATAACTTTCTTATATTTATTAACAGCTATAAGAAGGTTTATAAAAAGAGTTGTCTGCAGATGTTTACAAACATCAATTCAGATTTCATATTTTACACATTTAACTGCTTTTATTTAATGTTGTCTGGCCTAGGAATGAGTCAAATTTGTTCTCATTTTTTTCATTCTGGTTCTTATCACCTATTTAAAATTTGTGTGATTACAGCACTCTTACTGCAATAGGACTAGAAATTATAACAATTTTTTGCCAATAGTGTTTTTGCTACTTTCAATATGAAGCAGGGATTTTAATGGGAATACTATTGTGTGCTAAATTGAGGCAGTAATACAAAATAATACATGTATAATGATATAATAATAATGCTATTTCTATGAACAACATCATATTTTTAAAAACCCAGTGAGTATTATTTTCAATTTATTAAGGTTGCAAACCTTCAGTGAAGCTTGTTTCTCTTCTCTTGTTCCTTCTTTCAAATTGAAGTGACATTTTTGTTTATAGAGCTCCAGGTCAAAGGATCTAACCATTTTTAATAGCAATTTCCTATAGCGAATACTTGCTTTTTCTTCCTAGTCTTGCAGCAAAAAACTAAGCAAGCTTTGACATAGAGGGACACATGTGAATACCGTAAATTTATACACAAACTCCCATAAATACTCCCTTTCAATCTAACACAGAAGAAGGGGCAGGGCGGACGCAGCAGTTGGGGCGTCGGAAGTTCTGCAGCATGGACTGGAAAACACTGTGCTGCCTTCCTTTGAGCTTCTTATTTGAAGAAGAATCTGAGGAAATGGATCTCCGGGTCTGGCTATTTTGGGTTTTGACTAATTTCTCATGTTCCCTGATTTGTCTTTGTAAATGGTTCTGGATTGCAATTCCCAGGGACTCTGCGTCCAAGGACGCACCATACACTTCCCAGGTCATTCCCTGCTCATCCCACACGACGTCCCTGACACGCTTGGACTGTTTCAGCTGGAGCTTGGAGTCTGCACCGAGCTGCTTTTTCTTATCTCCCGCAGTGAGTCCTACCTGAGCAGCAGCTGCTGTCACATTTAACTTTTGCTCCTTGAGGAACTCGCTGACGCGGCTGGGCCTGCGTGGGCTGGCTTTGACCGAGCGAGATGGGGTCTTCTTGCCGGAACCTGGGCTGGAGTCACCCATGGGATCAGATGGCAGGCTCAGGCTGGTGGCTGTCTTGGTCTGTCTGCTTTCTTCTAAGGTGCTCTCCTGGTTCTTCCTAATTGGGGAGGGTGTAGGATTAGCAGCTGATTCTGTGCCTCCACTTTCTTGAGATTTAGGATTGAGCAGTAGGGTTTTGCTATCGGAGGTCTCAGTGCCAGCAGACTCTTTTTCTTTTACTACCTGAGGAGATGCAGGCTTCTTTTCCCTTACATCTCCTTTATTAGTGGGATCCAAGCTCCCAGAATGGTCAGCTTTGCTGATAGAGCCACAAGAGTCAGATAGTTTGCAACCTGGGTCTGTTTTGTGGCCGTTTGTGGTTTTCTCTGCAAACTCAGATGGCCTGGTTTCAGATTTCCCCAATCCATAACTTGTTTCAGCTTGACTGCATGCACTGATAGAAATCTGGTCAATGGCGGTAGCTTTCAGGGAGCTAGAATTAGTACCTGCGAACTTTTTAGCAGTTGATTCTTCCCCTGCTGGAGTCGTTCCTGCTAACCTCCCATCTTCTTTACACAGATGCTGAGCATTACTGGAGGCCAAATTGATTGACGAGGTTTTAAGGACCCCACCTGGTAGGCTCACTAGTTTATTTTCCCTTTGGAAAGCGGTGGGCACAGCTGCAGCTGCCTGAATGTGCACCTGTGGCATGATGCCAGGGCACTGGCTGGACTCCTGGGGGGCTAGCGTGCCGTCAGAGAGCTCCAGTGTGTGGCTCCCACTGCTGTGGCAAATGACACGCAGCTGCTCTTGTTCGAAATGCTCAGGAGCAGGGCTTTCCTTCAGAAATGCAGTGAGGATACTGGGACTGGTGGAGACAGATCTGCTCTCCACACTCGCCACTGCCTGCACCTCCGCATCTTGCCAAGCCCTGCTGGGAACTTCCTTGATTTCACCTTCAGTTTGGCTGGTCATCGTACTGGCTTCTTTGAACCTTGACATCGGATGCTGTGCTGGTAGCAGCACCTTCTCGGGACCTGGGGGACATGCCGAAGGTTCGCTAGTGAGGGGGGCTGGTTGAGGTGTCACAGAAGTTGTGCCTTGGGGGCCCGAGGCAGTGACAGAGGGCTGCTTGTTCTCTGAACATCCAGATTCTCTAGTTAGAGGTTTACAGGACCTCATTTCAGAGTCACAGATGGCTCCCTGCCTTTCCCCTTCAAGTCCACCTACAGGAGAGGATGAGTGACTGACCACCCTGGCTGCTGTCACTGGAGTCTGTACTGTTCCCTGGATTGTTTCTGGGGAAGGAAACTCACAGGACACCTGATCTTTGCTGCTACTGAGGATGTCTCCCACAGGACAACTTGGTTTCTCAGGTTGCTCTCTATTTGGGGTTCTCTGTGATCTCATCAGGGAATCTTCAGGTGCGGATGAGGTGATGGCATTGGGCTGATCTCCTGGGATGGACTGGCGGGTGTACTGATTGGCAGGCATTGTCAATGGTGTGTGTATAAGATCCCTTCCTGCTGCAGAACTCGGGGCTGGCGCTGCAGGCTGGCTGCTCCCTGGCAGCTGGGGATTGCCGGGAGAGTTGAATGTGGCAGGTGCTTTCTCCACTTCATTGAAGACACCAGGAGAAGACATACCTGGCTGGGTGGTCTCATGCTCACAAACCTGCATCAGGGCTTCGGCAGCTGCCCTGGGGCTGAGGTCTGGCTCTGCAGGGGCACCTGAAAAGCCATTGGCATTCTTACACAGGAGAGCTGGTCGATGCCGAGGTGAGGCAGCCTGTGGCTCTCCTAGATCCTCTTCTTTTCCGGAAGCTGCAATCAGGGAAGTTTTAGCTGATCTGAGAGGGTCAGGTACAGTCCCCATGGAATTTCTCGTCAGGAGCACTCCAGAGCTCTCTCTTGGGTAGTGTTCCCACTGGTAGGGGAGGGGGAGTGCAGTCAGAGCTCAGAGTGATGACACAGTCAGGGATGATTCCTCTGAAGAACCAGTCTGTGAATCAAGGAAACAGCATCATTAATATACTACGTCGCTTAAGGATTGAAAAATAAACCAAACTGTCATTTTTAATAAGAGCACATTAAAAACTTTTCTTCCTATATCTGTTGATATAAAAATAGGCCTTGTGGGGAGGGAGAAGAAAAAAATAAATAAAAATAGACTTGAGAAAAAGATTTTGAAAAAAATTATAATTACAAAAATGTTATTCGGATATATTAGTTTCTGCTTGCATCCCACTAATGTCTAGCAAATAGGTTTTTCTTGTATCTACCAAAGTTTGCTAACTACCTCAAAAGTTACTGGTGTAATCTGATTTAGCAGATATCAGAAAATCCTGTAAAGTCACTCTAATTAAATCATTAAGTAAGTATTGAAATAGGCATAAACAGATATGTAAAACAGGAAATCTAGGGACAGATCCATATACAAATGGGGACTTAATCTATGACAAAAGAGGCATTACAATTTGGTGGTGAAAGGCTGAGCTATTTCATAGAAGGAGCTGGCAAACTGTTTATTCATCTGGAAGAAAAGAAAAGTAGATCTTTATATTATACCAATTCCAAAAATAAATCTTAGGTGGATGCAGTGGATTAAAGGTTAAAATATAAAATAAATAAACAAACTCATATAAGAAAACCTAGGAATCATAAATGTAATCTAGAGACAGGTGAGCTAGGCTTTTTCTGAGAAGGTAGACACACTGTAGGAGAAAACATAAACATAGGTGACTAAATAATATTCAAAACCTGAATTTTATGGCATGACAAAAGATGCCATAAAAAACACAAGATGTTTGGGGGAAATAAAAAGTGTATAGCCCTAGAGGGCAGGCAAAAATACCTATAATATAGCAGGAGCTCTTTAACATTTACAAGGAGACCAAATAATCCATTGAAAAAATGGACAACAAATATAAGAACATAGTTTACAAGATGCAAAATTTAAATAACCATCAAGCTTATGAAAAGACGATCAAATTCATCTGTAGTCAAATAATGCAAATAAAGTAACAATGTAATTTTACTTCACACAAGTTGCATCTGTAAAAACTTAAAAAACAATAGACTTTTAATAGTAAGCCCTAGGGAGACCTAGCAAAAGGAAGCGTTCTTATTAATTGTAGGTGCAAATAAATATGTATTGTTACAGCTTTCTTATGGAGGCAGTTTAACTTTTAAAACTAAAAATACACATTTCCTTGACTCAGTGATACCAATTCTATCAACAGAAATAAAAACCCCAACATATATGAATATGGGGATGTTTCCTGAAGTACTATTTATAGAAGAAAAACAGACTGGTCTTTATAAATAGGGAGAATGATAGGATAAATCATGACATATTTCTACTACAGAGTATTAGGCAACCAGTAAAGTAAATATTCAGCTATAACTTTTCACATGGAAGAGATTTCCTCAAGGTATGACTGAATGAGAAAAACAAGGTCCAGAAAACGGCATATACATTTTCATTTTTGTAAAACAATGACCTAAAACACTGCATATGTGTGCACACAAACAGGCACACACAGAGATACGTTTGTGTATGATAACATAAATTCTAAAAACATTTGGAATGAGACATATTAGGTTTTATTAAATAGAGGGGGAGTGATAAGCTGGGGACAGAGAGGGGAGATGAAAGTACGCAAAGGTGGAGAAATGCTGAATTTAAAAAATCTGAAATGATTTAGGGCATATGATTATGTAAAATTATATGTGTGTGTTTATGTATAAACTTTTTTTCCTTTTTTGAGACAGAGTCTTGCTCTATCACCTAGGCTGGAGTTCAGGGATGCAGTCATGGCTCACTGCAGCCTCGACCTCCCAGGCTCAAGCTATCTTCCCACCTCGGCCTCCCAAGTAGCTGGGACTACAGGTGAATGCCACCATGTTCAACTAATTTTTAATTTTTTTGTAGAGACAGGGTCTCTCCATGTTGCCCAGGGTAGTCTTCAACTCCTGGACTCAAGTGATCCTCCTGCCTCAGCCTCTGAAAGTGCTAGGATTATAGGTGTAAGCCCATGGACCTGGCCTATAAGCGTTTTTTAGAAAGGTAACTAACTATACACTAGGTCATGTGGATAAAGCAATGGATCAGAAATTAGTGGATGACTCTGTTTTAATATTTATCATTAATAAGTCATGTTACCTCAGGCTAATCACTTAATCTTTCTGAACCCCAAATTGACTCACTGGCAAAATGAATTAAATGATTTCTGAGGATCGTTCCAGCTCCAAAATTCACGGATTCTACTTCTTTGCACATGATGAATAATACATCAGACTGTACGATCTTCACTCAGGCTACAAAGTGTCAAAATAAGGCAAAATCAAATCCGGCTGGGCCCAGATTTTGAAAATACATAATTTTATCTTTCAGCTCTATGTAATCTAGCAGACCTACTATCACATAAGATCTAACAATAAATAGAATGCATTTTCTCCTCTACACAAGTTCTTCCTTCTAACTTCATTCTTTATATGAATAGGTTGAATATTTTCCCATCCCTGGTCTTAACTGCTTTCTGCTCAAACCATTTCTCTAGGTTTCTCTTCTATTTCTTCCTTACCCCAGTATTCTGTTGCAAAATCATTTGCCCTGCCTCAGCCAGTCTTTCACTCTCTTTTGCATTTGCGTTTTTTATACTTTTCCTCCCACTGTCTGCCCTCCTCATCCTCAAAAAACCTACCCATTCTTCAAGGCCCCACTTAAATCCCATTTTTTTCTGAAGCCCTCTAAAGACTTCAAGTTATGAAGTCTCTCTTTTCTTAAAAAAAAAACTCCTCCAGGTTGATTGGTCGTCTGTGTCCTTTGCATTGTTCTTTTTATGCACTGTTTTTGCTCCATTGTTACTTACATAAATGCCTCATTTTTCCAAAAACACTGCAAGCCCGAGAAGGAAAAGAAAGAAGCCTTTTGATTCTTTTCTGTTGACTCTACAGGACACAGTGCAGGGTCTTGTGTATAAAAAGTTGTTAATTGATCCTGTTACCCTCCAAAATGGCCATTATTGCAGCTCTGCCAAATGTCAAACTTACAGGAAAATTTGATCCATGGCATGAAATGTTAATAACAACACAATGTAAAAGAGTGCTTTTGGAAGTGAGAAAATGCTGTTATCTTACTTATTAAACTTTATGTATCTGTAATCCAGGTTTAGATAACTAAAACCAAGAACACTGAACACCTGCTATGAAAAGTTGGAAGGTCTCATAAAGCCAGGGACACAGAATATCTCCTGTGTTGTAAGGCTGGTGTCAAGGAAGCTTGTTCGCCAAAGAGGACTATAAAACATGAGCAGCTCAAAGTTCAGCAACTGAAAGTTAAAAGATTTAGATGAAGATGACTTCACAAAACTCTCAGAAGTCCATTGTGTTCACTTCCATTTCCAACACAGAGCTAACTGTTAGTTTAACTTTGAAAGTGTGTTTTATTTCATTTGCTTTGCTAATAGAGGTTTAATTGTCCATCAGTTGAAGATCAAGAAGAAAAGCCCAAATTGCTTGGCTAACAACTGGCACTCGAAATCTCTGTATTTATGCATAGATAACAAATCAATACTACTCTCTAATCTGTCTGCTAATGGAATTGTCACAGCATCTCCCTGAGCCCAGAAGAGACTCCCCCAAGCTCTGAACCAACCCTCCTTCCCTCCCTCACTGAATGGCAGAAATCTATGGGCTCCAGTAGGTCAGACAAATCGGACATTTAAAAAGTGTAACTACTTGTTGGTTTAGAGTGGGGAGTATGTGTCTTTATCATCAACCAGAGTCCATTATGGTAAGATTTAATAACTTGCACTAAAAATAAGACGCAAACAGGTGGCTCCCAGACTGAATGAGTCCCTTCTACAGAAGGGTGTGTTGCATCTGTGTGTGTGTGTGTGTGTGTGTGTGGAGTGTGTGCACTGCATGGTTTTCTCTTCCTCCTTCCTTTCCCCTTCCCCTTCCCTTTCTTTTTCCTTCTTTCTCTTTTTTTAAACTTTTTTTTAAGTTCAGGGGTAAATGTGTAGGTCTATTATATGGGTAAACGCATGTCACAGGGGTTTGCTGCACAGATTATTTCATCACCCAGATATTAAGCCTAGTACTCATTAGTTAGTTTTTTCTGATCCTCTCCCTCCTCCCACTCTCCACCCTCTGATAGGCCCTAGTGTCTGCTGTTCTCCTGTATATGTTCATGTGTTCTCATCATTTAGCTCCCACTGAAAAGTGAGAACATGCAGTATTTGATTTTCTGTTCTTGCATTAGTTTGCTAAGGATAATGGCCTCCAGCTCCATCCATGTTTCTGCAAAAGACATGATCTCATTCTTTTTTATGGCTGCATAGTATTCCATGGTGTATATGTATCACATGTTCTTTATCCAGTCTATCATTGTTGGGCATTTAGGTTGATTCCATGTCTTTGCTATTGTGAATAGTGCTGCAATGAACATCCACATGCATGTGTCTTTATGACAGAAAGATTTATAATCCTTTGGAATAGACACAATAATGGAATTGCTGGGTTGAATAGTAGTTCTCTTTTTAGGTCTTTGAGGAATCGCCACACTGTTTTCCACAGTGATGGAGCTCTTTCCCTTTTCCCTTCCCTTTCTTTTCCTTCGTTTTCTTTTGAATTGAAGAGATCTTTCATACAAGTCCAGATTTCTCCCTTGCTTCTATTTATTGTAAGGTTTGCATTTCCAGATGGCAACAACTAGGTGGCGCTGAGAAGAACTGTCCCTCTTGATGGGCGGGGACTCTCCAAGTGACCCATTCCCCAGGAGTCCTGCTATACTTGTTAACTTAGCTGGGGTTGTGTGTGCAGCTGGGTTTGAAGACCTTGTGCTAAAAGTACTGACAAAGTAGACTTTCCACTCTAATTTTCAGACCTCTGAGGGCAGTCTGACATTGTGTTTAAGAACATGGACTCTGGGGCAGACTCCTTGGATTAGAATATCAGTTTCACTACCTAGCTTTAGCTCTGTGTGCTTGGACAAGTAACTCAACCTCTCAGGGCCCCAGTTTAATCTATAAACTGAGGATAATAATAATACTGCCTCACTGGGTTGTCATGAGGAATAGATTTGGCCTTTAGAACAAACAGCATCTTGGCACATATTAAGCACCATATAAGTGTTAGCCTCTTTAGAAACCTTGGTAATTTAAGCTTTTATCTGTGTTAAAGAAAAAGTTATTCTGACACTTGTTAAAATGGTAAGAATACTTTATTCAGAACTTTTGTGATGGGTATCAAGAATATTGCAATAGGGTAGAGAGATGGGCCTCAAATTCAAATACAACAAGAACAAGTAGAGATATATAGTCAAGGAGGGGGTTGTGGTAGGGGGCAGGTGTGTCAGTGGATTTAAAATTACTAAGAGGAGACATCAAGTGAAGGGGGATTTTTACTAAACCACTTAACAAATTCTTGCTGAAAGCATGGTTGACCAAAGTGATCAGATGTCAGGGATGGGAAATTCTCTCTAAACTGGCTTAATAAGATTCTTGCTAAAACTGGACTCTGCAAAAGATGAACACAGATGCCTAAGGTCAAGACCTGGTTGAGAAGAGGGCTCAGCAAATAAGGATTTTCTTAAAAGACTCGCTGTAACATTATAAATTCTTCCTGAATTGAGCAGAAATCACACAGAAGCTAATGGTACTGTAAGTGAGTTTATCTTAAGTTTAATGGGCATTGTCTCCTTAACAGCAGACTCTTTTGGCACTTATCCTTAAAATCATGAGCAAAGACTTAAAGCCTTGTTCTGGTAATACAGCAAGACTGCAGGGTAAACATTATCCACCTGTTACAGGGAGGGAAACTGAGGACCAGAGGCTAAGTAACCCACTCAAGGTGGAATACCTGTAATTCTTGTTGAACTGAATTCTAATGGATGCTAATGCCTGGGCCCTTCTTATGCTGCTTCCTTATTAACTGTAACTCTGAGAAGAAAATGGAAAGAAAGAAAAAATTTTAAAATTTTTATAGATATCTATATATCTATATATATCTCCCTAGAGGAGAGGGAACCTTCTATTTGCAAGTTATTTGCAATCCAGGGGCAGCCTAGATGGCATTAACATCCACGACAGTGACATTCATAACTGGTCACCTTAGGAAAAGTCCAGCCAGCTTGTTGAAAGCTGACACTGCCACTGCCCATTCTGAAAATAATGAGTTCCGCTACTATGCCACACTGCCTATTTTCATAACAGACACCTGCACTTAATAAGAGAGGCAGCAGGGAATCAGAACCCTTTGTGACTTCCCCTAAAGCCATGCCGATGGGAAGAGCATTAAGCAGAAAGGATGGGGAGAGGCATGGTGGCCCTGGACTGACAGGAGGCTGATGCAGTGCAGGTCATGGTGATAATCCTGTGGGCAGCAATTACCTTAGCCCACTTCGGAACCACTGCACTGCTAGAACAAGGGCTCCGGGATGTCATCAAGCCTCTTTACTGATATTAAATAAGGGTTACAGGGACCTCAGTGAGCACCTTTCTTTCCAGCCATTGGACAGACGTTTTCAGTAATCAGATAGCTCATGCAAAGACCCCCAGAGAACAGCAAGGCAAAAAGTAAGAGATTACTAATCCTCAAGAAAAGAGGAAAGAAAAAATATCATCTGGCATCCTATTCAATCTGATCTAATTGCTCCTTTTAATTGGGAAGTTTTGCCTGGGTCATTTGCATTCTCAACCCAGCAGATTGTGCCAGTGCAGAGTTTCAAGGAGAGGTGATTCAATCCCAGGAAACACCCACAGGCTGGAAAGAGCAGTCCCTTCTTCTTTCTTTGAAAACATCATACCCTGGCACTAACAGCTGCCTAAAATGTGCTTTTTGAAGACACTAGCTGAAAAATTGTTTTGTCCCTTCAGACTGTGGCTAAAGCAAGTCAGAATGGCTGAAGAGAAAGGAAGGCTGCTTTGCTTAGTGCTACTAACAGTGTCATGCAGACTTTCAATTATAATGGTTACTTTAATAAAAGGCTCACGAGAAACAAGCTGCATCCCTTGTCCCCATCCAGTTTGTCTTTTCAACATTGTTCTAGAAAAACGAGTGCATGACCTGTTATCTTACTGAATTCCACTGTAAGCAGGACTGGATAAAAACTAAGAGGTTAAAAAAAAGGGCTTTAAGAAGCATGATGACCCTAAATATCCCCCCTCTTTTGTCAAATACAATTTGAACAGATGGCTTCTAAATTCACAACAGATTAGAATCATGGGACAGCAAGCACTTATTTCTTGCTTTCTCTATTGCAGACACTATTCTGTATGTGAACTCATTTACTCCTTAGAACAACTCTATAAGGATGGTCTTACTGTGTGCCCTGCTTTGCAGATCTGGAATCTGAGGCAAGGTCACACCACTAGTGAGTTGTGCAGACGGAATTTAAATCCAGACCATCTGGTTCCTAAGTCCATGTTGTCCACCAGTTTTACACAGGGAAGAGAGACCTTTTTTATTTTTATTTTTTTGTGGAGGCAAACTCAATGACTTGGGCAAGCAGCATCATCAGACAATAGGAACAGTAACAGAAAACTCAAAAAGCATAGCGGTAGAGGAACACTCCTTTAAACCTATTACTAACCCAAGCTAATAAAAGTCAATTAGGCAATACAGAAATTCCTGCTCCTCATAACGATTAATCCAATTTGGACATTTTAAGAGCCATAGACTCTTCTGAGAAGTTGATGAAAACTATGAACCCTGTAGAATCACATGCATATACGTGTGCACACACACATATTTGCAGATCATTTTAGAAGGTTTACGCTTGGTGTTGTAGGGGAGGGAAAAAGAATTTCCAGAAAAAGAATTTCAAAAGAAAAGCATATGACTGTATTTAACATAAGCTTTATGTGACATAGACGCCTTCATAAGGAAACGAAGACTTGTAGAAATGGTTAAGTCTGAGCATGGTTTTTTTTTTTTTTTTTTGGAGACAGAGTCTTGCTCTGTCACCAGGCTGGAGTGCAGTGGCGCCATCCTGCAACCTCCACCTCCTGGGTTCAAGCAATTCTCGTACCTCAGCCTTCCGAGTAGCTGGGATTACATGCACAGGCCACCACACCCAGGTAATTTTTGTATTTTTAGTAGAGATGGGGTTTCACCATGTTAGCCAGGATGGTCTCTGTTTGGGTGAGGGAGAAAGGACAAGATGGAGGAAGGTGAACAAGAAGGCACAATCCATGTTGCTTCTGGGTTCTTCCTCACCAACTTTCCCAGGCACGGGAAAATGCAGCCCCCCGCCCCCCTCCATGCAGATCGACAGAGCATGAGCCAGGTGATGTCAATCCGAAGAGATCGCAACTTACCCAGCCACGCCTATGGAGACACCCCTATCACGCCCTTATCCCGCCCACTGCCCTCCCCCTTCCAGTACCAATGCATAAAAGTCCGCGGCTGCTGGCAGGAGCCGGCCTGACTTCTTCAGCCCCTCCTACTTGTGGACCGGAGAACCTCACCGGAGAGCACCAATGTGACTTTCCTGCCCCATACCTGAGGACCCGAGAACCTCGCCGGAGAGTGTGTGCATATTTGCAATAAAAGACTGCCGCTTTCTTATGTACTTTGGCCTCATGTTTAATTATTTAGCTCTCCTAAATTAAGTATTAAATTAAGACAATTATTAAATTAAATTAAATTAAGACAGTCTCCATCTCCTGATCTCGTGATCTGCCTCCTCGGCCTCCCAAAGTGCTGGGATTACAGGCATGAGCCACCGTGCCTGGCCAAACCTGCGCATTTTTATAGTAGGGTTGATGAAGAATGGAAAATCATGGAAAAATGTGATAAGACAAATGGGCAGGAGCTAAGAGTAGTAAACTGCAGGAAACTTAGCAAAGCCTGTTCCTTCACTTGGATTCCCTCTGGCTATGGGGAGGGCGCCCCTCACATGAGGGTCTTATGACCTGCTTTGGAGAGAAAGGGGCGTGAGAGTCCTTCCTGTACTTGCCATTTCTCAAATTCCTTCAGCTTAAAATAGTCAGTCTGCCAAGGCGCCCTATTTCGGGGTAATGTGTTCTGAGCCCTTTCCACGGCTGTACATTAGTATCCTTTTCTCTGTGGCACTGGAAAACGTCACAAAATAAAATGGACCTGCTTCAAAGACTTGTTGTGAGCTCAAATGAAATAAGTTAAACAAGCAGCATGCTGCTTAGAATATAATAAACAATCATGAGTTATTATTCCTAAAAATTAGTATTTTGGCATAATTTATCTATGGAGGCAGGAATTATGCAATACATTTTGCAGAGTCCATCTTACATGGTCCAACATTTAAATAAGTTTACTACATGTTCCCCCAAACCCCAATCTAAAGACTATCACTTGAAGAGGTAACATTTAGCTAACTTGAAAATTAACTCACAATGTGCTTTATTCTCTTTCAATAAGGTGAGAGGAATAGACTTTTTTGCTCCGTTTTCAACAAAAACATTTTTTTTTAAGCTTGAACTCTTCTCCAGAAGAGGTGATTAAAACATTTAGGTTTGTTATTCTTACCTTCTCTAATCAAGCTGGATCTTATCATCTACTTGGTTTGCCTGATGAATATTCAAATCTGAGTATTTTCTTCTTTTGCAGCTCAGCTTTGAAGGACTTCAATTGCAAGCTTATTTTAATTGCAAAGAGAATGCAACAGGATCTCAGGGCTAAGTGGTGGTTAAACAACATGCTATTAGAAGTAAACTAGGCAGCTTCCATTTGCATGTTTTTGCATTTGCATTTTAAAATCCTGTGTTAGATATGATCAAAGCTGCTCTGCATCCCAATTTTCTACAGGATATATTTAGCACCAGTAAAGTGCCATTCAGCCTTATGAACAAGCATTCTTGTCCTTGCTGCATTCTTGACCTTACTGATCTTGCTACCGTTTTCCCTGGCTGCCACACTGCCCCCTTCTACCACCCCCACCTATTCCAGGTTCTCATTAAAACAAGTCTTCCACTCCACTTGCTTGCCTTTTGGCAAAGGCGTCTTCCAAATGCCGAGGTGGACATCTAAGTGGGAGACCCCTGCTGCGCTGTAACAGGCTGAGAACTTATTGGTGATTTCTGCTTTTAGCTCACATCAGACACCACCAAGTCTTTCCTCTAGTTCCCCAACTTGGGTTTTTTTTTTTTTTTTAATTGAGATGGAGTCTCGCTATGTCGCCCAGGCTGGAGTGCAGTGGGGTGATCTCAACTCACTGCAACCTCCATCTCCCGGGTTCAAGCAATTCTCTTGCCTCAGCCTCCTGAGTAGCTGGAATTACAGGCATGTGCCACCACATCTGGTTAATGTTTTTGTATTTTTAATAGAGACGGGGTTTCGTCATGCTGGCCAGGCTGGTCTAGAACTCCTGACCTCAGGTGGTCCGTCCGCTTCAGCGTCCCAAACTGCTGGGATTCCAGGCGTGAGCCACTGCGCCTGGCCCTACTTGGGTCTTTAATCACATTAGAGGATGGAAAAATGTCTGGTGGTAATATATATGCAATGAGGAATCAAAGTGGAAAGGGAGCTGTTCACTGAGATGGTGCCTTAGGGCTCTTCCACTCTTAGAGAATACGGAGAAACCCAGGAATAGGCAAAGTTGTGAAGCAGATTCCTCAGGGTCTTGTGGTCTATACCTGCTCTGTGCTCCCCATTTGCTGTTTGCAAGGGGAACCAGGCTGCCTGAGAGAATCTGGGGTGCTCTGCTCTTGAGAATGAACAGCTTCTTTGCTGGGGCTGCAATCTTCAGGTTTGGTCTGTCAGTTGTGATTGAAAAAGCAAGGGAGAGAAGGAAGGAACCCATCACTCTCTTGCTCTACAGTCTGTAAAACATTAAGTTAGGCATCGCGAGTACATAAAGGTTTTGCTTTTTGCCCTTAAGGAGATATCAATCTTTTTGAGGAGACAACATAAATTCAATCAGAAGCTATAAGTGAGCAAGAATGTATATACTCAAGTGACTTAATGTGGTGGTAATAAACTACTTTATAGATGTTCAAATCAGGGAAAAGGCCAATATTTCTAATTCAATTGATGTTTCCTGTATTCTGTAGGCTAGAAAAAGTTCTGTAGGCTAGAAAAAGTTTCCCCTATGTAAGTCTAAAGAAAAGTGAACATTTGAAATAAGAGAAAGGTGAATCAAGTAAGGGTGAAAAAGAATGGTCTTTGATTAAAGATAAAATAACCCCTTAAATCACACAAAGACAATTAAGAAATACTGTTAACATCCATTCATTCATTTAGTAAGCGGACTGCCTTTTTGTGCCAGATATTCAGTATACAAATATAAATAAGATGCACTTATGTCTATGAGGAGCTCACACTTCCTGCATTAAACAGAATTAAAGTGTTATAAAAGAAACAGAACACAACCCCCCCAAATGTACTATAGAAGTATAGAGGATTTGTCATTTTATTCAGCATAGATCTTAAATTAGAGTGGAGAATCCTAAGCTTTGTGAGATGTGTTTAATATGATCAAGAGGAGCCAGATGTTAATCTAGGGTAGAGTTTCTCACCCTGGAACTATCGACATTTTGGACCAGATAGCTTGTGGCGGGGAAGGGAAGAAAGGAGGATTGACCTATGCACCGTAGGATGTTTAGCAGCCCATCCCTGACCACTCCCTAGATCCCAGTAGTGCCCCCACTTCCAGCAGTGACAATCAAAAATGTCTCCAGACATTTCTGGGAGGACATAATTGTCCCTGATTGAGAGAACCACCGATCCAGGAGGTGAGCATATTCACCTTTAATAGACAGAAACGTCCTTAGAATGAATGCCTGTGAGTTGATGTAAGAGAACTTCCTCCAGCTGGATATGACTTAATGATATAGTTTTCGGCTCTCCAGTCAAAGAGAGCACTTCTCATACTTGACCTGTGAGAATGCAAATTAGTATAATTCCTATAAAGAACAACTTGACAATGTTTATCAAAAATACCAGGCTGTATACACACTGACTCTGCAATTCCACCTTAGGTACTAATGTTGTGAGTAAAATAAATAAATGTCTAATTGATATATGCACAGGGTTTTTCACTGCATGAAATAACAAAGGATTAGAAGCAATTTAAATGTCCATTAATAAGAGTTAGTTATAAAAATTATACTATTTTTATGTAATGAATACTAAGCAGCCATATTCAATAATGAGGAAGCTTTTTAAGAATTGATATGGGGCTGGGTAAGGTGGCTCCCGCTGTAATCCTAGGACGTTGGGAGGCTGTGAGGGGGCGGATCGCCTGAGCTTAGGAGTTCAAGACCAGCCTGGGCAACATGGTGAAACTCTATCTCTACTAAAAATGAAAAAAAAAAAAAAAAAAAAAATGAGCCTGGCATGGTGGCATGCACCTGTGGTCCCAGCTACTTGGTTGGGAGGCTGAGGTGGTGGAACGGTTTGAGCCTGGGAGGCAGAGGTTGCAGTGAGCTAAGATGGTACCACTGCATTCCAGCCTAGATGATAGAGTGAGACCCAGTCTCAAAAAAAAAAAAAAAAAAAGTATTGATATGGAATAATCTCTAAAATACATTTTTGAGAAAAACAACAACTAAAACAAAACAAAAATCCAATAATAATAACAAAATTTCAAGATACAGACATATTTTGTATGCTACCATTTGTATTAAGAAGAGAAAAATGAGTATATTTGCTTGTAGATACATAAAATATTGCTGCAAGGATTAATAAAAAATTGCTATCAGAGAAGGAAAATGGTGCCTGGGGAACAGAATGGATGGAACAGTTTTAGCTTAACATCCTTTTGTATTTTTGGAATTTTAAACTATATGAACTTATTACCTACTCAAAAATAATAAAAAATTTAAGATCTGGTGCTCCTCACCTAGGCAAAACTGAGCAAGCATGCACTCCGAAGTTTCTGTCAGTGATGATGGATTCGTGCTGGTCTATGCTTCAACACCCTTTTCGTCTGCTCTTTGCTGTACGGGGAGGTCAGCCTGGCCATGCAACTAAGGAAACCATAATTTTCTTATCCATCTGGGTTATCTAAAAGCTCCAAGCTGGGCAATGTGAGTAGTTTTCAAAGTCAACAGCTGAGAAATGCTTTTTAAAGTAATGTCTGTTAGGTCACAAAATAAAAGTTTACTTAAGTTACTTTTCCCAGACTTTCTGACTCCTGTTTATTAGTTGATTTCTCTGCCCTGCCCACTCCCCGCCACCCGCCTACTTTCCTATTCCTGGTAGCTCTAGCAGTTGGTTTTCAAATCATACATTCCTCAAACAATAAATCCAAAGATGACCTAGACAAACAACTATGAAATTAAGTCAAAACATCAATAAAAATGATTAAGAAAAAAAGGCGTTTATTTTTATTTCTCTAGTCTGTATTTTGGGAATTGACTAAATGTCAACCTACAAAATTTAGAAAAACATATTTTAATTGCCAGTTATCAAATCCACCTCTTCTGTCAGTACTGGGCTTAACTGAATTTATCACATCTCATGAAAGCGCAATATTATACTAACTGCCCTCATTTAGTCAATGCTAAACACTTACCCTCCACTTGCTGCTAATGTTACCTTTGTAAAACAAACAAATATGCCACTTGTCTGTACCAAAAAAAAAAAAAAAAATGTTTAATGGTTCCCCATTCACCTACAAAATAAGATGTGTATATTTTGCCACAGTTTAAAAAATGTCCTTGACTATCTGATCCATTTCATTTTCTGATTGGTATGTTCTCTTATTGAGATAGCCAGGTGGGAAGGGGGTCTCCAGAGAATCTCCAACCAGCCTGTGCACTGCAGGGAACGTGCACTGGGGCGGAGCCCCAGGAAGTCTGCACCATTTGCCGCAGGGAGGAGCCTGGCCCTTCCTCTTCCTGTGTGAATCCTGGGATTCAAACGCCGGGCAGGAAGTGCTCTAGTAGGGACTCAGGCCTTGGGAGAGTCCCTTTTTCCCCCTTTTCTTCCTTTTCACTCAGTAAAACCCTGTCTTGCTAACCATTCAAATTGTCTGCGAGCCCGAATTTTCGTGGCTGTTGGACAAAGAACTCCATCTTTAGCTGAACTAAGGAAAAAGTCCTGCAGCATTATTGTCATTTGTCAGACTCTGTGTCTTATTTATGTATCTGAAAACAAGCTTCAAAGAAGGATTATGGTCTTCATTTTACAGATGAGGAAACTGAGGCCCAGAGAATTTCAGCTCATCTAAGGTGTGCATTTACTAAGTAGCAGGGTTGAAATTCAAAACCGGGACTACCCGGGAGGCGGAGCTTGCTGTGAGCTGAGATCCGGCCACTGCACTCCAGCCTGGGCGACAGAGCGAGACTCCGTCTCAAAAAAAAAAAAAAAAAAAAAAAAGAAATTCAAAACCAACTCTGACTCCCAAACTCATGTTAAGTGTCTCCAAGAGTACAGAATGGGAAATAAACATGAGCTCATGATGTATGTGGATAAAAGAAAATACAGACAAAAGGGGTAAATTTCAAAAGAATTTTTGAAAGGTAACTTCACCCCAAGATCTTTTCTGATAACACCAAACAGCAGCAATTGTTCCATTTCTCTTCTTCTATATCAGTTTGTTGTTTTACCAACCTCAGGACACTTTGCACATATTGCCTCTTCTGTAGTTTCAATGTTTGTCTTTCCAAACCTCATGTTGAAATTTAATCCCCAATGTTGGAGGTTGGGCCTAGTGAGATGTGTTTAGGTTATAGGGGTGGATCCCTTGTGAATAATGTCCTCCCTTGAAGATGAATGAGTTCTCCATTAGTTCCCATGAGAGCTGATAGATAAAAAGAGTCTGGCACCTACTGTCCCTCTTTTCCTTCCTCCATCCCCATTTCATCTCTGCACACACTGGCTCCCTCTTGCCTTCTACCATGAGTGGAAGCAGCCTGAAGCCTTCTCCAGAAGCAGATACTGGTGCCAGGCTTCTTGTACAACCTGTAGAACTGTGAGTGAAATAAACCTCTTTTCTTTATAAGTTACCTAGCCTCAGGTATTCCTTTACAACAGCACAAACAAACTAAGCCTTATACTTGGTTATTTTTTGGCTGCCTTCTCTTCCCTGCATGCTTGGGAAACAGAGTTCTAGGCAGAGGGTGCAGCTAGTGCAAAGGCCCTGTGCAGGGGCTCATGGGAAAGAGTGAGGAGTTCAGAATGGCAGCTGGAGCCAACCAGGTGAGGAGAGAATAAGGGACAAGGTTAGAGACACAAGATGGAGGGATTATGCAGGGCTTTGCACATGCATCCATTTGCAAAGAGGTTCCTGCGGACCAAGCTATTTCAAACTGCAAGTCCACTGACTTCCACTCTCTGCCACTTCTGAAGCCCAGCTGAACTTATTTTTTTCCATAACATTAATCACCTAAAATACCAAAACATTTACCCATTTATTATGAGTATTATATATGAAATGTCTTCCCCTGCTGGAATGCAGGTTTCAAGGGGCAAGATTCCGTCCTTTTTTGCTCATTGATACCCTAAGTGCCTAGATCAGGGAACAGCCCATGATAAGCTCTCAGCAAACACTTGTTAAATGAATAAATACTGCCTTTTGTGTTTTAGCCTGCCTTTGTAGTATGCTACAGTTTTTATGGTTTTCAGTTAGCTTTGACTAATTGCACTCAAAGGTAGATTTTTCTCTGAGGACATATATAGGTGAGGTAATCATACATCCTGGGTGTTTTGGGAATAATTATAGTTCAAATACTAAGCAATAATGCCACCATAAGTATTCTTACACTACTCTCAATTTTCACTTAAGATATGGTTTTAATATAAAGGGATATAGATCAGTGTTTTGGGGGGCTAATTTAGATAATAAATTCTATTCCTCTAAAGTCATCTGCTATGGAGATAGGAAATTTCTAATTCTATTTGTAAATAGGGTACATCTTATTTGGGGACTTGTAAGCAACTGATTACAATACCCGTTTTTGTTTAAAATACTTTGGAAAATGTAATAATAAATACATTTACAGAAAAATACCCCAAACTAAATAATATTCTTTCAAATTTGTCTTTCTAACCTAGGGAATACTTATTATAACTATATTTGCTCCTTGGACATTTTCTGGAACATTTAAAACTTTGTGATGAGTTCATTAGGGTAACAGTGGCTAGGAACATATGTTGACCTTGCGGACCACTATGCTTTAGAACAAAGCTAAACATTAAAATACTGTTTCCCTTCCAATAAAATTTCAGCTGATGCTTATTTATTATACTATACCATGAATTATTGGGCTTGCCTTCCTTCCTTCCTTCCTTCCTTCATTCGTTCCTTCCTTCCTTCCACCCTTCCTTTCTTCCTTTTTTCCCTTCTTCCCTTGCCCCTCCTTTTTATTTGGCACAGGCCTAATAGAATTTATTTGCCAATATTTTATAACAGAATCAATATGCTGTTTTTCATTACTTACTTTGTTGCAATGTAATATAGTTTGTAACTGAAATGATAATATATGACAATTTTTAAGCCACTTCTTAGGAGAAGTTGAAATGCACGCATGGGTGAGCTCCACCATGTCATGTAATACCATACTCAGGTAAATTAACACAAAGCTCTGTATTTTTGTATATTTAATGTCAAAGATTAAGAATAATGTTCAGTTGTTGTAAGGGTGGGATGCAGTATTCTCAGTACTGCTTATAGGAACACAAATTAACCAACGGATTAAGAATATTACCAATATTTATACCCTTTGAGCCAGTAATTCTACCCCTTGGAATTGAATTTAAGATAGTTAACAAAATAACTGGTTAGGGTTTATGAACAATCAAGTTCATTACAGGGCTATACAGAAGAAACTTTCTCAATAACCTGCCCCTAACAGACAGACAAGCTTTCTGTTCCCAAGGTAGGACTTCCTGAGGAGGCCATGACTCAAGAAATCGTGGTAGCTGGTGGACCTCTCTCTGGCAGACTGGCCCAGTACCTGTCACCGATATTGCATGAGACCAAGAGTAAGTGGCTCTTCATAAACTTATGCATGCCACTTACTCTTGTTCTTGTCACCACATAATTTGCCTACAGTTATATTATATAAAGAGGATGAAGGATGAGTTCAAAAAGTGTTCTTGTTCCTTTGAAATGAAGTTGAATGGTTTGGGAAAACTTGACAAAGGTGGGCTGCTAAAACCAAGTTGCTATTGAATTAAGGATGAGTGAGACAGCTGTAAAAGATAGGAAAATCATTGTGAACACCTAACATTCTTATTCTTAATTATGATTGCCTCTCTCCATTGTAACAAAATGGAAGCAGAAAAATACTGACGTTCCATAGTGAGTTTCTGTAAGAAAGATGAACCAAAACTCCAACCAATGGATCCATTCTCAAAGAAGATATCCGGCCTTATAAATGATTACTGAATGATATAAACTCACTAAATTGTTAGTGAATGATACAAATTCAAGTGTTTTAAGTTGAAAGAAAAATCTTAGGAATATATGTGTCATTTTTATAATTCTTCATTTTTACTAATTTTTGATAAATTATATCAATAAATTGTGATGCTATAGGCTGCAAGAAATTTATACCTAACATAACATGTAGAGAAATACATATGTAGAAAAAATATTAGAAGGAAGTAGACTAAATGTCAGTTGGTTACCATATGGCGGGGTTATGGGTGATTTTTAAAACTATTCTTTTGTATTTGAAAAACTCTGGAAACATAGTCTTATTTTAACTGTGTAAAATGTAGCGAAATGTAAAGGGTAAGACTGGGAAAACAGGATTCCTACCAAGTTGAGCCCCATAGCCAAGAGGTTTCCCATTTTACAATCCTTGTTAAATCTTCCAAGTTAACCACCGCTAAGAATATTCATGGTGCAAAATTGAGAAGGGTGTTCTTCTCAGCAATCGCACTTTTGAATCTTGTTTTATCTCAATGCACTCTCTGGGTTTTCCAGTATTACACCCGTTCTTACTTGGTTTAAACTAGTTCCACACACGCGTATCAAGTATATAATTAGGCTCTACTATATATCTGGGAAGAAATCTGGGATTAGACCTGCCTAGTTGAGGTACTCTTATTATGCGTTGCTGCTTGATAGTACTAACCAGCTTTAGAAGGTTCACTGTCACCCTGACGTGGAGGCACATGATGCCTCTGGTTCAACAGCATTAAAATGCCTTTTCTAGGAGTTGCTTTTCACTGCTCCTCATTGGTCCTTAACATTCTTTCCTGTCTGGGCCCCAGTCCATCTCTGGCTTCTGGTGTAAGCCATATAGATGCCACAGTCTCTTTTACTTCTGATTTTAGGATCCATTTTTTCTTCTTTTGTTATTAATGTCTATAAGTACTACATGCATCTGAGTTGGACTTTGAATAGGGAAGATTTCAACTGTACAGGAGGGAGGACATCAGAGAAACCTGCACAAAGAAAGGAACAGATGTTGGAGGAATATTCCATTTATTCAGGAAAGGGTGGGTTGTCCTGAAAGCTTCAGCATAGTATATTCATAAGCAGAGGCATCACTAGAAACATTTATCATCTAGCACTCACCTAGATGTGCCTGACTTATCAGATTGGGTGACATTTGTGAAACCATAATACCGGGATGTAGTTAACACAAAAGTGGCTATTACTGGGAGATAACAAACATATTATCTCCCAAACATCTTATCTTGTTGTAAGGGTGGGGTGCAGTATTCTTAGCACTGCTTATGGGAACACAAATTAACCAACGGATTAAAAATATTACCAATATTTATACCCTTTGAGCCAGTAATTCTACCCCTTGGAATTGAATTTAAGATAGTTTGAGAAATTATCTTATTTCCCAAAATTGGAAAGCCTTAATAGCCTCAACAAGTTTGGGCTTTTGTGTTGGGCAATAAGAAGACACTAGAGGTTTTCCAACAGACCAGTGAAACAATTAGAAAACTTACAAAGGAAGCAGATTTAAAGTTGCATTGATTAGCAGGGGAAGTCCACAGGTAGAGATATCAACTATGAGGCTATTTCCATACAAGAAATAGGAAAGAATCCATCAATGTTGTTAGTAAGAATACAAAGAGAAGAGATATGGAAATTATTACAGAAGTGGCATTGGCAGCATTTAATGACTGGTGGCATGTAGGAAGCAAGGCTAGAAAAAGAATCAGGGATGATTCTAAGAGTTCAAAGCAGAGTGATTAGGAGAATGTTGGAGAGGTTGCAAAGATGGTTCGAGCTCAGGGAACAAGGCTAGACTAGAAGATGTCTATGGGAAGCTATGCCAAGGGTAGGCAAAGAGCACAGGCTGGGCAGCTCTGCTACCCCTCCGGAATCCCCCCACAACTCACTTCAAATAAATGTATAATCCAATAAAAGCAGTGTACTTCCCATGAAGCCTCCCTTTCCAACTGAATTGATCCTGAAATTCCCTTTTATGTAAAAATTCCGAAGCCACTACTAAAGTATACAAGTGTGGAAAGATGGGAATAGCAGGCCCACAACCAGCTGTGTGGTGGAGCTGGCTCACAGAGCTGCTTGTGTTCATCTCTTCCCAACGCCATGACAGTGACATCATGTAGGTAGCCTGAAACTGGGCCACTGTGGGAATATTCACACCCCAGAAATTGGCAAACCCTCTAAATTCAGGCACTTTTCCCCTAGAAAGCCAGTTGCTAAATATTTATATCTCTCTTGAGGAACTGGCTATGAAAGCAAGAAAAATAGTGAAGTATTACGTAACACTTGAATGACTCTTAAGATAAACTTTAAGAATATCAGCTGGAAGGAGAAAAAGGAGAAGCTCATGAGTTTGAGGTATGATTGATATGCATGGCTATGAAAGTTCATGAAAGGTGGGATGGCAAATTTATTCCCTTGCAGAAGGGATCTCCAAATATTTCTAGGTTACTCATCGGTACCTCGAGGAAAAAAATTTCCTCTGCTTTTTTAAACAATGTTTAATACTCTGGTACAAATAATGTTTTTCAAAGATGACCGTTGTTCCTGCTTCTCATTCTTCCTGTTAGAATGGTCCTGCTGGGTTTCCTTTACAAATTAGATGAATACTTAAATTGAGCAATAATGAAAATCTTCAGCAGGCTAGCCTGCTGAATGTGGGAAGCAATTATGAAGGAGATAGCAAATCACCATGGTAGTATAATACTAAACTCCTCTTTCAGGGTATCTTTTCAGAACTAGATCTGTGTTACAACGTCCACACCGCCCCCTCTACAAGCCCCATCTGCACAGTCTTTCTCCTACCTCCTCCAAAAGGCTAGTGTATTTTGTACTCACTCTTTTCATAATGAATCATTTCTAAGGCTTAATCCTTCAACTGTGAAATTTATTACAGAAATTGTTCACTAGAGCAGGCAAGATACAAGAGATGATTCTATCTAACTGACGTTTTGCTTGGATTAAGGTTAAGATACCATGATTTAGAACCATATTCTCCTATACAAGACAAAATATGGTTCTTCAAGTCTAGTCAACTGTTGGAAAAAAGTGAGGATTGTGCAGTAGGAATTTCCATTTCATCTTCAAGAAAGATGATTAGGTGCTACAAAGTAATCCAATCTCTTGCTGTGTGGTTTGAGCACATATCTGGTGCTCAAAAATGTTTATGGAAAGACTGGAATATTTTCCTGTAACAGTAAGGTTCCATTACACTAAGCTTTATATCAAATATTTGAGGAACTAAGAGAATAAATGCCCTTTTAACTTAAAATAATGTTTTCAACTGTTGGATTAATTTACTCAATGAATAATATGCAAATCTTGAGTATTAATTCCATTAGCCTGAGTATCTTTAATTCTCATTTAAGGAGAAAATATTTAGCATGATTTGTCGATTCATTACCATTTTAAAGTTGCCAAAACAGAATACATGGTGATATTAAAAAGTATAAAGAAAGTGACAAGAGAGATATGATGAATTTATTCACCATAAAAAGGGGAAAAGGAACAGGAGAAATAAAGATAAGAAGGCTTCCCTTTGTCTAGTGGTGCTACAGCTTCTCAGGAATGAAGATGGTAGATTAATGTTCATGACTTGTAAGGTCAGTATAAAAAATCTGGTGAAGTCAGTCTCTCTTCAATTCTCTTTTTTGCCAAAACAAACAAACAAACAAACAAGCCAAAAAAACAAAAGTGAGTTAACTGATATCAAGGAACTTATCAAAGTTGTCAGACAAATGTATACCTCTCTGGTAATTTAGGGGCACATCACTGCACCTGGCTAATTTTTTTCATATTTGAAGAGAGGAGGTTTCACCAGGTTGCCCAGGCTGGTTTGCTATAAATTTCATGCATCAAGGTACACATAGGAGAAACAATAACTAATTAGACATATTGCTAAGGGCCAAGTGAATGACAGAAAACAAAAAGTACTATGTAGAAATTGGAACTTGGTGCAGCCTAGAAGAATAAATATGCATTGCGTAAGTGGCAACTGAAAGAGAAGACAAACGTGTCAAAGGCTACAATGCTGAGGGATAGGTACCATGGTCAGGCTGTGAAGCAGAAGGATCTGACTAGTGTTTTGAATACAATGTGATCTGACTAGTGTTTTGAATGCCAGACTATGGGAAGCTGATTAGTGGCCTGAAGAGTATACACCCCATCCTAGAGGTTAGCAATATATTATGATGTAGGAACATATTTTGTTGAACAGTTACTATGCTCTAGGTGCTTTTATGTTCTAAAGATTTCATAAGCATTATCTTTATTGAAACTTCACAATAATCCTAGGAGGTAGAACTCATTTAACTCATATTTTATAGTCAAAGAAACTGAAGCTCAGAAAATTTAACCAACTTGCCCAAAGTCAAATAGCTAGTAAGAAATACTACTAACTTTAGAGCCTGCATTCTTTGTAAGCTTATTGACATGGTACCATGATAGGAATGGCAGGATCAAAGACCCATTGACAGTGCATGGTATAGACATACCATCATCCAGGACCCCCTTCGGACACCAAAATCCATGGATGCTCAAGCCCATTAAACAAAACATAGTATTTGCATATAACCCACATACATCCTTCCATGTATTTTAAATTTTTTCTATATTACTTATAATACCAAATACAATGTAAATGCTATGTAAAGAGTTGTTATATGGTATTTTTAAAAGTTGTATTTTTTATTGTTGTATTGCTATTTTTTGTTTTTATTTTTTTGAGTAATATTTTTGATCCATGGTTGGAGGAATCCATGGATGTGAAATTCATGGATAGGGAGGGCTGGCTGTATTGGGGATAGTGGAATAAAGGAGATGGACAAATGGTTAAAACAATAGTCCCTGGACAAGCAATGAGAAGGGCAGTAAAGAAAGAAAGACAAGAGTGCAATACATGTTTTGAAGCCAGAATGATCGGAACTTGCTCTCTATTACAGACTGAATATTTGTGTCTCCCCACAACTCATGTTGAAACCTCAAACCCAATGTGATGGTTATTTGGAGGTGGGGCCTTTGGGAAGTGATTAGGTCATGAGGTCAGGGACCTAATGAATTCTCAGATTATTGCTTTTGTAAAAGAGACCCCAGAGTACTCCAGAAACCTCCTTCCACCATGTGAAGATGCAGCAAGAAGACAGCTGTCAATGAACCAGAAAGGGAGCCATCTCTAGACACTAACTGCTGGCACCTTGACCTTGGACTTTCCAGCCTCCAGAAATAAATTTCTGCTGTTTGTAAGCTACGCAGTCTGTGGTATTCTGTTACAGCAACCTGAAAGAACTAAGACAGACTAACGGATTATGAAGGGTGGTGGAGGAAACAAGAACCTGGAGATGGGGCCTGGATCTTAGTGGGAAGGCTGTAAAAGTTGGGTTTCTAGAAAAAGACTGCAGGAAATGAGTGGAAAGAGGAAAGCAATGGACTCACAAAATGGCAATTGCTGGTGTTGGGTACTGAGTGGGATCATGCCTACCATATCACATACATCTCTGCTGACTCCATAAGCAATTTCCTTTTGAAGATTCATGATCAGTCATACCAGAGTGGCAATCACGATTAGCACTGCATTTATCAGTTCAGAATTTATGAAAATGAAATTTCTTTTGATATTCTCCATTACTCTCTGAACCTTTAACTCAAACTTCCATTTCCCCTGAATTTGTTTGGTACTTTTCTGATGGTATGTTTCTGATTGTTTTAAAATGACTGTGGTTAGAAGAACTTTTGCTTTAATGGAATATTTAGGCTATCACAAACTTTCTCTGTTAATCAGCTATACCAGTAGATTTCATGCTTTTCTGACACCATCCAGTGTAAAAAAAAATGATATAACAACCCAGTACACACATTCATATTCAACCACCTACCTATTTTACCAAAATCCAGTGTTAATAAAACAACACTTACCTTCTCATATTTTCTACTCAATTCTATTCCATTTTAAAATGCTCACTGAAACTCTCCAAATTGACATCCATAGTGACCCACAGATTGAAAACAGCAAGCTTAATTCAGAGCTCCATCCAAGTAGGTAACCATGTGTTCAGCTTGGGCTCTCTGCTATCACAGAAACTGGCACATAGAGCTTTAGAAGTGTTGAAAACAAGAAAGAAGGAGTGAACCACATTTTTTTTTGTAGATCATTTATTTTTCTTAATTTAAGAAACATTCAGTAAATACATTACATGGCAATCTCACTAAGTTTATGCCATCTGAAAATTTAGTAAATGTGTTACCAATCCCAAATTCAAGTTAATTGATAAACTCAGTTATAACTTGAATCCAATCACCACTAAAAATTGGAGCTTAAATCTACAAATTGGGGTTTACGTCTCCTGAAGGTCATATTCATGACAAAGCAGAATATTACATCGATTTAGAACATAACATTAATTGATATAGAATTTCAATAAGCTGCAAAAAGTAGTTAGTCTGGAGTCAAATATATGTATGGCAACACAATCTCACCATTCCTGCCTCGGTAATTGCTAGAACATATACTAATGTTAAAAAATGTGGGCCGGGCGCGGTGGCTCACACCTGTAATCCCAGCACTTTGGGAGGCCAAGGCAGGTGGATCGCGAAGTCAGGAGTTCAAGACCAGTTCAAGACCTGGCCAAGATGGTGAAACCCTGTCCCCACTAAAAATACAAAAATTAGCTGGGTGTGGTGGTGGGCACCTGTAATCCCAGCTACTCGGGAGGCTGAGGCAGGGAATTGCTTGAACCAGGGAGGCAGAGGTTGCAGTGAGCCGAGATCGGGCCACTGCACTCCAGCTTGGGCAACAGAGTGAGACTCCGTCTCAAAAAACAAACAAGCAAGCAAACAAACAAACAAACAAAAACATGCCTCATGATTACAGAAACACTTTTTTCACAGGCGCTCTATTCCAGCAAGCAAATCTCTGTGATATGACCTCATGAACCCCCTAGAAATGACCTGTGTGTAAAACACTCATGACTTAATATGTTATGGTCTGTGTCCCTCCTTCCATATGGTAGATCTTCTTCACTGTTATATCCAAAGTCAGTTTAATTTAGTCCAATTAATTAAGCAATTGTATACTAAGAGCACTGAGGATACAACATGAGTAAACATAGACTCTGCCCTCAAGAAGCATATTATGAAGTCAGAAAGGCAGATGTCTAAACAAATGATAATTCCAGAGTGGGAAAGGCAGACAATGAGAGGATGAGACAAATGGGGGAAGAGGGCTTGACTAAGACAGACAAAGATTCTGCCTGATGAGTGGTGTCATTTCTCTCATGACAAAGAATCTAGCACATACAGCAGCACGCCGAATAAACGATTGGTGATAGAAGACAAAATAACCCCGAAGTGCTGCTTAACTGTGTTGTTGTCAAGGTGAAGTATGTTTGTGTTTAATTGTGCTTATTGAGATGAAACACATTTATTTTTGCCTGTTGTTGCTATCCTTACTAAGGCATAGGATAACAGCAAGGAGGCTGATTATCTATTTGGAAGTTCTCAAAGTATAGTTCCTGGGCTTTTCTGGGGTTTCAGGGTCTCTTTTCGGGGGGTTTGTGAGGTCAAAATTTCTTTCATAATTGTACTAAAAGTTACTTGCCTTTTTGACTATGTTGATATTTGGACTGACTGGACAAAAGGGTAATTACTTGATAGTAATCATCTTGATTTTCACCGTGTCCCTGAAGGCATGTCCAAAAGAAAACTTGCAGCAAGGCAGCACAGGGCAATGGGGAAAACACTTATTTCGAAGACACAGACTTGATGTTTTTGGAGCCTTAGTATCTTCATCTGGAAAATGAGAAGGTTGTCCTAGATTGTGGATCCCTAACTTAGTTGTGCAGCAGAATGATCTGGAAGGCTTTAAAAAAATTACAGGTGTCAGGAACTTGTAAGATAAGGCAGAGACTGGGCCTTCTGGGATGATGCTGTGGGTGGGAAAGGGTAGAAAGGACTACATTTGTCAGCAATTCTCTCCCAATCCCTTGAATTTCCAGCGTTGCCTGCCTTCCTGAAAACCTTTCAGAGCTAATTAGATTGGCACTGAGGCAGGGGAATGATGACAGGTAGCTCCTGTCCTACTCCAGAAAAGACCCATTACTGACAGGTAAATGAGGTAGACGAGGAGGCGTGGATGACTGGTGTTTGGCACCAAATATGAACATTGAGGCAGGATGGGTATAGGAGCTGTGGATGTGACCAGAAGAGCTTCAGCTTCTTTCACAAGCACTGTGTTCTGGTAGCTTCTATATTTTCCAGTAATGGACCAAGTAACTCTGTGTGGGGTGTGTGTGTGTGTGTGTGCGCGCGCGCGCAAGCGCACGCATGTGCACAGTGTATGGTATGTGAGCCCACACACAGGGTATGGATGGGAAGCAATTACCCTAAGAGTAAAGCAATGACTTTGTTTGCAAAGAAGGCTCAATTGCAAGACAGGTTTGGCCCTGTGATTTGGGTAATAGAACAAAAGCTGCATATCTAATTTGAAATTTTTACCGATAATGGCTATATTTTGCTAGTCAAGATATTCTAATCGATGTTAAAATAATAGTACCCTGCTGAGAGCCAGCAGCCAGTCAATGCTGGATTGAGTTAGCACATTCCTTGACCTTAGGTTATGTGGGTATCTTGGAATCAGTAGAAAAAGAGAATCAAAACAGACATAAAAGACAAAAGGATAGTTTTCCTCTTCTTTCTTCAGAACAGACTCCCTGACAGTTGGGTAAGATCTGCTCTGGCAGTTCGGTGCCCTGGCTAACAAGATAATAATTGCATCCACTCTTGGAAGAGCAGAATGCAGCTCTCCTTCCTCCTCTCACCCATTTCCTACCAGCCCTGCACAGAGCTGCCCAAGAAATGGTTGTGTAACCTTTGACTCAGTTGTTATTTTTTCCTTCCTTTAATGAAGTAGACCTTTGTTTGCCTCCTTGTCCACGTCACCAGCAATGACGAACTGTAATGCCGTCATGGTAATGCAATCTGGGATACTGATCAGATGGGTTAATATTTGCCAACACATTTCACAAAGAAAAAACTCCAATCTGCCTAACTCACCTTAACGGGGGCCCGTTTTATGTGGAGCTCCCAGTTCCATAATGAATAATGTCTACAATTAACCTAGGCCAGGCCAATTTAATTTCAAGGAAAGGTTCTGCGAGTTTTACCTGCCTCAAGAGAACTGAATTCCAAGAAATTCTTGCTATAATTAGTAGAATTGGGATAAACAGTAGTACTTTTCTCTGAGCCCAGAGCCCATCTTGTCCCTTGCCACACAGCAAAAATATAGGGTATTTTTTGATGATAACAACGAATTTTGAATAGACCAGCCATTCTTTTTTTTTTTTTTTTTTGACACAGAATCTCGCTCTGTTGCCCAGGCTGGAGTGCAGTGGGCGGATCTCAGCTCACTGCAAGCTCCGCCTCCCGGGTTTACGCCATTCTCCTGCCTCAGCCTCCCCAGTAGCTGTGACAACAGGCGCCCACCACCTCGCCCGGCTAATTTTTTGTATTTTTTAGTAGAGACGGGGTTTCACCGTGTTAGCCAGAATGGTTTCGATCTTCTGACCTCATGATCCGCCCGTCTCGGCCTCTCAAAGTGCTGGGATTACATGCTTGAGCCACCGCGCCTGGCCAAGACTAGCCATTCTTTAACAGATACTTATTGAGTACCTACTATGCACCAGATAACATGTACAATTTTATTTTATATAATTTTTACTTCTCTTCTTATTTATTCTGCAACTTGTCTATGCACTGCTCTTTGGGTGTCTTTAAAATATTTATTTTGGTAAGATTATTATAGTTCTTGCTGATGATATTCTAATTCATCTTTTAATGGAACTTTTCGTAATTACAGACCCCTTTTATTAGTTAATACTGTACTAGTCACTTCAATTATCACCTAGATTTTGAATTTTGCTTTTGCTTATCATTTATATGTGCAGACAGAACTAGTTGAAAAAGACACCATCAGCAATTTCTTTTGAAAAACTAGCTATCTCTGTAGTGTTCCTCTGCAGAAAATACAGGTAATCTATTACACGTGAGACATATAGCCTCCCCTCACCTGAAAGCCTTGAAAAGTAAAAGAAGAAGATAATGTGAGTGCATTGCAAACCATTAAGAAATGAAGGAAGAAGTTAGAGACCATTATACTTGTCAGGCATATTAGCACAGTACAGTGTTTCCCAGCCACTTTCCTATTACCCCATGATGGGAGTTCAAAGTTGATGGCATCGTTTCTCCTACTCTCATTTGTGGAGGGGGCATGTTGGCTGGGTGGTGCTGCACCTGCTGAGAATCTAGCAGAATGAGATGAGTTCCTGCAGCTCTAGTTGGAACGCATAATTAATATTCCTATATGGGGGTGGAAGGAGGATGTGTCCTATGAAATGAAAGCTCATAAAGATATGTGTCAAATATGCTGGTTTAGGTGGACCTATGTGTAATAATTTACATTAAAAAGATAATTTTTAATGTCTTTTTTTACTTTTCAACTATTTATTCTGATACACAAGCTTCTCATACACATCTTGGGAGGAGTCTTCAGTACAAACAAAGAATTTTTCTCCTAGAACTATTCAAGTTGGAGGCTGTGGCCTTAGAACAATCTATTTTCCATTGTAGTAGCTTTTGGGGTCATGGCTGACTTCTCAAAATAGTTTAGATCCAGGCCCAAATGGTAACCACAGTGGCCAGTATTCCCTTCATTTGTGGGCTAAATTCACAAGAAAACTGATAGAATTTGTCCAGGTGGGAGGCAGGAGTGACCTGCAGGAGCAGAAGGTCCATCCCCAAGGAGAGGTCTGCAGTCCACAGACTGGGCATGCCAGGGAAGGGACCAGGACCCCAGGGAAAGCAGGACTGAATGTTCCTGTTCACTATCCCTGGCTGCTGACCCTCATTCCACCCACCAGGTCTACAGCTTGGCTTTGCCTCTTTTGTCACAGGACCTTATAGGGTCAGTGGACAATGCTGACCTTCAGGCTGCTTGTCTGCAACAAGGAGACTGCCATGTCTGCCCTGTCAGCCGACTGCTGAGTCACCTGACGTGAACATGTTAGTAATTCCAAACTCCTTTTTCATCCTCTGCCTTTGGGTATCTGAGCCTTCTGGGCTCACTGTCTTGTCACCACTTGCCCATTGTTTGACTCAGAAAGTCCAGCCTTCATCACTGGAGTCCATCTAGTTTCATGCTATGGTCACTGATGACCTTCATGTGGAGGGATCCAAAGGACTCTCTGCCCTCATCTTAGCTGATCTCTTAGCAACATGTGCATGTTTGAAATATCTTTGAAATATGCGCTTCTGTTGGCCTCCATGACCCACACAGCCTATTTGTTTTCTTCTGTCTTTCTGCCTGGTTCATCTTGGGTAGTTCCTGCTCCTCAGCTCAGATCTGTTCCTTGGTGTTTTTCACTACCCTCTATTTTCTCTGGGTGATCTCTCCTAATCCCACCACTTTATAACCCCATGTATCAGTTAGCTATTGCTGCAATATTGCTATGTAACCGACTACCCTGAAACTCAGTGTCAGACAGAAGTTGGCATTTTCTGAGTGAGGAAAGTGAGGCTCAGTGAGAAAAATGAACTTCTCGGGGACATGAGTGACATGTGTTCTAAATCAGATTTCCAGTTCACTGTATTTTCTACTGTGTTCTGAACTTAAAGAAAGGATCGATCATTATCTGTCTCATTTCTATGAACAGCTAATGAGCTACCATATTTCAAAAATTTTTCAAAAATCTCTCCCTTATTTTTGTTCTCCAAAATTCTGTAAAAACATGCCATTAGTGTCTCTCGTTAACTGCCTTTATCTGATTCTTAAATGAGAGCTTTCGTTCATTTGCCACAGCTATAATGACATATTTAAATTCTCCTTCTTTTTCCAAATTGTCAAAAATAATCAGTTTCTATAAAATTATTAATTATGTCTACATTTTCAAGTTCAGTACAATAAAATGTTACTAATTTGGAATAAAGGAGGCATCCATTATGGGATTCTTTGGCAGCACACAGAAGAAAATATCCCGGCTAGCATACAGACAAGAAGAATTTATTAGAATAACAATAACCAGCACCTATAGCACTTACTTTGATTAGGCACCATTTCTAAGCACTGGACTCATTAATTTCTAGATTAATGCCTATGTAGTGGGTACTGCTATTAGCACCACTTTACAGATGAGGAAATCAAGGCACATAGAAGTTAAGTAACTTGCTCCAGGTTGTGCAGTTAGGGTATGGCTAAATATGGATCTGAACCCAAAATGTGTAGCTCCAGAGTCTTAGGCACTACATCTTGTCCAAGGATCTGGGGCAGTCACAGAATTGAGGGGAAACCTATGGAAGCAGGTTCAAAGAGGGCAGAAACCAGGTCATGGAAGAGGCCTGTCACTGGAAGAAACTTTAATCACCCTCATCTCCCAAACCCTTGATTCCATTTAAAGGCTCCAGATCCAAAGTCCCGGGAGAGAGGCCCAATTCAGCCTTGACAAGGAGAAGGCAGGGAACCTTGACTGGCAGTTTCACCAAAGGCTGAGCGCAGAGGGAAGAACCAGTTCCCCTAGAGAAGACAGGAGGATTATAAAAAGAAAACAATGAATTTGGGAGGTTGGACAGCAAAACACTGCCCATTACATGGAGCATGAAGGAAAGGAGATTTTTATTTCATATTAACAAATAGCTCACAATGACAGCTGTGTGAGAAATTCCTCAACTGCCTTTAAAACGTGTCCCCAGTAGACTCCTTTATTTGGAAGAGATGTCCCAACTGTTTCCTGTCTCACCACCCGTGCCCCGCCAACATGGTCACTCTATAGAGTCCATGTGTTCCCACCTCAGTTGGATGACAGTGTGCTCAAGCCTCTATCATCAGGGAAAAGTCTTTCCTGGCCCATGTAGCTACTGACTTTTATACAGCACTGCTTTCCTCACAACTCGACTTCTTAAAAAGACAGTCTACAATCCCCAAACTCCCCACTTCTTGCACAGTCACTCCAAAATCTACTATCATGTTGTTTCTTCGTCATTTCTGCCATTCCACTGAAACTGCCCTTGCTCAAAGTCCAATCACTGGACTTTGCCAAAACAAATGAACATGTTTCTCTCCTTATTTTTGTTGCCTTCTCTGCAGCACTTCATATTGTGACCACTCTGTCCTCTGGAAGCTCTTATCTGCGCTAGGCTTTTACTTGGTTTTCCTCTTTTCTCTACAGAAGTCTCCTCCTTAACACCATTCTTCAGTTCTTTTTTCTCAGTTCATTTCCTAAATGTTGGCATTTTCCAGACCTTCTGTTCTTCTCACTCTATACACTCAACCTGGAGGACCTAATTACTTACATGTTCATAAATCTCAAAATTCATCTCCAGCCAGAGCTCCCTATCGATATCCAAAATAGCAACTCTCCATTTAGAAGTCCTATTGATATCTCAAATTAAGTACGTCCAAAACTGATCCGTTTTCACCTCTAAGCATGTTCTTCCTTCTTAATTATCTCAGAAAATGTCATCTTCATCTTCTCATCCAAGCCAGAAACTTCAAAGCCATTCTTGCCTCTCTCTTCTCATTCCTCACATCCAACTAAACAAAAAGTCTCATAGACCCTTCCTTTGTAGTGTCTCCTATATCTACCCACCTCCTTTCTAGTCTTCCTACTGATATAATGTAGGCTCTATCATTTCTTGCCAGAAATAAGCCTTCTTAAGTGATCTCTCTGCCTCTGATCTGTACCTTCTTCAATTCTCTACATTGCTGCCAGAGAAATTTTTCTAAAATGCAAATATGATCATGTAAGTCCCAGAATTAAAATCCTTTTATGGTACCCACATATTTCAAGATGAAGTTCAAATTCTTGAGTTTGGCACACAAGTGAGATGAGGCTTCTGTTGCCTCTTAAGCTTCATGCCTCTTGTTAGGTCCCCCAGAGTCTTTCAATACAACCATAAGGAAGGATCAATGGTAGCTCAAATATGTCATAGCCTCTCTGCCTTCTTCCATGCCACTTCCTGTTTCTTGAATGCTCACTACTGTGTTGGACACTGTCCCCTAAAATTCCGGTCTACCTAGAACTGGTGAACGTGATTTTATTTGAAAATAGGTTTGTGTAGATATAATCAAGTTAGGACAAGGTCATATGGGGTTAGGGTGGGCCCTAAATCCAATATGACAGGTGTCCTTATAAGAAAGAAATTTGACATAGACACAGACATAGACACAGACACACAAGCAAGAAGGGAAGAAAGTCCCATGTAAACTGAAACAGAGATTGAAGTGATGCATCTATTAACCAAAAAATGCCAAGGATTGCTGGCAACCACCAGAAGTTAGAAGAGGGGCATTATATTAGGCTATTCCTGCATTTCTATAAAGAAATAGCTGAGACTGGATAATTTATAAAGAAAAGCGGTTGAGTTGGCTCACAGTTCTTCACGCTTTATGGGAAGCATGGTGCTGGCATCTGCTAGGTTTCTGGGGAGGCCTCAGGAAACTTACAATCATGTTGGAAGGTGAAGGCGGGGATAAGCACATCACATAGCCAGAATAGGAGCAAGACAGAGAGCAAGGTGCCACACAGTTCCTTTTTTTTTTTTTTTTTTGAGACAGAGTCTCACTCTTGTCACCCAGGCTGGAGTGCAATAGTGTGAACTCGGCTCACTGCAACCTCCACTTCCCGGGTTCAAGTGATTCCCCTGCCTCAGCCTCCCAAGTAGCTGGGATTACAGGTGCCTACCACCACACCTGGCTAATTTTTGTATTGTTAGTAGAGACTGGGTATCACCATGTTGGCCAGACTGGTGTTGAACTCCTGACCTCGTGATCTGCCCACTTCAGCCTCCCAAAGTGCTGGGATTACAGGTGTGGCAACCGCACCCAGCCGCCACATAGTTTTAAACAGTCAGATCTCACTTCTCACAGAGAAGTCACTCACTGTCGTGAAGGCAGCACTAAGAGGATGGTACTAAACCATGCAAGAGAAATCTGCCCGCATGATCCAATCACCTCCCACCAGACCCCATCTCCAACACTGGGGATTACATTTCAACATGAGATTTAGGCGGGGACACAGATCCAATCTACATCAGACATGGAACAAATTATCCCTTAGAGCTACTGGAAGGAACTAACTCTGCTGACACCTTGATCTCAGATCATTAGCCCACAGAACAAGGACAGAACATATTTCTGTTGTTTTAAGCCATCCAGTTTGTGGTATTTTGTTATGACAGCTCTAGGAAACTAAAATACCCTCTCTACTCTTTCTTGCATTGCTAATAATCTCAACACGACTCAGCATTTTCTTCTATGGGAAGCCTTCCTTGCACTTTCCCATCCCTAAACCATTCCCCCTTATTTACAAGTCTTTCCTCTGTTGTCTCATTGCATTCTGAAGATCTTTATTATAATGCATTGCTATGCTGTCAGCTTTTTTTTTGTTTTTGGTCTCTTTAGTAAGAGTACTGTAGAGAGTGAGTAGGTGCCTACCTGGTAGTCTCAGTATCCTGCATGGCACTGGCAAGAAGAAAAAGAAGTACAGTTACTGTTTGGTGAATGTTAACATGCCTCAAAAGAAGTGTGATTTTTATTTCATTCAAATGGAGTATTACAAATCATTAAGTAGAGTTGACATGTTAATAGGAAAAATAAAATCTCACGTAAGGCCAATGTGTGTAATGCATTGCCAATAAAATTACTGTAACATAAAAGAATAGCTGTTTCTATTATTGAAGTTAATTATATTCACTAGCAATGATGAGAATTATGTTCATGCTATCTCAAATCATGAATTATTTGCTTCAAATTTATTTTACTGCTTTGAATAGTAGTTTATAACAAAAATCAATGTCATACAAGTATCTAAATAACAGAAATATCCTTTGTAAACAATAAGAAACTGGGAGTCAGGAATGTTTCCAACATGCCTTGTTACCTTGACCCTCAAGGGGTTATAATCTGTCACCTGCTTCAGTGGTGTGCATCTATTATTGGGATAAACTCACAGGTTTATAAGGCTCATTAGGAAAGGAAGGTTCCAAAGTGTGTAGAACAAGCTTGTCCTTATGCAGCCCTGGACAGCTTTGAACATAGCCCAACGCAAATCTGTAAACTTTCTTGAAACTTTATGTGATTTTTTTTTTTTTAGTTGATCAGCTATTGTTAGTGTTAGTGTGTTTTATGTGTTGCCCAAGACAATTCTTCTTCCAATGTGACCCAGGGAAGCCAAAAGACTGGACAACCCTGGTGTAGAACATCAGTCTGACAAATCACTTCTCAGAAGTATGGGATTTTTACCCAGTAAAAACTACTTCTTCGTGGCCCGAGGTGGCTCAGTGAGCTGTCCCCACTTTGCTGTCATGGGAACTATGAATCACAGTCTCAGAGTCTACATCGAAGACCTCACAAATCTGTGGAAATTTGCCTAATAAACATATAATAAGCTGGACTTGTAAGAATTCACTAATTTGATGACTTGCCACACATGCAATTATGTTACCCTCAGATGGTAATGGAGGACTGTTTTTCTGAAAGTGATAAGATCATTATGCACATATGTTTGGACCTAAAAGACCAATTGTTATTAATATTAACAAAGATAGCCAAGGTCTTTAGTGTTTTGTTTGTAAAATCCCTTACTTCATTGAGGGCTACGAGATGAAGTAAAGCCAGGCCTTCAGAGTAATTATTTTTCTTATTCACTCAACTCATGCAGCTAAACAACAGCCTATGTAGCACAAACATAAAACATTACTTTTTCGGCTATCCCAAATTGTTTAACATATACAATGTGCCAGTCCTGTGGTAGGTACTAGAGAGCCACAAACACTCAATCCCTGCCTTCAGAGGCTCACATCTACTGGGGAGAAAGGTGATTTCATTGCCACAGATTTCAATGGTGACACAAGAGAAGAATGACTCATTCCAACTTTTGCAATCAGGTAAGGCTTCCGGGGAACCAGTGGAGATCTGCTGTAAAACAGGGAAGGAGAAAAATACCAGGAACAGAGTAAGTAATCACACAGATCATGGTACACACAAGGTGGGTAGAATCTGCCAGTCTTCACCTTCAGGAATTTCCTGTCTAGTGGGGGAGGCAGAAACATAAAGGGAGACTGGACTACAGTATAATGGTGAACCCTTTGCTAGAGCTCGGCATAGGGTGTTATGAGTGCACAATGCTGGCACATCTAAGAGAAGGCCCGCCCAAGGCCTCTGAGTGTAAGCAACAGCAATGCTGCCTTGAAAACTAAGCAGGACTTCACCAGTGGTGAGGAAAGGGCATTTCAGGTGCATATGGACAAAGCATGAACAGATATACAGGCAGCTGCTGGAGAAGTGGTTGAGGGTGGGTGGGGCTGGAACAATATTTAGTTGGCATGGCTGCAGTTCCGGATGCAAGATATAGGGTTAAAGGGAGTGACAAAGTAAGACTGCAGGGGGCTTTGTAAGTGGAACTGTGAGAAGTAGGGCACTGGCAGCAGGAACTGAGGGAAGGATGGACCTAGAAATACCGAAGAGGTCAAATCAGCTGTGCCCTCTGATTGAATGTGAAGGATGAAAGAATGGAAGGATCCAAGGTTTTAAGACAAGGCAGAAAAGCAACTGTGCTGAGGTAAATGCTATGACAGATGGAATCACAGGGTACCCACCACAAGCTGGTGAGGTAAGAGCCTCAGCAGGATTCTGGAAAGGTGTGCTGGGCAGGATGAGCCCTGAAGGATGGGGAGTCAGCCAGGTGAAGGAATGGGTGGGTGGAAGAGGCCACTAAAGCAAATGAATGCATGAGCAGAGACAGGAGGCTGAAGACCACATGCTGGAGGACTGCCAGCCATTCAGAATTACTGTCCCTTACCTTCTGGAAACATTTCTCTTTGTGAGAGGCATGGTGGTTAACAATGCCTCTAGAATCAGATTATTCAGGTTCACATCTGGTTGGCCACTTACAAGCTGTGTAGCCTCAGGCAAATTAGTTGACTCCCCAGTGCCTAAGGTTTGTAACACTTGCCACCCAGGAGTGAAAATAACACCGACCTCTAGGATTTTTACACTCTCTTAGAAGAGAGCTTTGCACACAGATTAGCTAGCAGTGACAGCGATAATATTAGTGATCATGGTAGTAGAATTACTTGGGCTTTCTTACTAATAGGAACTCACCACCAGGCCTACCTTCCAAGTTCACTGCCCCTTCCCTAGCTCCCTTTTCTCACCCTGAAATTGTCTTTGCAAAAATTATATCAGTGAGAATATTATGGCAGTGGGGGAGATCTGATCTAGCTAACCCAACTTCCCATTCTTTGTCTTTAGCTTTCAAGCTGCCTTAATTATTCCTGGACTTAGGCCAAACTTTGGAAGACATTTAGGTTATAGTTTAAATGAGAATAATGAGACCATCAGGCCAGGGGAAGGAGAGGAGCCTGAATTCTGCTAATAGGCTGGTCACAAGATATGCAGCTTCCCCAATTACTCCTGCAAATACATCACCAATGTAGACTGGCCTTTTGAGATATCTTTTCAGGTTTTTTGCATGTCTGACACTGATGGCTCCACCTGGTCCTGCCAAACTGCTCCTGTGGCCCCACAAAGCAGTGACTCAGCTCAAGAGGACAGACGGCTTTGACTCCCTGTGATTTCATCTCCACCCCAACCGATCAGCAGCAAGCACCATTTCCTAGCCACTTCCACCCCTTCTCCCAAACTGCCTTTGAAAAATCCCTAACCTACACAGGGCATGGAACATCACACACTGGGGCGGGGGAGGGATAGTATTAGGAGAAACACCTAATGTAAATGACAAGTTGATGGGTGCAGAAAACCAAGGTGGCACATGTACACCTATGTAACAAACCTGCACCTTGTGCACACGTACCCTAGAACTTAAAGTATAATAATAAAGAAAAGAAAAATCCCTAACATATGAGCTTTTATGAGATTGATTTGAGTAATAACTTTGTCTACCATGTGGCATGGCCAGCCTCGCATCAATTAAACTCTTTCTTTACTGCAGTGCCATGGTCTTTATTTGTGCAGTGGGCAGGAAGAACCCTCTGGTGGTTTCAACCCCATCGATCCCACAATATAGAATAACCGAAAGATCAAAGATCATGCTTTATAACATGCCATTTTAATTCTGAAAATATGTTGGATGCCTCAGGCTGCATCACAAGTATCTCAACTTCCTGTTCTGTCACCCAGTTCACTTCTTTTTACTTTTCCCAAATTTTAATATCTCCTTTCTCCATAATTACTCCTAAAATATTCTTCTGTAAACAAACTGAAACTGAGAGAGATGGGGAAAGGCATGAAAAGTAAATCAGTGTATCCAAGAAGAACTGGCTCATGAACTGGTGTTTGGGAGGGAATTACAATGGAAAAGTAGCTTGTTAGAATGTTCATTCTTTTGCCTAAATCTCTAACTCTGCTCCTCCAACTGCTTAATTTATCCTCAGGGGAAAGAGAAGCCATATACTAATTCTTCATTTGGATTAGTCGTTTTCTAGCTTGACTTCCTCAGTTGCACAGATTATCAGCTCTCTCACTTTTTCTTTTGTGGAACATACCCTTTTCTTTAAATTTTAGACATTTTCCTTTTTGCAGAGGTTACTCAACTACATGTGTATGTACATATACGTAAACTAAGATGACATATTAATTTGTTAATAAAAATTAAGAAAAATAATGTTTGAATAGTTGTGTTACTCTCTGACTGTTTTAACAATGGTAGTGAATGGAGGCAGAAGTTAGGAGGAACAACAACTTGCAAAATATGAGAATGTTTCAACTATACTATGTTTTTTGCTGATGGTCTTATTAAAGTTGTATAGATGGTATCAGGCGGACGGTGTTCATTACAACTATGGTATAATGATGGTCCCCAAAATCTTGTGCTCAACTTTTTGATTGCTTGTTCTTTGTCTAGGACCTGCTTGGGAACAGCTTTGGTATTTCCCTTTCAGCCAAGTTTGCCTTTTGCTGGTGCTTTCCTACACTGTGTCTTTATCACAGCGGGTATTTCTTTTCATCAGAGAATCTACCTCATCATATTCAGAAAGCTTACTTTAAACAAGTTTATAGTTCTCTTGCCTTTTTTCTTCGTGTTTTTTAGAATGGGACTCCAATTTCAATTTTTTTGTTTCTTATGTACATACCTTTTTATACATTAATTTTCTCTTTTTCCTTTGAGAAAACAATACTCTCAAAGAAGAAAAGTCACCAATTACTGATGAGGAAAATATTTTCTTTCTCCCATTATAATAAAGACACCAAGACACTTAAAACACACAAAAAGAAACAACTATTAATCTTACAAGGATTTAGAAGGTTGTACCCCCAAAATACTTAGAAAGCAAATTATTTTTGAATTCTACTACTCCAGCTGGACCCAGTGGTATGTGCCTGTATTCCCAGGCACTTGGGAGGATGTGGCAGGAGGATCACTTGAGCCCAGGAGTTTGAGGCTATAGTGAGCTATGATCATGCCTGAGAATAGCCACTGCACTTCAGTCTGGGTACCATAAGGAGACCCTGTCTCTAAAAAACAAAACAACTACTCTGGCCTCAGAATCTTGAGGAATTCAGTAGTGAACTCAATGGAAAACTGAAATGAATTCAAGAACTATTTATTGAGGCTTCTTATGTATAAGGCATTGTGCTAAATTCTGTGGGGGCTATACAAAGATATATACAAGATATACAAAACTGGCCTCCAAAACTAAGTATTTCAGAGAAGGTACACCATGAAAAATAACTCTTGTACTAGACATGTAGAGAAAAATGCCATGAGAGAGCAAGAAAGCAAATAGTTAATTAACATTAGGATGGATTTAAAAGGTATTTTGGAGGTATCTGGCAGAGATTTCTTTTAAATGCATATAGTTTTTTTCCTTAAGCTATTGAAATTTTGGGGTTGTATGTTACAACCTGTGGTTAATACAATGAAACTGACCAAATTGAACTGTGTGCTATTTCCTAGCACAGGATAAATATTTGAGTTGGGTTTTAAAAGCTGAGCCTTTGGGCAGAGGGAAGAGGCTAAGGAAAGATTCAAAGGCAGGGAGGTACAGACTTACCGTGGTCCCTGTGGTTCATTGTTACCAGGAACTTAACAGTATATGCAGGAAGAGCTGGGGTGGGGAGAAAATGGGCTGGGGCTTGGGATACTCACTAGGAAATTCAGTTCTAGACACAATTATGAATAGACTTCAATGCCAGGTTAAGGAAATAGATTTAATTCCAGAAACTGTTTCAAAGTTCTAACCCTGAAATGAGTAAAACATGAATGACTCCATTAAATAAAATGTGGAATCTGAAAGAGAAGAGAGAAATATTGGGTGTGTTCAGAAGCATTATTGAATATTAGGAAAATCATAATAAATCCTAAAGTTAAGAAAGACTGATAGGTTGATGCCATGATAATCTTGATTTTTACTGATCCCTGCAAATATGGAAGAAAATTTGCAGGCTAGCAAACTTATACCAGATAATGACAAAAAAAAAAAAATTGTTTTCATCAGTTTTCTTGGGAGTGCTCATGAGTTTTGGCTGATCATTTGAACACATGGAATAAGGTACTATCTAATTTCGGTGCCTCGAGGGCTCGTGCAGATCACAGAATCTTGCTCCTGGTGCTGGATAGTTTTCCCCAAAGCAGTAACAGCTGTCCCTGAGCCGTGTCTGTTTTCTCTCTGTGACATCTTAACTGCATACATTTTTAAGGTGGCCGATTTGAGAAAAGACATGTGATTCCAAAGAGAGGTTTTTTGTTTTTTTCTCTGCAAAGCCAACTAGCTGTTGCTTGGCTTTCTAGATCAAGAATAAAATATAATCAATATGACATAAATAGATCTGATGGTCGTTCCATGCTGTCTTGGTCACTCACTTATAAGAAATTGTCGAAAGTGTATATATTAAGCCAATATTCTTTTCACCTTTTTCCTTTTCACAAATGATTTTCTGGGTCAATTAAGTTTGCATAAATGCATCTTATTGCCACCTTCAGGAGTGAAATTCAGGTTTAATATATTCTACATGAGGGCAGCAGGCAGCTGATGAGCAAGTTGTTCTTAATCTGTGTACCTTGATAGGATTCAACTTTGGCCCGGACGAGGGGAATTTGTTTTTCCATGCAGGGCACTCTCATGAGAGTTTCCGAAAAACAATATGCTCTTGTCAGAACAGTATGCAGTTCTTCTAAAACTGGGGCTGAACTACATTTTACCCTTTTAAGGTCAGGAGATATTATTATGCAGCAGATTTAGCCTATGATTTATCTTAAAATAAAAAGGAATCATCACATATAACCCTCACCAGATCTGGGTAACGTTAAAAATGAGAATAAATTTCAATAACAGTACTAATAATAGCTCCTACTTTTTGGCCTCTTGTATATAAGAGATGGCACTCGGCACTGTCCCTTATTTACGCTCCACAACAAACCCACAGGCAGGCATTAGTTTTTCAGTTTTAAGATCAAGAAACAGAATTTTATTCTTCATCCACCTTGAACTCATGGCATCATTTTTACCACTGGTTACCTCTCTGACATTTTCCTATGTCGACTTTTCTTTCCACTTTCAGATCATCCCTTTGTAGCCTGAGATCAAACTAATCCCTTCTTGGACCCGAAATGTCGGTTTTACTGAAAATTCTCTCCTTTAGGCCTCTTCTTTCTTGTCCTTGATAATCTCATCTAATCTTAGGATATCTAATGGTACTGACCTTAATTGCTCTCAATCCAGGCATCTACCTTTCCTCACGTGCCTGGTCCTCTTCTATTACATAATAAGTGCGGACCAGATATCTGACCTGCATATTCTGCCAGGGTCCCAAATAACACCCACCACTAGATTCAACATCATTCTGCCAAAACAAACTTTCCCTCCTGACATCACTAATTCTGTTCATGGCACCAGCGTTCTCCAAGTCAAAACCTGAAGTCATGTTGACAGCTTCTGTCCCTTAGCTCCTAGAGTCACAGAGTCACTGACTCCTATGGCATCTCTCCAGAAACATTTGCAACTATCTTTCCAACATCTGAGACTCAAAAGTCAATAACTGTTATGTTTATATAGCTCTTTAAAATTAAAGAAGCTCCCACAGATACTATTTCTTATAATTTCCACACTAACCTCACAGATACAAAAACCGAGGTTTCAGAAACGTCTGAATTTTGTTACACAGTGTAGAAGCAAAGTGAGGACTTGATCCCAGGTCTTCTGATTCCTGTTTTCCAGGAGTAATAGTCCAACAACTGCCTGTACCTTCATGCGTGAGGTATAGCTGCCTCAGACACAGTTTTTCCACTGCTCCAATGCAGCTTATGTAATCACTAATAGTGACTGTCTAATAATCATTGTTAAATGACATCTTTTTTAAAACACAGATCTGATCACATCGCTCTCAGTTCAAAAATCTGTCAGTAGCTTCTTAGACTGAAAAATGTTCAAATCACTTAACCTGGCACTCTCCAGTTTGTTTCCAACACCATTTTGAAACATTGCTTCCCATATCCTCCCATACGCCAGCCGGGCTGAACTATTCTCAGTGTTTTTGTTTTGTTTTGTTTTTGAGACAGGATCTCACCCTGACACCCAGGCTGGAGGGCAGTGGCGCACATTAGACTCCAGCCTGGGCGGACAGAGTGAGACCTGGGCTACAGGCGGGTGTCACCATGCCTGGCTAATTTTTGTATTTTTTTGTAGAGATGGAGTTTTGCCATGTTGCCCAGGCTGGCCTCAAACTCCTGAGGCTCAACCCATCCTCTTGCATAGGCCTCCCAAAGTGCTGGGATTACAGGAGTGAGCCACTGCACTTGGCCCTACTCTTAGTTTTTCAAATATGCTTGAAGAATTTGCCTGCATTCCTCTGCTTAGGCCATGCCCCCTGGAATGTCTTCTCTGCCTTTGAAAATGCTGATTGTTCTTTCTTTTATTCATTAATTAACACCAAAGCATTGATGGAGTGATAGTGTATCAGGGACTGGGCTAGGTACAAAAAAAGCCGGTGAATAAGGCAGGAAGGATCCATTTCTCAAAGGGCTTAGGATCTGCTGGAAGCATTAAGTTTCAAAACAAATCCCATACTCTCCACAAAATAATCCTTTCCTGATACCCTCGGCCAGAAGTGAGGACTTTCTCCTCTCAACAGCCATAGAACAGTGAGGAAACCTCGATTATGGGATTTACCATAATCTGATTGGATTACAGTTATTGAGGCATATGTCTTATCTCTCATACTATGTTATAAGCTCCATTTTTGATAGGGACTCTGTGGAGCTCCCTATTTAGCCCTCACAGCATGTAGTACAGGACTTCTCATTTAACAAGACCTCAATAAACACTATTGGAATAAACAATGTTTCTCAGCTTCTATGTGTATGAGGTTGGGGAGAGCCTGCCGCATGCTCCATTCACACACAAACAGCAGAGGACACAGTGAGCACACACTACTCCCACACACGCTCACCAGATGGTGAACATAACATTATTTTAGGCAACAGAACTGTCAGCTGACATCCAGGGTCCCATGATACTTGCCTCCATCCATTTAAAGAGACGTTTGAGACAGAAACTAACCCAAGATTTCTGGATATCAGAGTGCAAATCTGTTCAGAAAGTACACTTTTCTGAGTCAATAAACAGAGATCAGGATTAACATCCCCTCCATATGCCTGCTTTTCTGACTTCAGAACTAGGAATTCGCTATATTCCTGACCATGATTTGGGACTGGTTTTTTTTCTTTAAGAATTAACACAAGTTACATTCAGTTATATTTACTCTTTTTTTGTGTACAGGTCTATGAGTTTTGACAAACACTTCTGTGTAACCACCACCACAACCAAGACAGAATAATTTCCATTGCCCCCCACCAAGAAATTCCCCTTCATGACACTTTGAAGTCAAACTCTCCTCACCTTTAATGCGGACCTCCTTCTCCACCTGCATAGTTTTGTTTTCTCCAGAATGTCACATAAATATAAAAGCACCTAGCTGTTTCAGTCTGGCTTCTTTAATTAGCATAATGTACTTGACATTCATCCCTGTTATTGTGCATATCAATACTTTGTTCCTTTTTATTTCTGGATATTGTTTCACTGAATGAATGTGCCACTGTTTGTTTATTCATTTACTAGTTGAGGGACATTTGAGTTATTTCCTATTTTTGGAGATTATGAATAAAGCCACTATAAATAGGTTTTTATGTTATCATAGGTTTTCTCGTCACTTAGCTAAATAGGAGTGGTCATATAGTAAGTGAACGTTTAACTTTATAAGAAACTGCCAAAATATCTTCCATGGTTTCTCTATCATATTTTGTATTCTCACTAGTAACATAGTAGCGTTCCAGTTGCTTCACATCCTTACCAACCTTTGTTACTGTCAGGGCTTTTTTTTTCTTTTTAGTATATGGTTTATTTATTTATTTATTTGAGACAGAGTTTTGCTCTGTTGCCCAGGCTGGAGTGCAGCGGCACGATCTCGGCTCACCTCAACCTCTGCCTCCCGGGTTCAAGCGATTCTCCTGCTTCAGACTCCCAAGTAGCTGGGATTACAGGCATGCGCCACCACGCCCAGCTAATTTTGTATCTTTAGTAGAGATGGGGTTTCTCCATGTTGGTCAGGCTGGTCTCGAACTCCTGACCTCAGGTAATCCGCCTGTCTCAGCCTCCCAAAGTGCTGGGATTACAGGCATGAGCCATCACGCCCGGCTTTTTTTGCTTTTTCTCTGCCATTCTTAGTATATAGCGTGGGATGGAATTTTAACATTTCATCTTTTTAGAACCAAAATATTTCTACTTTGATACTTAGCCCACATTCAGTTTTTCCTCCTCTCCCTTCATTTGGTTATTTGTATTAGCTCTCCCACTAGACTAAAGGTTTCTTTGTGAGTAAGTCATCCTTGTATACATGAAGCTCTGCCACCCCATCCCAAGTGCAGGGTTTTGCAAATAACACATGCTACTTAAATAAATGCTTCTGTGTGATCAGATTAGATTAATACATACAGTGACACAATTAATACATCCAAAGGCTAACCTAGCATTGGCTAATTTTGTCAATTGTGGAACACCAAAAGAATTTTAATAAAACTGTATACTTCCTTCCCTTTTCATGAATTTTTCCATTTTCATTTATATGTCTGAAAAAACAGATTTCTGTTTTCTTGCTTTACCAAGGGCTAAATTGGAAAATATATTTGAGATTGTGAAATGTTTGTGTAATAAATTTCTTGTGCTTATACAGAAGACAAGATTGCTATCACTGGTACTTAAGTAAGAAATTAAGAATTATTAATTAATTAACTTCACAAATTAGATCACATATATTTCAATGTGTTTTTTAGGCGAGAGAGAAGGAATTGGAATTACAGAGGGGACCTGATCTGTACATACCATTTGTCAAGTGAGTTGGGGCAAAAAAGAGGTTGAGAGTCACTGATGAAGACTCAAAGAATCTTGAAAACGGAAAGGTTCTCAGAAGATACAGAGGCCAATCTCCCATTTATTGAAAGAATCCTGGCTATAGCATCTGGCTTCCACCATTGGTAAGCTCACCACTTCATACAGCACCAATTCATACATCCTTACAAGCAAGAGACTCAAAATAAAACAATAAATAAAAGAAACATAGGAGAGGCAACTTCTTAACTGAACTTTCATTTTTCTGTAACATTATATTATGTAAACTTTCTGTAGCACCTACAGAAATCTAAAAATGGAGATTAGAATCTATTGTGGCAGAAAATAAGTTTGTCACTACATCAACCAGCCACATGGGAGTTAATCTCATTAACTTATATCACAGAATGATGCATACTTTAGAGAGATGAGTTCAGTGGTAAATGACATGCATCTTGGAATTTCTTTACATTAATATCTACTTCTGAAACTTCAGTTTTTGAATGGAAGTAAACCAACAAGTTCTAGTTGTGTATAGAAGAAAATTTGCATAAGTCTATAGAAGTCTACAGAAGAAAACTTCTTAGACATAGTTCATGAGCAGCATGGATTAGTTATCCTTCAGTTGGAAGGTTTCTTGGAGAACTAAAAGCAAGGGATTTCCTGACTGCAAA